>NC_133133.1:121020359-121335359 GCF_048418815.1 Hemitrygon akajei
TTGATGCCTACTTTTGAGGAGAGAATGCAGCCAAGGTAGGGGAAGTGGTCTACATTTTCAAGGGTGATACTGTTAATTTTTATGGAGGGCTGGATAAGTGGCTGATATAGGACCTGTATCTTTCTACATTCAGAACAAGACCCAGGGCTCAAAATGTCTTGGCAAAGGCATTCAAGATACATTGGAGGTCTTCATCAGTGATCTTTGTCTTCCAGATACTGAAGCTCCATGAGAGTGGTGCTGCTCACCTTTTCCTTGGCCTTGAACCTGTTGAGGTTGAAATGCCTGCTGAAGGGTCCCGGCCCGAAACGTCGACTGTACTTTTTTCCATAGCTGCTGCCTGGTCTGCAAAGTTCCTCCAGCATTTTGTGCGTGGAGGTTGAAAAGCCTGTTGTTCATTACATACACGATTGGGATTCTGCGTGGCAGGTCTTTGCCAATGAGGTGAAGGATGGCAGCGACAAAATCCACAAATAGGTTTGGCGCAATGATATGGCCTTGTCTGACTCCTGTCTTGACAGTGAAGGGGTCTGATTCAGTCCCACTACTGCTGAGTACTGTGGCTGACGTGCCATCATGCAGGAGCCTCAGTATTCATAAGTACTTGTCAGGACAGTCACATCTTGCCTGGACTCTTTTGAGTTAGTGGTGGAAAGGAGGTCACTAAACAAACTGTTATCTACTCTGGACAATCTGGCACATCCTCTCCATGGCCTACTGAATAAGCAGCACGCACAGCACACTGGAGGAACTCAGCAGGTCGGGCAGCATCCGTGGAAACGAGCAGTCAATGTTTTGGGCCGAGACCCTTCGTCAGGATAAGCAGTGGAGCACCCTTTCAAACAGATTCATTCAGATCCACTGTCACAAAGATTGTTACAGAAAATCTTCCATACCAAATGCAATAAGCAGATACAACAGTTCATCTCTGTTCGACAGGAGAACATACATCACAGTACAATAGTCTCTGTTTTATTATTTCATACATTATCATTGCACATTAATAAATTATTATTGTGTATATTATTATTCTGGTATTTTATTATTAGTAAAGTCTGCACACTGCTAAGTGTGTTTTTAAATGTCGCTGCTGTAATGAAAGAATTGCCCACTCGGGATCAATAAAGTACTTATTATTGTTATTGTTATTAGACATATGTAAGAGAGCTTGGTGCCTTTGTCAATCCATGAAAGCCAAGTACAAGGGCTGCCTTTGTTCATGCACTCTCATGTTTGTGGCGTATGTGAATATCACAAGGGCCGTGATTGGCACAGATGACTGCTGGACAGTTCATCGCCTGACCCGCTCCACTATGTCCAGCAGACTCACGACAAAGAGCAGGGTTCATAAGAAGTGGAGCAGTCCATGGCTAAAATTTGAGAACCTGCTCGACACTGCTAACAAGTAGCACCTTCAGGCCTCACTTGGGGAAAATCTCCAACAGGAATATTCAGGGGAGATTGAAGAACAACGGGATCTGCTTCAATCCACCATCCTCATTACCTGCAAAAATATCTTTGGGTGCAAGTCCAGAAAACTTCAGCATTGGCTTGATGATAATGACATGGAGGTAAAACAACTTATCTCCAGGATAAGGAAAGCCTTTTGTGCCTGGCAGAATGACATCAGCAGCAAGGCCAAAATCCAGAGCCAAGGCAAATGTCCCGTACAGAGTGAGGGAGCTAAAGAATTCATGAACCGAGATAGCCCTGGAAATCCAGATTGCACCTTTTAAGAAAAGTTTGGATAGGTAGATGGATGAGAGGGGTTTAGAGCGATATGGTCTGGGTGCGGGTGGATGGGTCAGGCTGGCACAGACTTAATGGGCTGGAGAGCTTGCTTCTGTGCTGAGGCATACTAGAAGATTTACAAGATGGTGCCAAGATTAGAAGAGCTGAGTTATAGAGTGAAGTTGGCCAGGCGACGTCTTTAATCCTTAGAACAGAGGAAACTGAGGTATGACCTTAAAATTACGAGGTATCAATGAGGAGGATGGTCACAGTATTTTCCCAAGGCAGGCAAGACCAGAACTAGGGGGCATAGATTTAGGGTAAGAGGGGAAAGATTTTAAAAGGAACTTGAGGGGCAACTTTTTCATGCAGAGGGTGGTGAGTAAACAGAGCAAACTGCCAGAGGAAGGGGTTGAGGGACGTACTCATATCATTTAAGAAGCAGTTGGAGAGGTAGGGCGGGGCAGGGCTTGGAGGGATATGGGGGCAAACATAGGAAGTATGGACTAATCGGGCAGAAGGGCCTGGATCCATGCTGTCTTTCTCTATGACTCTAACATGGTCACCCTGATGTGAAAAGCAGATTTGGCTAAAGCATCTGGCAGAAGAGGATCACACTGTTCCACTACAGTGTTATTGTTTTACCTTGTTCTACCTCAATGCATTGTGTAATAGTTTGATTTTGTATCAACAATGTGCAAGACAAGCTTTTCACTGTATCTCGGTGCGTGTGACAACAATCAACCAATCCCATCTCCAATTGATTTTTCACTAAATCTCTCATTGGCCCTTGGAACAGAGGTGAATGAGGAGACAATGTTATTGAAATGTTTAAAATTACAAGAGGCATGGTTAAGGAGGATGGGAACAGTCTTTTTCCCAGGGCAGGGGAGTCCAAAACTATGGAGCATAGATTCAGGATGAAATGGGAAAGATTTAAATGATGTGTAATGTGTTCAGGGTAGCGAGTATATGGAGTGAGCTACCAGAGGTGGGTCAGGTAGATACAATTTAAGAAGCACTTGGACAGGGACAGGGAGGGGTAGGTTGGAGAGATATGGACCAAACACAGGAAACTGAGACTAGCTGAGTGAGCACCGTAAACTGGTTGAACCAAAAAGTCTATATCCATGTTATAGAACCATAGAACCATAGAACACTACAGCACAGTACAGGCCCTTCAGCCCTCCATGTTGTGCTGACCCATATAATCCTTTAAAAAAAAGTACTAAACCCACACTACCCCATAACCCTCCATTTTCCTTTCATCCATGTGCCTGTCCAAGAGGCTCTTAAATACCCCTAATGTTTTAGCCTCCACCACCATCCCTGGAAAGTCATTCCAGGCACTCACAACCCTCTGTGTAAAAAATTTACCCCTGATGTCTCCCCTAAACTTCCCTCCCTTAATTTTGTACATATGCCCTCTGGTGTTTGCTATTGGTGCCCTGGGAAACAGGTACTGGCTATCCACCCTATCTATGCCTCTCATAATCTTGTAGACCTCTATCAAGTCCCCTCTCATTCTTCTATGCTCCAGAGAAAAGTCCCAGCTCTGCTAACCTAGCTTCATATGACTTGTTCTCCAATCCAGGCAACATCCTGGTAAATCTCCTCTGCACCCTCTCCATAGCTTCCACATCCTTCTTATAATGAGGTGACCAGAATTGAACACAATTGAACACATCAGTCCCCCTGTTAATGAAGCCAAGCATCCCATAGGCCTTCTTAACTACCCTATCAACCTGCGCAGCGACCTTGAGGGATGTATGGATTTGAACCCCAAGGTCCCTTTGTTCATCCACACTCTTAAGTAACTGACCATTAATCCTGTACTCAGTCTTCTGGTTTGTCCTTCCAAAATGCATCACCTCACACTTATCTGGATTGAACTCCATCTGCCATTTTTCTGCTCAACTCTGCAGCCTGTCTATATCCTCCCGTAACCTTCGACAACCTGCAGCTCCATCCATAACTCCTCCAATCTTCGTGTCATCCACAAACTTACTCACCCATCCTTCCGCCTCTACATCCAGGTCATTTATAAAATCACAAATAGCAGGGGTCCCAGGACAGATCCCTGCAGCACTCCACTAGTCACCGACCTCCAGGCAGAATACTTTCCTTCTACAACTACCCTCTGCTTTCTTCCTTTAAGCCAATTTTTTATCCAAACAGCCAAGGTTTCACTTATCCCATGCCTCATGACTTTCTGGATGAGTCTCTCATGAGGGACCTTGTCAAATGCTTTGCTAAAGTCCATGTAGACCACATCCACTGCCCTACCCTCATCAATTTCTTTTGTCACCTCTTCAAAAAACACAGTCAGGCTCGTGAGGCATGATCTTCCCTTCCCAAAGCCATGCTGACTACCCATGAGTAGACTGTACTTCTCCAAATGCTCATAGATCCTATCCTTAAGAATCCTTTCCAGTAGCTTGCAAACCACCGATGTAAGACTCACCGGTCTATAGTTCCCAGGTTTCTCCCTATTTCTTTTTTTAAACAAGGGAAGTACATTTGCCATTCTCCAGCCCTCCGGCACTTCCCCTGCAGCCAAAGAGGATTCAAAGATCATTGCTAATGCTCCAGTGATCTCTTCTCTCAATTCCCACAACAACCTGGGGTGTAACATATCCGGCCCTGGGGATTTATCAAACTTGATGTTTTTAAGAAGATCCAGCACTTCTTCTTCCTTAATATCCACATTGACCAGCACACAGGCCCGCTCTATTTCGACCTCACCCTGATCAAGATCCTTTTCACTGGTGAATACTGAAGCAAAATATTCATTTAGGACCTCCCCAACCTCCTCCGCCTCCAGGCACATGTTGCCCTCTTTATCCTTTAGCCGTCCCACCTTCGTTCTCATCATCCTCCTGTTCTTCACATACACATAGAATGCCTTGGGGTTCTCCTTAATCCTACATGCCAAGGCCTTCTCATGCCCCCTTCGAGCTCTCCTAAGTCCTTTCTTTAGCTCCTTCCTGGCTAACCTATATTTCTCATGAGTCCCTCCTACTTCCTGCTTTTTATATCTAACATATGCTTCCTTTTTCCTCTTGACGAGTTGCCTCACATGTTTCGTCAGCCATGGTTCCCTTTTCCTATCATTCTTTCCCTGCCTCAGTGGGACAAACCTATCCTGAACCCAGCTCAAGTGGTCCCTAAACTTCTCCCACATTACTTCTGTGCTTTCCCCTTTGAACATCTGCTTCCAATTTACTCTCGCTAGTTCCTGCCTCATCCTTTCAAAGTTAGCCCTTCCCCAGTTAAGCACTTTACCATTTCATCTGATTTTATCTCTTTCCATAGCTATGCTGAAGCTAAGGGAGTTGTGGGCATTCTCACCAAAATGCTCCCCCACCAAAAGGTTCGTCACCTGACCAGGTTCATTACCCAGAACTAGATCCAGTATCGCCTCTCCTCTCGTTGGCCGGTCCACATACTGTGTCAGGAATCCTTCTTGAACACACCTGACAAATTCAGCGCCATCTATCCCCCTTGCACTCAGGAGGTGCCAGTCAATATGAGGGAAGTTGAAATCACCCATAACTACTACCCTGTATTTTGTGCACCATTCTAAAATCTGCCTACTTATCTGCTCCTCGGTGTCCTGAGGGCTATTTGGGGGCATATAGACTACTCCCAGCATAGTGATTGATCCCTTCCTATTTATGACTTCCACCCAGACCGACTCTGAGCGTCTGGGTTTATATTCCTTTATAAACTATAAGATTCAAAGTTTAATTTATTATCAAAGTATACAGTTCTGAAATTTTTCTTCTCCAGATAGCCACAAAACCAAGAAAGGAAAGAACAGAAGCATGATCATCAACCCCCCAACCCCACTCCCCACACAAAATAAAACGAACAGGCACATCAAACACCCCCCCCCCCTCAAAATCTCCCTTCCCCCACACAAAAAATGAGAAAGATTGGACGAAAAACGCAGAATACAAAAAAACCATAAGACTAAAAAGTCCAAGTCCACATCCAAAATGCAGAATACCTGGGCAACATTCTTCCAACCCATAGCAGAGCGATCCCCCAGCGATAGAAAGGCAGTCTCCCCTCTCCGTAGCAGAGCGATCCCCCAGCGATAGAAAGGCAGTCTCCCCTCTCCATAGCAGAGCGATCCCCCAGCGATAGAAAGGCAGGCAGCTGGCGTATCAATGCCCCTCATTGCTTTATTGGGAAACAATGGAGGCTATAATTGGTGAAATGGAGTCAAACACTAACTCGCAGCCTTCTTGCCATGAGGTTCCCACGCACTGCCTCTGCCTCTGCTTCCCAGAATCCCCTTGGAGACTGCAGAGCACTGAAACACCCAAACGACTCCAAACTACAAATCACAGGGTGCAGCAGTTCCAGAATCGCACTCAAGATGAAAAACAACTGTATAAGTCATAGAAGAAGTGAAATATATTGTTTCATGATCTATCCAGAAGATGCTGACCGGAGGAGTGCTGTGCACAGGCACCATCTTGACCAGAAGACTATAAGTCTATGAAATAGTTGAAAACAGTTTAAAGTTACAAATCTTTAGCCACTTGAGGCAAAAATAAGGCACACAATGATGTCACAGTCAAATCAAAGCCTTAATATTTACAGGGTACACAGTTTTACAATTCCAACTGCGGTTTTGTAGGTCAGCACAGGCTGTGATCTGGAAAGGTCGGTCTGAGTCAGTTATTGATCATTTGCTGGCTTGCTGTCCTTGACTCTGACAACTGCTGTTGTGGCTTTCCAGTTCAATCAGAGACAGAGAGTGAAATTGAAAGAATTGCAATGCTATTCCGTATTTCAGTGTTCCCAGTGCTCTATAGCCTTTTAAATACTTCTGAAGCACAGCTGTTTGTGTAATTCTGGAACCACCGCAGCCAATTTTCAGGCAGCAAGCACCAACCAAGAACAATGAGACCAGAATACCAGAAGAGGTGAGGGCGAAACTTAGCAATTTGGCCCGTCAAGTCTGATCTGCCATTCCATCATGGCTCAACCCCATTCTTTTGTCTTCTCCCCGTAACCTTTGACACCCTTCCTAATCAACCTCCGCTTTAAATATGCTGAATAACTTGGCTTCACAGCTGTCTGTGGCAGTGAATCCCAGAGATTAACTACCCTCTGGCTAAAGAAACACCCCCTCATCTCTGTTCTGAAAGGCTGTGGCCTCCCCCACTACTGTAAAAGTTCTTTCCACGGCACTCTTTCTAGGCCTTTCAATGTTTGATAGGTTTCATTGAGATTCCTCTACATTTGTCTAAACTTCAGTGAGTACAGGCCCAGAGCCATCAAATGCTGTTCTTGTGTTAACCATTTCATTCCTGGGATCATTCTCATGAACCTCCTCTGGACCCTCTCCAATGCCAGTATTTCCTTTTATAAATAAGGGCCCAAAATTTCTCCCAATACTCCAAGTGCAGTCTGACCAATGCTTTATAAAGCCTCAACATTACATCCTTGTTCTTATATTCTAGTGCTCTAGAAAGGAAGCCTGTGTTGTGGCCTGTGTTTACACTCAACAGAAAATAAAACAGACAAATGCTGATTTTTAGATTTATTTACCACATGTACATTGAAACATACAGTGAAATACACGTTTGCATTAACAACCAGCACGACTTAAGGATGTGCTGGGGTCAGCCCACAGATGTCACTACACATTCCTGCCTCAACATAACATGCCTACAATGTCCAGCAGAACGACTCAAACAATAATACAACAACGTCAACAAAACAAAACAACAGCAAACCAGGCCCTTTCCTCCCTCCCTCCCACTCAAAGGCAGGCCTCCAATCCCAGAACAGGCCCTCCTCAAGCCTCCAACCCACAGTCCACGACCCAGACTCACAGAGTCACAGACGTCCTGCCACTGACCTCGTGACACACCATTTAGTGATGTAACTTCCTGATCAACAACAGCAGGGTCCTGAATGGCAATAGGACTTTGCCTGCTGCCATCTCCATGCGACATAGATGAAGGCCTTTTCAGCCTATTGTGCTTATCTTGCTTCAAGGAGCAATCCTTCTCCACTATTAATCTTCACCCCATTACAGCAAGGATGTAGGAGCTTTAGAGACGGTGCAGTGGAGTTGCCTGGATTACAGAGCATGTCTTACGAGGATAGATTGAGTGAGTGAGGGCATTTTACTTTGGAGCGAAGATCGATGAGAGATGACTTGATAGAGGTGTATGAGACAAAAAAAGCATAGACCTAGTGGGTAGCCAGCTCCATTTTCCAAGGACAAAAATGCCTAATATGAGAGGGGATCGTTTTAAGCTGATTGGTGGGAAGTATAGGGGGATGTCTAAGATAGGTTTTTTATACTGAGAGTGGTGGGTGTGTGGTGTAGGCCTCCAGGGATGCTGGTGGTGGGAGATACATTAGGGACATTTAAGAGTCTCTGAGATAGGCACATGGATGATAAATAAATTGAGGGCAATATAGGAGAGAAGTGTTAGATTAATCCCGGAGTAGGTTATAAGCTTGGTACAACATCGTTAACCAAAGGGTCAGTGTTGTGCTGTAATGTTCTATGTTGTATGTTCTACATTCCCTCTCTCTATATTCCCATCATCTTTCCCCAACTTCCACTTCCACATGAGGGGAAATTCACTGTGGGCAATTAAGCAACCAACCTACATGTCTCTGGAGTAGAAAATGCTTCATTCAAAAAATAGTTGAAGAAATATTCAAAGTCTACCCAAAATGATGCAAATACTTAGGAAAATCATTGAATAGAAGTGCCAAGTATTGAATATTGAATCTCATCAAAATATTCTACAAAAAGTAGTGGTTACAGCCCAGTCCATCACAGGCAAAGTTCTCCCCACCATTGCCACAAGAAAGCCCCACCGATTATCAAGCACCCCACCACCTTCCATCCCGGCCATGCACTCTTTTTGTTGCTGCCATCAGGAAGGAGGGGTAGGAGCCTTAGATACCACACCACCAGGTTCTGAAATGGCTTCTTCCCTGCAACCATCAGGCTCCTGAAACAGCGTGGATAATTCCACTCACCACAACGCTGACTGGTTCCACAAGCTGTGAACTCACTCTCAAGGATGGCGAAGACATCAAGAATGAAAACTCACGTTCTCAATATTATTTATTTTCTTATTTGTTTACTTATTGTTACTATTAATATTGAGGTGTTTTTCTACTTTCACAGTTTGTCTTCTTTTGCACAATGGTTACTTGTTAGTCTTTATGTGTAGGTTTTCATCGATTGTATTCCTTTGTATGTGCTGTGAATTTCAGGCTAGTATGTGGTGACATTCATGTACTTTGGTAATAAGTTTACTTTGACCTTTGTTATTAAACACAATTAAAACAGGATATTGAGGGAGAACAAGGTAAAATAATAATAATACAGAATAAAGTGTAGGTGAACAATAAGTGCAAGATCATAATGAGGTAGATTACGAGGTCAAGAGTCCATCTCATCATACAGGAGGTCTGTTCAAGAGTTTGATAGAAGTGGGATGGATACTGTCCATGAGGCAGATGGTAAGTGCTTTCGGGCTTCTGTATCTTCGGCCCAGTGGGAGAAAGGAGAAGATGAAATGTCCGGGGTGGACGAGGTCTTTGATTGCTGGCTTCTTTACCAAGGCAGTGAGGAGTGTAGACAGACTCTATGGAGGGAAAGTTGCTTCCAGGAGGATGGACCATTGCTTTACCATCATCTTTGAAGGACAAAGTAGCACTCCCTCTAATGCAGTAAAGCAGTAAATAACATGAGTCAGAGGTGAGCATTCCACCCACTGAACAACAGCATCTAGAGCTCTTCATAAGAATAAAATATATTCACAAAATGCTCACAGCAAGGAAGAAAGCCACTTGGCCCATCTAGTCCATTCATGCTTTACAGAAAAGCAACTTAGCAAGTCCCACTCCCCACCCTCTCCTTGTAAGTTCTTTCCCGATTCCATAGAGCAATTTAAAAGGTTAGAGTAAGCTATTCCTTAATTCCATAGTTTCACATTAGGAATGATTAAGGTGAGTCTTAAAATGAGTCACTTCTGGGCACAGGAAGCAAGGAGTGCAACCTGGAAGGTGATAGATGAAGCCAGATGTACCTACACTTGACGTTTGCCCTAACACGTAAACATGGGAGATTACTTATAAAGTTTATACAACAAATGCCTTTGATGTAGTGAAATGGAATTTAACATTGAGCAACAAGGAGTGCAGAGGATTGGTTGTTTAAGGAACAATAAACAAACTTTCCGGAGGAACAAGCTGTCAGGGAAAGTAGTCACGGCTGCTATAAGAACATTTAAAAGTCATTTGGATAAATACATGCATCAGGACAGTTTTGAGGGAAATAGGCCAAATGTGAGGAAAGGGGATTAGCAGCTTGAACAAGTTGGGCCCAAGGGCCTGCTCCCATGCCAAGTCACTCTACGACTCATTGGGTCACACGGCATCTGTAGACGGATTTGGACGGTCAATGCTTTGGGTCAAGCCCTGATGAAGGTTCTACAATGCTGAAACGTTGACTGCCCGCTTCCCTCTGTAGATGGATAGAATTCTCACGGGGTCTGGCATTTACCTTCAGTACAAATTCCTTACTGGAAGCTGATATCAACGAGGTGTCACCTGTCCTGGAGCGAATATTCCAAATCCAAGGTTTCCATTATTCTTAAACTAACTCTCATCTTCTTTTCTCCCATAAGCCCATAAGATATATGTAGGAGTAAAATTAGGCCATTTGGCTCATCTAGTCTGCTCCACCATTCAATCATGGCTGATAAGTTTTCCAACCTCATTCTCCTTATAAACCTCAAGCTCCTTACCAATCAAGAACCTATATATACATAGACCAATGACACCCTCCACCATAACCTGTGGCAACAAAATACCACAGATTAATCATCCATTACCTTAAGAAATCTGTGTCATCTCAATTGTAAAGGGAAACTTCATAATTCTGAGGCTGTGCCCCATTTCCCAGACTCTCCTTCTTACAGAAACATACTCCTATCCACCTACTTCTCCCTTCACCTGGCTTCATCTATCACCTTCCAGGTTGCACTCCTTCCTTGCTCCCCCAATCTTTTTATTCGGGCTTCTTCCCTCTTCCTTTCCGGTCCTGATGAAGGGCCTTGATCCAAAATGTTGTTCCCTTTGTCTCTACCCCACAGCAGCAGTGACTACCTAGAGTGAGGAGAGCCTTTTGTTATGTTAAGCTTCAGCGCATCATGTGCTACAAGAGCTGTGTTCAGTTCCTTCTTTACCTTCCATATGCAATGATAACTCCACTCTGGAGTTTATGGGATAGTTGCTAGACTGGTATCCGAGCATGGGATAGTTGCTGGGCTGGTATCCGAGCATGGGATTGCTCTTGCACAAGTGAATACCTCAGTCTTATTTATTGCATTCAGTACACTTCATGCAGCTTCCTTCACGCTGGGGAGGCCACACAGACTTGGGGACCACTTTGCCAAACACTCTCACTCCACCCACCTTGCCAGTCGGATCTCCCAGTATCCAGCCATTTAACTCCAGTTCCCATTCCCAAACCAAGATAGCCTCCTTTATTGCCAGGTTAGGGCAAAATGAATGAAAGTAAAATGGAGGGCAACACACAAAGGCAGTGAAGAAACTCAATGGGTCAGACAGTATCTATGGAGGGAAATGGCCAGTCCAACACCCTGCATCTGGACTGCAAGAGGCAGAGGAGATAATCAGTATAAAGAGGTGGAGGCTGATGGGTGTAACCGGGTGAGGGAATGATAGGCCTTTGGGGGGAAAGAGTGGGAACAATGAGAGAAGCTGGGAAGTGACCAAGGGAATCTGAGGAGAGGATGGAGGAGCACAGAGTAAAGGGAGGGAGGTGGGGAGGGGAATCTGCAGCTGGAATGTCTAGGTGATGGGAAGATGGAGAGAGTAAGGGCAGGGAAAGAGGACAATGGAGGTTGTGTGGATCAGGAAGGAGAGAAGGGAAGGTAAAAGAGGGGAAATGGGACAGGGGAACGGTTACCAGAAGTTTGAGAATTTGCCAATGATGCCATCAGATTCGAGGTGGCCCAAGCAGAATAACCTGTCAGTTAGGTACTGTTCCTCTAATCTGTGTTTACAACATAGAACGTTACAGCACAGTACAGGCCCTTTGGCCCATGATCTTGTGTTTTAACCTACTCTAAGATCAATCTAACCCTTTCCTCCCATATGGCCCTCCATTTCTCTATCATCCATGTGCTCTGTGCCTGTCTAAGAGTTTCTTAAATGCCCCTAATGAGACCACCATCTCCGGCAGCACTTACCATTGTGTGTGTGTAAAAAAACCTACAGTACCTCTGACATCGCCCCCTATACCTTCCTCCACAGGCCGTAAAGTAGTGCCCGTTATATTAGCCTTTTGCACTGGGAAAAGCTCTCTGGCTGTCCACTTTGAGTTGTCTTGAACCAGTTCCAGCTATCCCTGTCTAGTACCAACCCTGCAGAAACCTCTTTTACCTCTCTGCTACAAGACCATCTCCACCCCCACCCCTCTTGTTCTCTATTCCATTAATACAGAGCTATTCCGCGATCCTCTACTGCACCTTCACGGTTGCTGCCTAACTCACAGAGCTCCTGGTTCTAGCCTCTTGTGTCTCCACTTACTTAAAGAGGTAGGTCTTACCAAATATTGGCGGGTCTGGATAGACTGGACCTGGTGAGGATGTTTTGTATAGTTGAGAAGTCTAGGACCAGAGGACACAGTGTCAGAATACAAGGACCTACCTTTAGAATAGAGATAAGGAGGAATTTCCTTAGCTAGAGGGTGGTAAATCTGCAGAATTTATTACCACAGATGGCTGTGGAAGCTCAATGATTGGGTAAATTTAAAGTGGAAGTTGATAGGCTATTGATTAGTAAGGAGAGAAGGCAAGAGAATGGGGCTGAGAAGGATAATAAATTAGCAGGAGAAGGCTCTATGGGCTGAATGGCCTAATTCTGCCTCTATGTCTTATGAACTATGGTTTTAAAAAAAGGCTTAATGGAGGAGAGGAGTGGAGAGGCTTAGGGTGAAATGGAAGATTTTAGTGAAGGAACCCCACAGATCAGAGCATTGGTAACTGAATCACAACTGCTGGGGGAGTGATTAAATTCAGGGATGCACAAACATCCAGGGCTAGAAGAGATCAGAGATCTCGATGGGATACAAGGCTGGAGAAGATTCCAGAGGGACAACTGGGTTTGAAAACCAGGGTGAGGATTTTAAAACTGGGTTGCAATCCAGACCAAAAGGCCTCCTGGTTCACAAACACAAGGATAATGGCTGAACACGTCTTGGCACGTACCAACACACCTTGTAATTATGTAGAATTATTAACATATTAAAATATTTCAAGGCCTTCGATTTTCTAATCAGCAGTTGAATTTTTTCATCATCCAAACATTGCCAGATGTATATGATTTACGTCTCATTTTAACCACAAGCAATATGGCCTCTGGCCAAATGGAGGTGAAACCTTTGAAGTTAGTAATGATTTAAAACATCTCGCATATTAGTCACAGGGAGGAATTGGGAGCAGCAGCAGGTTCCTCAATGCCTCAAACCACTTCACCATTCAATTCAAGAATTAAGATTGTTTAATGTCATTTCCAGTACACAAGTGTAAAGAAGAAGAAAATAATTGTTACTCTGGATCTGATGCAATGCAAAATAAACACAATAAGATAAAGAACACAATAATAAAAAAAATGCAGTAAATATAAATGCATAACATGGCTTATATATATATAGACTGATTGTATGTACATAAGGTGACTGCAGGAAATAAAAAAGTAGTGGTGGTTGGGGGTGTGGAAGGTTGAGTTAGTGGGTGGAGGAGTTAATCAGCCTTACTGCTTGGGGAAAGTAACTGTGTTTGAGCCTGGTGGTCCTGGTGTCGATGCTACAAAGCCTCCCCCTTGCTGGAAGTGGGACAAACAATCCATGAGCAGAGTGAGTGGAATCCTTCATGATGTTACTTTACACGATAATGCGGTGTTAACTAGTCCAATTATATCTACAACTCTGCACTTCCCTATAGATAATTAGTGCCATCACTTTACAGTGCCAACGATTACCAATCAGGGTTCGATTCCCACCGCTAACCATTGCAGTGACCACTACACAACCATGCCACCAAGACTGGGGATGTAGTGGAATATGAGGGAGGCTATCAAAGCTTGTAGTGAGATATGGAGCAGCTGGAAAAATAGGCGGAAAAATGGCAGATGGAATTTAATGCAGACAAGTGTGAGAAGTTGCACTTTAGGAGGACACACAAAGTAGGACTTGCGCAATGAACGGTAGAGCACTGAGGAGTGTGGTAGAACAAAAGGTCCATAATTCCTTGAAAGTGGCATGGCAGATAGGGTCAAAAAGATGCACTGGTGCTGGGTTGCTGTGAGGGCTGACTCTCTGAGAACCCAGATATCCCAGCTACTGATTGATCAACTCTACCTGTTACTTTGTTTGATTCGCTAAGTGACAAAATCAGTCTAACTGTAAACTTCCCCGAACTCACTCAGAATGGTGCAAATAACTTAGCTAGTCCTCACTTGGCCTTCCCTACCACCCCATGAGCTTCCGCTTCCAGCATCTCATTCTCCACAATTTCCACCATCTTCAAAGGGACCCTACCACCAAATACATCCTTACCTCCGCTTCCCCAACTCTCCATTTTTCTGCAGGGATCACTCCACCCCGTAATTCCCTTGTCTGTTCATCCCTCCCCACTAATCTTCCTCCTACCATTTATCTCTGCATGTGGGCTACACCTGATCATTTACCTCCTCTATCACCTCCATTCAGGACCCTAAACAGACCTTCCAGGTGAGGCAATACTGCACCTGGGAATCTGCCAGGGTTGTATCTGGTGCTCCCTATGCTTCCTCCTCTACATTGGTGAGACCTGATGGAAACTGGGGAGCCACGTTGTCAAGTACCTTTGCTCCATCAGCAAAGAGCAGGATTTCCCAATGGCCAACCATTTTAATTCTAATCCCCATTCCCATTCCAACATATTGGTCCATGGCCTCCCCTTCTGCCACAGTAAGGCCACTATCAAGTTGGAGGAGAAACATCTCATATTCCATCTGAGTAGCCTCCAACCCAATACATAAATTTATGGAACTTCCAGTGATTTTCCTTCTCTTGTTCCCCTTTTCTTCATTTCCCCACTCTGGCCCCATCTTACTCTTCTCCTCACCTACCCATCATCTCCCTCTGGTGCCTCCTCTCCTTCCCTTTCTCCCGTGGTCCACTCTCCAATTAGATTCCTTTTTCTCCAGCCCTTTACATTTCCCACCTATCACTTCCCAGCTTCTTACTTCATCCCCCTCCTCCACCCACCTAGCTTCATCTATCACCTTCTATTTCCTTCCCCTGTCCCCATGTACTTATTCTGGCTTCTTCCCCCATCCTTTCCAATCCCAATGAAGGATGTTGACCCAAAATATTCCTCTTCATAGATTTTGCCTGACCAGCTGAGTTCCTCCAGAATTTTGTGTGAGTTGCTCTGGATTTCCAGCATCTGCAGAATCTTTTGTGTTTGTAGCTTACCAGGATGGTTTGGTTTGATGCCAGTTAACGTAACCCCATTGTCTTGCATCGATTAAACATGGGCCTACAAAACCTTACTGGTTACTTGCTTACAACAATTAGCTGAGTAAGGAATATTGATTAGAAGTTTAACTTTGTCACCAACAACCCTGACCCTTTGGAAAGGCCATGCTGTTGTGCCAGAAAGCTGAGGTCAGCAATAAGCCTCTTGGACTCTGGAAAGTGAATACCATCACAAGGACAGTATTGGGCATATTGGCCTTTGTGAATCAGAATACCGAGAACAAGCATTGGGATGCTATGGTGAAATTGTATAAGATGTTGTGAGGAGCATTGTCTGCAGTTTTGGTCACCTACCTATAGAAAAGGTATCAATTAAAAAAAAGAAAATTTACAAGTAAGCTGCTGAGAACTGAGGACCTGAGTTACAGGGAATGGTTGAATAGGTTTGATTGCAACATTTAAGAGAAGTTTGGATGAGTACGTGGGTGAGAGGGTAGGGAGGGCTATGATCCAGTTGTGGGTCGACTGGAGTAGGCAGAATAACAGTTTGGCACTGACTAGATGGACCAAATGGCCTGTTGCTGTGCTGTATTGCTCTATGACTCTATGATTCTATAACATACCCATCACCCTCTGTGTGAAAAACTTGCCTCTCTGGTCCTCCTTAAATCTTTCCTTTCTGACTTTAAACCTGCATCCTCCAGCTTCAAACTTGACTAGCATTAGAAACAGGTGGTAACAAACCACTTTATCTGTACTTCTCAGAAATTTATAAACCCCTGTTAGGTCACCCTTCAGCCTCCTTTGCTGCCAGACAAAAAGGCCCTATTTATCCAATCCCTCCTTTTAACTCAAACACCCCAGTTCTGACAACATCCTTGTAAATTTATTTTTTGGGGGAGAGTGTTCCAGGATTTTTTAAAAATTATTTGGAGATACGGCACAGCAACAGAGCCCTTGCAGCCCAATGAACTCTAGTCACCCAATTACAGTCATGTGACCACAATCAACCAATCCATATGTCTTTTGAATCTGGGAGGAAACCAGGGTACTGGGAGGAAACCCTTGCGGACACGAGAACGTACAAACTCCTTACAAACAGCAATGGGAATTGGACCCAGGTTGCTGGTGTTGTAATTGAATTGCACTACCTTATCATTTTAATCCCCATGAACATGGTAGGAGTTTCAAAAACAAAAGGACATAGGCTTATAGTAAGAGGCAAGGGTTTTAAAGATAAAAGCTTTTTTTAAAAATCCCAGTTTCTTCAGATAAATCAATTTAAATTCCCAGCTGCCATAGTGCAATAAGAATTCCTGTAACTAGGTAGCACACTCAAAGCCTCTGATACTCAATCACCCAAGGATTAGTAGTAAATTCTGTGTTGACAGCATAATTGCTTTTGTTTTTTTATTGCACATCTCTTCAACTTAACTCCTCCGTTATTGTTATTAGAACCGGGAGCAGCATAGGTTCAGAGTTAAGCTTCACACTCTTGACAGTAAATTTGTGATCATTGATGTAAACATCATTAATGTTAAAAAGAGATTGGCTGGATTTATCACTTACATGTCGAAACATAGAGTGAAATGTGTCACTATGCATCAATGTCAAACACAGTCCGAGAATGCGCTGGCGACAGCCTGCAAATGTTGCCATGCTTCCAGTGCCAGTGTAGGATGCCCACAACTCACTAACCCTAACCCTGACCGTACGTCTTTGGAATGTGGAAGGAAACTGGAGCACATGGAAAAATCGCATGTGGTCACAGGGGGAACGTACAAACTCCTTACAGACGCCAGCAGGAATTGAACCCGTGTCGCTGACACAAGCCCAACGCTACACAAACAAGAGAAAATCTGCAGATGCTGGAAATCCAAGCAACACACACAAAATGCTGGAGGAACTCAGCAGGCCAGGCAGCAGCTATGGAAAAGAGTACAGTCAACATTTAGGGCTGAAACCCTTCGGCAAGACTCAATGCCGCTGTGCTTCTGTGCTTTTGGCATTTATGAATATACGAGTTGGAATATTATGTTGCAGCTGTACAGGGTGTTGGCGAATCCACATTGAGACTATTTCAAAGTTCAAAGTCCAAAGTAAACTTATTATCAAATTACATATATGTCAACAATACCTTGAGATTCAATTTCTTGCAGGCATTCACAGTAAAACAGAGAAATACAATAGAATCCCTGAAAAACTACACACAAGCAAACACTGACAATCAGTGTGCAAATGAAGACAAGCTATGTACACTTTTAAAAATAATAAATAATGATAATGACAATAATAATCTTTCAAAATAATAATAATTAAATAAATAGATGTTGGTAATGATTATAATAATAATTCAAGATTTAATTAACTAAATAAGCAGAGGTGAGCAGCAGGATTGCCACAGTTGCAGCAGTCATGGCCAGACTGAACAAGAAAGTGTTCAACAACATACAGCTGACAAAGAAGACGTAGCTGTGTGTGTACCAGGAATGTGTGCTCAGCAGCCTGCTCTACAGCAGCAAGGCTTGGACGGCATACATCAGCCAAGGGATGAGGCTAAACTCATTCCAGCCACGCTGCCTCAGGCACATCTCCTGGCAGGACAGAATCACCAACGCTGAGGTTCTGCAGTGGGCTGGGGCCTCCAGCGTGCACACACAGCTCAGGCGTTTGGGCCAGGTCAGACGGATTGACCAGGGACACATTCCCAAGGACATGCTGCAAGGCGAGCTGAGTGAGGGTTACCGCCCACAAGGAGGACCGTGCCACCGCCTCAGGGATGTCTGCGAGCGCGACGTGAAGCTGGCAGACTTCGACCTCAACACGTGGGAGGAAGCAGCTGAAGACCGGACAGCGTGGAGCACCGCAGTCAGAAGCAGTGTGCAAAGTGCTGAGATAGCAAGGACCAACATGCTCATCAACAAGAGAGCCAGAAGAAAGGCCAGAGCCACACCACATGGAGCAGCTTCCTCCGTCACCTGCAGCCGCTGTGAAAGAAACCGCCGCTCTGGAGTGGGGCTGGACAGCCACTCCAGAATGTGCAAAGAGCCCCAAGTCTACAACCCCAAGAACCATCAAGAAGAGTTTCACACAATTGTCTCCGGAGACACGTGGATGCCGACAACTGAGGACATGAGTAGTAAACCCTCCTTGGAAATGAGTCTGGGGGTTGTGGATCAGCTCAGAGTTGAGGTGAGTGAAGTTATCCATGCTGATTTAGGAGCTTGATGGTTGAAGGACAACAACTCTTCCTGAACCTGGCGGTGTGGGACGGAAGGCTCCTGTAACTCCTGCCCCATGGCAGCAACAAGAAGAGAACGTTGTGTAGATGGTGGAGGTCCGCGATGATGGATGAGGCTTTCTTGTAGATGTGCTCGATGCTGGGGAGGGCTTTGCCTGTGATGGATTGGACTGTGTCCACCATTTTTTGTAACTGGTCACTCTATAGGAAAGATTCCATTAAGCTGGAAATAATGCAGAGGAGATTTATGAGGATTAGTCAGGGCTCGAGGGAATGAATTATGACTGAGCAGGTTGGGACATTTTTCACTGGAGTGCTGAGAATATGTCATTCATTCGTTATGTGTCATGTTGCATGACATGGGTGATCATGGTCTTTCCATGACCACGATTGTTCTTGGCAAACTTATCTACAGAAGGTGACCATTGATACCTTCTGTACAGTGTCTTTACAAGACGGGTGACCCCGGTCATTATCACTTCTCTTCAGTGATTGTCTGCCTGGCATCAGTGGTCACATAAACAGGACTTGTGACCTGCACCAGCTGCTCATACGACCATCCACCACCCGCTCCCATGGCTTTACATGACCCTGATCAGGGGGCGAAGCAGGTGCTACACCTTGCCCAAGGTTGACCTACAGGCTAGCAGAGGGAAGGAGCACCTTACACCCCCTTTGGTGGAAATGCATCTACACCCCACCACCCACGATGTTATACAGGCTCTGATAGAGGTCTATGGTGAACATAGGTAGAGCTCAGCCTTCTTCCCAGGGTTGGGGAGTCAAGAACTAAGAACAAGACAGTAATATTATTCCAACTTCCATCCTTCTCTCAGTTCCTCCATCTTTGCTGTGTCTGCTCTCAGGCTGAGGCTTTTCATTCCAGAGCTAATGAGATTACCTCCTTCTTCAAAGAAAGGGGCTTTCCTTCCTCCACCATCATGGTTGTCCTCACCCTGCATCTCTTCCATTTCACACGTCTGCCTTCACTGCATCCTCCCCACCCACTACCAAGCACATCTTTCCCTCCCTCCCCACTTTCTGCTTCCACCGGGATAACTCCCTACATGACTCCCTTGTCCATTCATCCTCCCCACTGATCTCCCTCCTGGTACTTACCCTTGCAAGCGGAACAGGTATCATATCTGCCCTACACCTCCTCCCTCACTACCATTCAGGGCCCCAAACAGTCCTTCCAGGTGACATAAGTCATGAAATTTGTTGCTTTGTTGCAGCAGTAAGTGTAGTACATAAAATTTTACTATAACTTACAATAAGAAATATAAAAAATAATTAATGAAAAAAAGAGCAAAATAGTGAGGTAGTGTACCTGGGCTGTTCGGAAATCTGGCGGTGGAAGGGAAGAAACTGTTCCTAAAACATTAATTGTCCATCTTCAGGCTTTCCGATGGTAGGGCCTGCCCTGGATACCTCCTCTTCTCCTGTCTATTCTTTCAGTCTGGATGAAAGGTCTCAATCTGAAATGCTAACAGTCCATTTCCCTTTACAGATGCTGCCTGACTCACAGAGTTCCTTCAACAGTATATGTTGTGCTCCATATTCCAACAGTCCCTCGTGATTCTAGGATTGTGAAATTATGCATCTGGACAAAATGATGCAGCATCTGATCCATGTAGCCAATGAGCAAATATCAACAATCCCCAATTTTAATCTTATTCATTCAAGGGACATGGGTTTGCAGCTGAGCTATACCTAGATATTCCTGAGAAGATAGTGGTGAGCAGCCTTCTCAAACTGCCACTGTCTTTGAGGTGTGCAATTACCTCCAATGCTGTGAAGGCAGGAGCTCCAGGTTTCTGGCCCAGTGACGGTGAAGGATCTGGGATGTATTTTCAAGTCAGGAGGGTGTGTAGCTAGAAAGGTAACTTTTCAGGTGGTTTTGGTATTGTTACACAAACCAAACAACTTTGATAATCTTGTGCTGCATACTGGCGATAATTACACAGTGCATTGAGGTAGATCAAAGTAAAACAATAACAATGCAGAATAAAGTGTAAAAGCCACAGGAAAGAGTGCAGTTCAAGCAATCAGTAAACTGAAAGGTCATAACAGGATAGATTTTGAGGCTGAGAGTCCATCTGATCTTACAAAAGGTCCATTTTAAAGTCTGAAAATGGCAGGATAGAAATTATCCTTGAGCCCGTTGGTACATGCTTTCAGGGTTATGTGTCTTCTGCTCATTAGGGAGGGGAGAAAGAATGTCAGTGGTAGGTGGAGACTTTGATTAGGCTGGCAGTTTTACCAAGACAGCGAGAAGTATATACGTACAGAAGCCATGGAGAAGAGGCTGGTTTCTGTGGTGATTCCCATGTTGTTAATGAACCATCTAGCTGTGAGAGGATGTGGGTTAGGCAGGTGCAGTGGAAGTAGTCTTCACATGCAAAGTATCAACAACGATCAGACTCCTCTTTGTATAACCTATCATAGAGTGATGGTACAAAACTCATTATCACATCACAAGCATGTGTATCAGTTACCAATAAGCTCAATTTGAACACTCAACCACTCCCAGATAACGACTCCTTCTTCAGGAGCCATTTCCTAGACTTAACTCCAATGGGTGCATTGTTAATCTTAGCTTTCTGAAAGGACCCTCTGCCAAATTTCAAAATAAAAAAGGCTGGAAACACTCAGCAGGTCAGGCAGCATCCGTACAAACAGAAACACTTTTCAGAGAGAAGTCGATAGTCAGAATAGAATCAGGTTCTGATGAAGGTCCTGATCAGAACTTCTCTGCATTTTATAGAACATGGAACTGAACAGCACAGGACAGGCCCTTTGGCCCACAATATTTATTTATTTTAATTACTTATTTATTTAAAGGTACAGTACAAAACAAGTCATTCCCGGCCAATCAGTCGCACCTCCCAGTAACCCAATTATTTATCCCTAGCCTAATCACAGGACAATTTCCAATGTCCAATTATCCTACTAATGGGTACACCTTTGGACAGTGGGAGGAAACCTACTCGCTCACAGTAAAGGCATACAAACCTCTTACAGATGGCATCAGAATTGAACTTCGAACTCCATTGCCCTGAATGGTAATAGCGTCACACTGACCACTACATTACTGCGACGTCCCAGTGCCGTGCCCATCTTTTAACCTAGTCCAAGATCAATCCAGCACCTCCCTCCCACATAGCCCTCCATTTTCCTTTCATCCTGTCTAAGAGATTCTTAAATGCCCCTAATGTATTTGCCTCTTTTCACCATCTCTGGCAAGGTGTTCCATGCACTTACCACTCTACGTAAAAGCCTACCTCTGAAATCTCCCCCTGTACTTTTTTCCAATATGCC
Source organism: Hemitrygon akajei (assembly GCF_048418815.1). Taxonomy (NCBI): domain Eukaryota; kingdom Metazoa; phylum Chordata; class Chondrichthyes; order Myliobatiformes; family Dasyatidae; genus Hemitrygon; species Hemitrygon akajei. The sequence goes on from NC_133133.1 coordinate 121,042,202, forward strand.
CTCCTGTATTAGCCATTGCCACTCTGGGAAAGACGTCTCTGGCTGCCCATTCTATTTAAGCCTCTTATCATCTTCTACAGCTCTGTCAAGTCACCTCTCACTCTCCTTCACACCAAAGAGAAAAGCCCTTGCTCGCTCAACGTCCTCACAGGACACGCTCTCTAATCCAGACAGAATCCCCTCTGCACCTTCTCTAAAGCTTCCACATCCTTCCTCTAGCGAGCTGACCAGAAGTGAACACAATACTCCAAGTGTGGTCGAAGCAGGATTTTATAAAGCTGTGACATTATCTCAAGGCCCTTGAACTCAATCCCCTAACTAACACACTATACGCCACCTTCCCCACTCTATCAACTTACACAGCAACTTTGAGGGATCTATGGGCATAGGTCCCGAGATCCCTCTGTTCCTCCACACTGCTGAGAGTCCTCTCTTTGACCTTGTACTTTGCCTCCATGTTGATCTTCCAAAGTGAATCATATCACACATTGGTTGACAATTTTAATATATTCAAATATTTTATTAAACTCCTTTCTGGGACTGGATTGTTATAATTGTTTTGGAAGAAAAGACAGGAAGAAAAGTCTGTATTTCTTTTTGACTGCTCACATGCTCAGCAAAACAATACTGAGATTTCCTGTAACATTTGGCACCGATGTTTATCGATGGCTGAGGCAGATTCATGCAAAAAACATGAATATTACCACCAGCTCTCATAAATGTCATCAAAGCTTCACTCATCAACATTTCTCATGACATCACCATCACCTGCGGCTTGGGAGATGCAAATCTTGTCTTTGAGTCAGAAAGTTGTAGTCCAGGTCCTGCTCCAGTGAATGAGCACAGCAGCAAAGTTCACATTCAAAGTACATATATGTCACTATATACTACCCTCAGGTTCATTTATTGCAGACATTCACAGAAGAACAAAGAAATAAAATAGAGTCGATGAAAAACCACAGACAAAGGCTGTCAACACACAGACTGATGGAGTGACTCAGCAGGTCAAGCAGTATGAACAGTTGATGTTCCGGGCTGAGACCCTCCTTCAGGACTGAAAGGGAAGGAAGATGAAGTCAGGAAAAGACTGGCTGACAAGCAACCAACGTGGATAAGAAGACAAACTGGGTAAATAAACAAACAATACTGAGAAGATGAGTTGCAGAATTAGCCTGATACTCTGCTGAATGCAAGAACACATGAAAATAGGAGTAGGAGTAGGCCACTCAGCCCCTCTAGCTCCACCATTCAATATGATGATGGCTTCAAATTATCTTCTGTGCCAGCTCCCCAAAACCCCCTATTCCCCAGTCTTTCAAATATTTATCTGTTTCTAGATAAATGGCGTAGCCCACCACCCTCAAGGGAGAGAATTCCAGAGGTTCTCCTCCATCTGAGAGAAGAAAGTTCTGCGCAACACACTTTTAAGTGACTGACCCTCTAATTATGCAGCTATTGTTCATAACAGTTCATAACTTGTTCATAACAGTTCAGCTGGTGAAATCATTTCAATATCTCTCCTGCCAAAGCCCCTTGAGATCTTTATACATTTTTGAAACTCATCCTTCTAAACTTCAAGGATGAAATATGAGCAAACAGGACTAGCAGAGCAAGTGACTTCAAAGTTCAAAGTAAATTTATTATCGGAGGACATGTTTGTCATCATATACTACCCAGAAATTCATTTCCTTTTGCAGTCACTGTAGTACACAGAAGCACAACAATATCAATGTAAAACTGCACACAAACAAAGATGGACAAACAACCAACTTGCAAAAGACGACAAACTGGGCAAATAAAAATATTGCTGAGAACAAGAATTGTAAAGAGTCCTTGAAAGTGAGTGTGTAAGTCATAGAATCAGTTCAGAATACCAGTGAATGAAATTATCCTTACTGGTTCAGGAGCCTGATGGTGTGAGAGCGTGGCCTGGGTGGTGGGGGTCCATGATAATGGACGGCGCTTTCTTGTGCCAGTCCTCTGTAAATGTGCTCAATGGTGGGGAGGGTTTTGCCTGTGATGGACTGGGCAGCATCCACCAATTTCTGTAGCTTTTTCTGTTCCACGTGTCAATTCCGGTTTGTTTACCTTTGTTCTGTGTTCTCTGCTCCCCAACCTTTCAGCTCACTTACTCTATCAAAACTTTTCATGATATTCAACAATCACTACAGCATATCAGCTTGACCTCCTGAGCAACCCCCTCCGCATTAAAGCTAGCATGAGTGGTCGATGTTTGAAAGCACAGCATTTTTCTCTCCAGCTCTCCAGCCTCACCAGAACTTTTCCATGGAAAAATGGCCAAGAACTTCCCATAAATGTTGACACCTAGAAACCAAGGTATTAGTCAGCTTTTCGGATCAGGAAATGTCACTCACATGAAGGAAGCACAATTTTAAGACAGGAAAAAGTGTTATAGATTGAAAGCAAACAACATGAACAATAAAGGCTGTGTATAAAAATAACTATGTATTTCTAGGATGTGAGCGTTACTAGCTAAACCAATATGTATTATTGTTCACCCTGAATTACCACGAAACAAGGAAAGCCAAATGCCAACCACATTAGTAAACCTGAAGTCACAAAGATTTTTTATATATAATAAAAATACATATAAAATAATATGTCACATGGTGTGAGCAGAATCATCTGCAGCTTAATGTGAAAAAGACTAAGGAGCTGGTGGTGGACCTGAGGAGGGCTAAGGCACCGGTGACCCCTGTTTCCATCGAAGGGGTCAGTGTAGACATAGTGGAGGATTACAAATACCTGGGGATACGAATGGACAATAAACTGGACTGGTCAAAGAACACTGAGGCTGTCTACAAGAAGGGTCAGAGCCGTCTCTATTTCCTGAGGAGACTGAGGTCCTTTACCATCTGCTGGACGATGCTGAGGATGTTCTACGAGTCTGTGGTGGCCAGTGCTATCATGTTTGCTGTTGTGTGCTGGGGCAGCAGGCTGAGGGTAGCAGACACCAACAGAATCAACAAACTCATTCGTTAAGGCCAGTGATGTTGTGGGAGTGGAACTGGACTCTCTGACGGTGGTGTCTGAAAAGAGGATGCTGTCCAAGTTGCATGCCATCTTGGACAATGTCTCCCATCCACTCCGTAATGTACTGGTTAGGCACAGGAGTACATTCAGCCAGAGATTCATTCCACCGAGATGCAACACTGAGCGTCATAGGAAGTCATTCCTACCTGTGGCCATCAAACTTTACAACTCCTCCCTCGGAGTGTCAGACACCCTGAGCCAATAGGCTGGTCCTGGACTTATTTCCACTTGGCATGATTAACTTATTTTTATTTAATTATTTATGGTTTTATATTGCTATATTTCTTCACTATTCTTGGTTGGTGCGGCAGTAACGAACCCAATTTCCCTCGGGATCAATAAAGTATGTCTGTCTGTCTGTCTGTAAACAGAGGAAAACTATTTACAGTCATGATCAATACATTCAGTAATGTCAGCTTACTTTTTTTCAAACCATAATGTGATTGGAGGAAGGTGTGGAGGAATGTCAGAGGTAGGTTTTTTACACAGACAGTGGCAGGTGAATGGAACATGCTACTGCTGTTGGTTGTAAGGGCAGATATGTTAGCGATATTTCAGAGACTTAGACAGGTGAAAGAAAAATGGGGTCTACATGGGAGAGAGGAATTAGACTGATAACGGACTAGTTAAAAAGGTCAGCCCAACACTGCAGACCAAAGGGCCTGTACTGAGCTGTACTGCTCTACGTTCTCTGTTCTAAACAATATGTCATAGCATGTCATTCATGTCGCTCCCTGGAGTAATACACAATTTCAACATTCAACGGGCTTCCCCACCTGACTCAGCCCCTCCGCATGCGGTAGAAGAAGGAGCTCGTCTGTGGTCCTTCCTCACAAAGACTTTATATCAATACTCCAAGCTTCAGTGCAGCCCTCTGCACCCTGCAATGCGCCAGAAGGACCCTTGCATCCTTCTCCATACTCTATTGGCAAATCCACTGTCTGCAACGAGGTTAAATTGATAAGAAAAATTAAACTTTATTCATAATTTTAAAAATTGACAAGAATGAACTGAGCAATGGGCTTTCACTTTTACAATGTGTTACGTATTCAATGACTTTTCTTAAAGCCAATAACACCATTGCCACTCATGTGCCCCCCCCCCCCCCCCCGCAGAGGTACACTACTACAATAATTGAAGTGTGACTGCCAGCCCGAGGGCAGGGTGCATTGAGCAGTGAACTAGCCTTTTCTTTTTCAGCAGTCTGGTAGTTTTATATTCATTCTTAATGAGACAAGTTTAAATTTTGGTTTTATTTCACTACTTGAATTTAAATTCTCCAGCTCTGTGATGGGGTTCAAACTCGCATCTCTGGGTGAATGCCTCAGAATTCTGCTGGATTAATGCTTTGAGGTATGATAATTAAAACAGGTCATTTGCATATTTAGATATGCATGCAGTGCGATTTGTTTCTGAGCGATTTTTAAGTAATTTGCATAACGTCAAGTATAATCAAGATTAAAATAAAATTTTTCTTTGTTTTGTATTAAGAACCTTCAATAAAGTAACCGGTATACCCCCAAAACGGAACTCACCAGAAACTTCTTCATCCAAAGAGCAGTGAGCATGTGGAACTCACCTCACTCCCTCAAGCTGAGGTAAATAGTGGCAAGGAGCATCAGGCAAAATTGGATGAGTGCATGAAGACAAGACCCTGTGTAATATCCTCTCAGATGTTTAACTTGATGCAATGTTTAACGAGGAACCATCAAAATGGCTGTCTGGGAATGCAAATGAGCAATTTTGGACCTCGGATCTAAGGAAGGATGTGCTTGTTCCAGAGAAGGTCCAGAGGAGATTAAGATCAATCCAGGAATGAAAGACTTAACAGATGAGGAACATTTGATGTCTCTGTGCATTTACTTGCTGGAGTTCAGTTAGATGAGGGGAGATCTCATTGAAACCTACCAGATACTGAAAGGGTGTTTCCTTCAGGCTCGATTCCTTCAAGCTGACATCGAAGTTTTTTGTTTGCCCACCAAGGGTTCACTGACCTTCCTTCAACTTGGGGAGCCGTGAGCTAGGCATCCAATGACATGACGTATCCATTAGAGTTGGTGTTGCTTTATTGCGGTGGAGATGCTGTTCATGTTGGCCTTCTCCAGTACACTGGGGTTAGTGCGGCTATCTGCCCAGCTGATTCGCAAAGCCATTCGTAAGGATTTTTGATGGTATCAGGCGCCAAGGTTTCAGGTGCCTACTGTAGGTGGTCTATGATTCAGCTTCATACATTATGTAGGAAGGGTGACTGCTCTATAGACTATAAGTTTTGTCGGGGCCTGTAGGTTGTGGTCTTCAAAGACCCTTTTCTTCAATCTTGCATAGGCTCCACTAGCCCTACTCAGGCAGGTGTTGATTTCTCAGTCGATGTCCGCTTTTGAGGAGAGAATGGTGCCAAGGTAGGGAAAGTGGCTTACATTTTCCAGGGTGATATCATCAAACTTTATGGAGGGCGGGATAAATGGCTGACTGATAACAGGACCAATGTCTTTATTATATTTACAACAAGACCCAGGGCCTTATTTGCCTTGACAAAGGCATTTTGGATACATTGGAGGTAGTCGTCAAAGTCTACTGTTGTCTTATAAGACCACAAGACCATAAGATATAGGAGCAGAAGTAGGCCAGTTGGCCCATCAAGTTTGCCCCATCATTTTATCAGGCTGATCCAATTTTCCTCTCAATCCCAATCTCCAGCCTTCTCCACGTATCCCTTCATAGCATGACCAATCAAGAATCTTATCAACCTCTGCCTTAAATATACATAAAGATGTGGCCTTCACAACTGCCTGGGCAAAGTATTCCACAGATTCACCACCCTCTGGTAAAGAAATTCCTCCTCATCTCAGTTCTAAAAGGACACCTCTCTGTTCTGAGGCAGTGTCCTCTGGTCTGGATTCTCCCACCATTGGAAACATCCTCTCTGTCAAGGCCTTTCACCATTTGATAGGTTTCAATGAGATCACCCTTCATTCTTCTGAATTCCAGCGAATGCAGGCCCAGAGTCACTAAACACTCTCCATATGACAAGCCATTCAATCCTGGAATCATTTTTGTGAACCTCCTTTGAACCCTCTCCAGTTTCAGGACATCCTTTCTAAGATAAGGGGCCCAAACCTGCTCATAATACTCCAAGTGAGGCTTCACCAGACTTCATAATGTTTCAACATTACATTCTTGCTTTTATGTTCTAGTCCTTGTGAAATGAACACTAACGTTGCATTTGCCTTCCTCAGCACAGACTCAACCTGTAAATTAGCCTTTAGGGAACCCTGCAGAATGAGTCCCAAGTCCCTTTCAATCTCAGTTTTTTTATATTTTCTCTCCATTTAGAAAAAAGTCAACCCTTTCATTTCTTCTTCCAAAGTGCACGACCATACACTTCCCAACACTGTATTTGGTCCAAAATGTCGACTCTTTATCCTTCCCCATAGGTGTTGCCTGACCTCCTGACTTCCTCCAGCATTTTCCTTGTGTTGCTCTGGATTTCCAGTGCCTGAAGAATCTCTTGTGTTTATGAGAACTGGCAGGACTTGTAGGCTCAGCTCGGCACCTCACCTGCTGAGTTCCTCCGGCATTTTGTATGTGTGTGCTTTCACTTTGTCTCTGTCTTCTTCTAGCTCTGGTATAGATTGTAGCTTGACACAAAATCTTCTTCACATGTGGCGGAACAGTGGTTTGTAACTTGCCTGATGACGGGCAGATCAGCTAAGTGTGGTGAGGAGGAAGGTTGCAGCTAAAATGATGAAGAAGAAGCCTAAGGTTTGAAGGCAGTTGCTGGGACATGTTAGCTCAGCACATTCCTAAATCTCTAGAGTCTTTGTGCTTGCCGGTTGCTAAGGCACTCCTACTGTAGGTCAGAGGGTAGTTTCCCATACTAAGGTGTGGTTCCAATGCATAGGCAGATATTATTCCTGTTTGGCCGGTTCCCCTTCCTGAAGTCCACAATCAATTCTTTAAAACCAACATCAGTAAGACCAAGAAATTGATTGTCCTTGGTGAGGGGTCAGCAGTTCCAAGTTCTTGGGTGTCACCATCTTTGAAGATCTATCCCGAGCCCAACATTTTGATGCAATTACAAAGAAGGCACGCCAGTGGCTATATTTCATTCACAGTTTGGGGATAGTTGGTATGCCGCCAAAGACTCTCACAAATTCCCACAGATGTATCTTGTCGAGCAATTCTAACCAGACGCATCACCTTCTGGTATGGAGGGGCCACTGCACAGGATCGGAAGAAGCTGCAGAACGTTGCAAACTCAACCAGCTCCATTGAACCCTGTACAAGGACTCCCACGTCTCTTTGCATCTCTGATTTTTTGAATTTTCTCCCAGTTTATAAAATAGTCTGTGCCTTTATTTTGTCTACCAAAGAGCATGAGCATACACTTCCCATACACTATATTTCATCTACCACTTCCTTGACCATTTTCCCAATCTCCACAACACTACCTGCCCCTCCACCTATCTTCCTATCATCTGCAAACTTGGCAACAAAGCCATCAATTCAATTAACCAATTCATTGACATATAACGTGAAAAGAAGTGGAAAGCTGCGGAACACTACTAGCAGCCAATCAGAATAAGCACCCTTTATACCCACTTTTTGCCTCTTACCAATCAGCCAATCTTCTATCCATGTTAGTATCTTTCCTGTAATACCATGGGCTCTTATCTTGTTAAGTAGCCTCCTGTGCTGCACGTTGTCAAAAGCTTTCTAAAAATCCAAGTAAACAACATCCACTGATTACTCTTTGTCTACTCTGCTTGTTATCTCCTCAAAGAATTCCAGCAGATTAGTCAGACAAGATTCCCCCATTAGGAAATCATGTTGACTTTGGCCTGTTTTATCATGTGCCTCCAGATACACCAAAACCTCATCCTTAATACAGGACTCCAACATTTTCCCAAGCACGGAAGTCACACTAACTGGCTTATTATTTACTTGCCTCTGTCTCCCTTCCTTCTTATAGAGTAGTGTGATATTTGCAATTTTCCTGCCTCTGGAACCATTCCAAAATCTAGTAATCCTTGAAAGATCATTATTAATGCCTCCACAATCTCTTCAGCTACCTCTTTCAGAGCCCTGGGATGTAGTCATTCTGGTTCAGGTGACTTATCTGCCTTCATATCTATCAGCTTCCCAAGCAGCTTCTTCTTAGTAATAGCAACTTCTGCCCCCAGATGCTCTAAAATTTCTGGCATACTGTTAGTGTCTTCCACAATGAAGAGTGGTGCAAAATACTTAGTCCCCATTACTACCTCTCCAGTATCATTTTCCAGCAGTCCGATATCCACTCTCGACTCTCTTTTATTCTTTATATACCTGGAAAAAATTGTGTCCTATTTTATATTATTGGCTAGCTTACCTTCATATTTCATCTTTTCTTTACTTATTGCTTCTTAGTTGCCTTCTGTTGGTTTTTTAAAACTTCCCAATCTTCTTCCTTCCACACTAATTTTTGTTATATTGTATCTCCTTTGTTTTGCTTTTATGCTGTCTTTGACCTCCCCTGCCAGCCACAGTTGTGTCATCCTCAGAATACATCTTCATTTTTAGAACACATATATTTCCTGTGCCTTTCAAATTGCTCCCAGAAATTCCAGCAGTTGCTGCTCTGCCATCATCCCTGCTAGTGTTCCTATCAATCAACTTTGGCCAGCTCCTCTCTCATGAGCATTTAATTCCCTATACTGTAATACTGATTCTTCTGACTTTATCTTCTCCCTCTCAAACTGCAGGCTGAATGCTATCACAATTTGATCAATGTCTCCTGAGAGTTCTTTTACCTTAAACTCTCTAATCAAATCTGGTTCATTATACAATACCCAATTCAGAATTTTCTTTCCCCTGGGGGGCTCAACCACAAGGTGCTCCAAAAAGTAATCTCTTAGGCATTCTATAAATTCCCTCTCTTGGGATCCAGTACCAACCTGATTTTCCCAATCTATCTGCTTATTGAAGTCTCCCATGACTTTTGTAACATTGTCCTAATTACATACCTTTTGTATCTCCTATTGCAATTTAAATCCCACACCCCAGCTACTGCTCAGAGGCTTGTACTGTATATAACTCCCATTGGGATTTTTTTTACCCTTGTAGTTTCTTAACTCTTCCCACAAGGATTCTACATCTTCCAACCCTACAGTCATCATCAGGGAGACTGCCAGGAGTCCTGAAATCCCATATATCACATGAAGAGCATTTCACTGCCTGAACTACCATTATTAGAGGTATAAAAAGTCTACACTTATTATACCTCTAACTTCTCAAGCTTAAGTTCCAGCTTGCACCTGTTGTCACCTAAGCCTTTTGAGCTGAACCCTGACCACTCTAACATTGACCCACTCTCACAATGGCTGTTCCATTTACACTTGGCCTCTGCAGAGTGCCTAAGAGATCACAATCATTGCAGCACATCAAAAAGTTCCAAAAGACACCGAGCTCTCGACTCCTTGCGCACCCTCACCAATGAATGACTTCTCATGGTGACTGCAGCCCAACGAATCACCTGCCAACATGCTCCTCCCCATCTCTCTACGTTTTTAGTCAAGCTTTTGCCCTCCTCCTTTCCAGTCCTGATGATGGGTCTCAGCCTGAAAAGTCAACTGTTCATTTCAAAGATTAGCTCCATTTGTCACATGCACAGTGAAACATACAATGAGTAATACTGCATCAGAGTACGAATACGTGCTTGAGGCAGCTGCAAGTGTCGCCATTTTTCCGGTGCTAACATAGCAAGCCCACAAATTACTAACCTTAACCCTTGTGAAATGTGGGAGGAAACCCGAGCACCCGGAAGAAACCTGCGCAGTCACGGCTAGAATGTACAAACTCCTTACAGACAGGGGTGGGAATTGAACCTCATTCGCTGGTACTGTAAAGCATTATGTTAACTGCTATGCTGCTGTGCCACCCTGTAATCCAATGTAATGTCAGTATGTTTCAGGACAGTTCTCTTTCCTGTATTCCTTAACCTTCCTTGACCTCCTCCACAGTAGATACAAATGAGAAGTATCCACTTGAGAACAGGCCCAAAGATTAATTCCAATACAAATTAATTTGCCACGCTGCCACCGTTATTATAACACTGAGATGAACATTTCAGAGAGACAATCCTATTATTTGAAACTATAGTGCCTAAAAACAGATTTCAAGGATAGAAAGGCATACACAAAATGTTGGAGGAACTCAGCTGGTCAGGCAGCATCTAGGGAAGGGAATAAAGAGTTGACTTTTCAGGCTGAGACCCTTCATCAGGGCTTACACCAGCTGAAGAATCTCTTGTGTCAAGGACAGACAAACAGTGTTGTTTATTAATGCTCCTGTATTTCTTTTAGAAAGACAGAGCATGGGACAATTCTACAAACATTTAGAACATATTGTGATTTCAATTCCTGTTAGTGTATTTGAACAAGAGATACAAGAGATTCTGCAGATGCTGGAAATCTTGAGCAACACACGCAAAACGCTGGGGGATCTTACCAAGTCAGGTAGCATCTATGGAGAGGAATAAATAGGCAGAGACCTTTCATCAGGACTGGAAAAGATGGGGCAGAAGCCAGAATAAGATGAAGGGAAGGGATAAAAGGGGCAGGATAGGTGGAAGAGGTAAAGGGCTGAAGAAGAAACAATATTATAGGACAGTCAACCATGGAATAAAGGAAAGGAGGTGGGTAAGCAGAGGGAGGTAATGGGCAGGTCATGAGGTTGGGAATGGGAAGAAAAAAGGTGTGAGGGCCATAAGAATGAAGAAAAACAAAGGGGGGGGGGGAGTAGATGGGAATTGATACCAGAAGTTAAATTCCATAGAATAAAGGTCTGTGGTTTATTCCATGGTCCACTGTCCTCTCCTATCAGATTCCTTCTTCTTCAGCTCTTTAACTCTTTCACCTGTTATCTCCTCGCTTCATCCCCTGAGGGGACAGAGGAGAACAAGGTCACGAGGGTTTGATTTATTGAGAGCTTGAGGAGAGTCACCAAGCACTCTTACGAATCTCTATAGATGTACAGAGGAGAGCATTCTGACTGACTGCGTCGGAGCCTGGCATGGAGGCTCCAATGCAGAAGATCATAAGAGACTACAGAGGGTTGTACAATCAGCCAGTACCAACATGGACACAGGCCACCCCACCCACCCAACTCCACTGAGAAAGACCTTAGGCCACAGGGCCTCAGGAGGGCAGCATCCATCATTCAGGACTCTCACCATCAAGAACATGCCACCCTCTCCCCAAGTGTTGTCAGGGAGGAGGTACAGGAGCCTGAAGACCCACATTCCAACAATCCAGGAACAGCTTTTTTCTTCTCTGAATAGTCCATGAGCCTCATTTTTTTTGAATTATTTATTCTATTTTTTTGTAATTTTATGTCTTTGCACTGTAGTGCTGCTGCAAAACAACAAATTATACATAATATAATTTAATGAAACTAATTCTAATTCTGAGATTGAAACAAAGCCAGAACACCACTTTGAATGTGACATTAAATAGAAAATGGGTAGAGCTGCGTATTTGAGTACTAACCATCAGCCACCATTATGAGCTGCTTATTAATCGGAGAGTCCAGATGATAAAAAAAACTTGGCATAGAGTCTGCTAGCTTTCCATTGGTGTTCCATCCAGCCCAGGATTCATGTGCATGCATACACTAATATGCAATTCCCAAAAGTGCAGATCACTCTTTGTCAGGCTTTTCCAAACTGCGTCCTCATTTGACATTGCACCAAATCCCCTCCTGGGCAAACTACCAACAGCAAAGCGCATTGCCTGTTACTTGCATGGAGGAGGTTTGCAGGAAGACACCAAACCATGTACTATTTACATAATCTAAAACTTTGACAGATTTCTATGGAGCAGAGTGGAGAGCATCCTGACTGGTTGCATCACTGTCTGGTATGGAAACACCAGTTCCCAGGATCAGAAAAGCCGACAGAAAGTTATGGATGCTGCCAAGTCCGTCACAGGAATTCCCTCCCCACTATTGAGCACGTTGACAAGGAGCAGTTCCACAAGATAGCAGCATGCATTATCAAGGATCCTATCATCCAGGCCATGCTCCCTTCTCAAGGTAGTACATGGTGACACACTTTGATAATAAATTTACTTTGAACTCTATGGCCACTTTATTAGATACCTCTGCACGTCTGCTCGCTAATGCAAACATCTAATCAGCCAGTCGTGTGGCAACAACTCAATGCATAAAAGCACACAGACATGGTCAAGAGGTTCAGTTGTTCAGAGCAAGCATCAGATTGGGGAAGAAATGTGATCGAAGTGAATTCAACCATGGAGTGATAGATGGTGTCTGATGGGGTGTTTTAAGTATCTCACAAACTGCAGATCTCCTGGGATTTTAATATACAACAGTCTCCACACATTACAATAGTAGGGTGCAGAAGAGCATTTCAGAATGCACAACAGGTTGAACCTGGAACTAGATGGGCTACAGCAGCAGAACATATACTCAATGGCTACCTTATTAGGTAGAGGAGGTACCGAATAACGTGCTCACCGGGTGTATGTTGCTCCCTGTTAAGATGGACTCGAACCTCTCAATTTTTTGCCTTTTACTTGAGTTCTTTATTGTAACACTCAGCAAATTAATTTCATGTCAGAGTAGAAGAGTGACATTCTGTACAGTTGGGTCATTTATCTTATCTTCAATTGTGAAATAGATGTTTAGTCATTAGTCCAGACCATGGTTGATTTCTGAACAAAACCTACACCTCACCCCCCCCATTTGCTAATTTACAGGCACATGTGATTACGTTTCATTTCTCTTTAGACAGAAATACAGGAACAAGAAACAGATGTTTAATAGAATGTAAGACACACGAGAATAGCCATGCATGACTGCCTAATCTTATAAATAACAGTGTATTAACTCAGATTAGGAGAAAAATGAGGGCTTTGGCAATCTATTCAGACTCCTGAAGCTGAAAGATAAGAAAGCTTTAATTAAAAGTGGTTGCATTACTTTCCACAGGTCACTGGCTAAACAGGGTTCCTGATTCTAATCTCACTCACGGTCATTGGGAGGGGGGGAAAATCACTTGGTTTCAACAGCATTTCTAAGCAATATGAATAATTCAATCTATAAAATTGAAATCTGCAGGGTCAAATCTGTTGGATCAAATCTATAGAATTATTCCAAGAACATTTTTAAGAGGCTGCTTTTTGCAAAACCAAAAATTTCTGAACCATCTGAGGTGATAGAACAGCAAAATGTTCCTGTGTCAGAGGATTGTACTGAAGTTCTGGGTTTGCAATTTATGGATTGGACTGTAGTTCAATAGGACTCTCACAAAATGCTGGTAGAACACAGCAGGCCAGGCAGCATCTATAGGGAGAAGCGCTGTCGACGTTTCAGGTGAGTCCTGACCTGACGAAGGGTCTCAGCCTGAAACTTCGACAGCGCTTCTCCCTATAGATGCTGCCTGGCCTGCTGTGTTCCACCAGCATTTTGTGTGTGTTGTTGTTTGAATTTCCAGCATCTGCAGATTTCCTCGTGTTTACTCTTCAATAGGACTCTTTCAGTTTTATGTTTTTATATTCTGTGTTTTTGCCAATCCTTTCCTGTTGCCGTTTGCATGATTTGTATTTTTTTGCACATTTGATGTTCTTGTTACTGTTTACACGATTTGTTTTATTTTAGCTTGGGGGGGTGACGTTCTTGGTGTGTGTGTATGGACAGACAGAGAAGGTAGATGTTTTTCTTTGAATGGCTTCCATAATTTTCTTTGTTTCATGCCAGTCAGGAGAAGACAAACCCCAGGGTTGTATAATACACACATACTTTGATAATAAATGCACCCTGAACCTTAAAAATAGAACACTACAGCTCAGTGTAGGCCCTTCAGCTCAGAATGCTCTGATAGCCCTTTAATCTACTCTAAGATCAATCCCTTCCCTCCCTGCCCTCCATTTTTCTATCATCCATCTGCTTATCTAAGAGCTTCTTAAATGACAGAAATGCATTTACCTCTACCACCACCCCTAGCAGGGTCTTCTATGCACTCACCAGAATATGTAACAAGGGTTACCTCTGACATCCACCCTTTACGTTCCTCCAGTCACCTGAAAATCACACCCCCTCATATTAGCCATTTCCACCTTGTGAAAAAGTCTCTGGTTATTGACCTGATCTATGCCTCATATCATCTTGTACTCCTCTATCAAGTCACCTCTCATTCTCCTTCACTCCAGAGAGAAAAGCCTGAGCTCACTCAACCTTTCCTCATAATATATGCAGATGCACTGGCTGCATCAAAGACAAAAGCAAACCATTGCTCTTAACTTTCAAACATGGGGACTTCACCCAAAGCAAGAGACAGTACCATTCTTACAGTAACCATCTCGTCCTTTTCAGGACATCACAAAGCAATTTATGGCCAAATTGAGCATTTGGACATTTAAGAGATTCTTAGATAAGCACACAGATGGAGAAAATGGGAAGGCGATGGAAGGGTTAGTTTGATCTTGGAGTAGGGTCGTAGAGCCCTTCAGCCCATCTAGTCTGTGCTAAACTATTATTCTGTCTGGTCTATAGCACTCCATAACCCCGCCATCCATGTACTTAAACAAATTTCTCTTAAATTTTGAAATCGAACCCTCATCCACCATTTCTGCTGGCAGTTCATACAAGGGGGCATAATTTTAAGGAATGGGGAAAATTCTAGGCAGGGATATCAGAAGTAGATTTCTTTTTACACAGTGGGTAGAACACATTGCCAGGGTTGGTGGTGGAAGCAGATATGTTAGCAACATTTAAGAAACGCTTAGATAAGTACATGGATGAAAGAAACATGGGGGGCTTTGCAGGAGTGAAGGGTTAGTTTGATCTTGGAATGGATTCATAAAGAACTACAGCACAGAAACAGGCCATTCTGCCCATCTGGTCCATGCCAAGCTATTATTCTGCTGAGTCCCACTGATCTGCACCTGGTCCATAGCCCTCCATACTCCTCCCATACATGTACTTATCCAAACTTCTCTCAAATGTTAAAATTGCACCCTTATCCACCAGCTCCACTGGCAGCTTATAGAGTAGATTAAAGGGTCGGCACAACACACTGGGCTGAAAGGCCTTTACTGTGTGGTTAGTACAATTCTATGTCCCCCACCCCCCATAATATGGAGATTGGCTCCACCTCATGTGTTAATTTATAGGCTTTTGACTTTTACCTCACTCCCCTCATCTGCTTTGCTTTAAACTCTAAACCCTCCACTCTCCCACCTCCTCCCCCCACTCTATTTCTGGGCATGAGTCACTGATCCAAAATGTTGACGAGTGTCTCATTCCGGGTGCTGCTGACTGATCCATTAAAACTCCAAATGATGGAAGTGTCGCGCTCAGGATTCCCAGCACCTGCAGAAGCTCGCGTTTCCAGCATTTGCTTCAGTTGCAGAAGTGTTTTTGCTGTTGCTTAATAAAGCCCTGTCATTAGATAAAGATGGCGTAGAGAGGTCACTCAAGGGTTAAATGCATGCAATGCATCTGAGAGGAAGATCCAGTCGTCCAAGTCGCAAAGTGGGATCTTAAATACGCATCAGAGACCACTGATATCTAGAAACTGGTACCTTCCTCAGAGCAGTGCATACGCAAAGCTGAAATACAACGCATTCGTTATGCAACATTACAGCCACTTTTATTTGCGACTGCTTCATTGGGAATGAACAGTCTGCTTAAAAACAGCCTGTGAAATGAAGTGAAGGTGCTCTGCCACATAGAAATGGAGAGCTGCTTGGAAAGGAAATGTGCAAAGAATGTAGTTCTTGAAACAGTCCAACTGTTAAGGGGAAACTCAGGAAAAAAAACTGCAGATGCTAGAAAATCTGAAACAAACAGACAATTGACCATAAGACATGGGAGCAGAATTAGGCCATTCCGCCCATCAAGTCTGCTCTGCCATTCCACCAAGGCTGATTTATTATCTCTCTCAAGCCCATTCTCCTGCTCTCTCCCCGTAACCTTCTACGCCCTCACTAATCAAGAGCCTACCAACCATCAATTTGAATATATCCAATGGCTTGGCCTACACAGCTGTCCATGGCAATGAACTCCACAGATTTACTACCCTTTAGCTAAAGAATGCCCCCAGTCTTTTTGTCCAAGTTTCAGGAATCAAGAACTATGGGCAGAGGTTTAGCGTGAGAGGGAAAGGATTTCTTGGGAACTTGCAAGCCATTTTTTTTTAATATACACAGAAAAAGTGGAATGTACTATATATGGAATTACTGTAGCTGACAGTGGAAGTCATAAGATCATAGAGCACTACAGCATAGAAACAGGCCCTTTGACCCATCTAGTCTATGCCAAACAACATCCAAGTACTTATCCAAACTCCTCTTTATGTTGAAATTGAACCCACCTCCACCATTTCTGCTGGCAGCTCATTCCACGCTCTCACCACCCACTATCTGATTGAGGAGGTTCCCCTTAAATATTTACCTTTCAACTCTTAACCCATGACCGCTAGTTCTGGTCTCACCCAACCTCAGTGGAGAAGCTTGCTTGCATTTACCCTATCTATCTATCTAAAACAGATAGGAGATTCTGTGGAAGGGAACAAGACGCCTGGATGGTATGTTACCTCCCAGGTGCCAGAGTCAGGGAAATCTCAAAACGCATCCACAGCATTTTGGAGGGGGAGCGGGAGCAGCTAGATGTCATTGTACATATTGGTACCAATGACATAGAATGAAAAGGCAAAGAAGTCCTGACGAAAAGATTTAGAGAGCTAGGCAGAAAGCTCCAGGGTAGTAATTTCTGGATTGCTATCTGTGCCACGTGCCAGTGAGGGTAGAAACAGGTTAATATGGCAGGTAAATATGTGGCTGAGAAGCTGGTACAGGGGGCAAGGCTTCATGTTCTTGGATCATTGAGATCTCTTCTGGTTGAGGTATGACCTGTTAGGGAGAGTTAAGACTAATTTGACAGGGGTATGGGAACCAGAGTGAAGGGACTCAGGACAGGACAGTTGGTAAAAAAGCAAAGACAGCGTGCAGTCAGACTGTCGTGAAGGGCAAACAGATGATAGGACAACACTACAGCCAGCAGGGCGAGTATCAGTGCACAAGGGATGCAGAATCAAAAATGCTAGCAAATACAGTATTCAAAATATTATATCTCAATGCACGGAGTATAAGAAATCAGGTGGATGATCTTGTTGGACTATTACAGATTTTCGGGTATGATGTTGTGGCCATCACTGAATCATGGCTGAAGGATAGTTGTAGTTGGGAGCTGAATGTCCAAGGTTACATATTGTATTGGAGGGATAGGAAGGTTGGCAGAGGGGGTGGCATGGCTCTGCTGGTAAAGAATGGTATCAAATCAGTAGGAAGATGTGACATAGGATCAGGAGATGTTGAATCCTTGTGGGTTGAGTTAAGAAACTGCAATGGTAAAAGGACCCTGATGACAGTTATATACAAGCCTCCCAACAGTAGCTGGGATGTGGATCACTGATTACAACAGGAAAAAGTAAAGGCATGTCAAAAGGGCAATGTTATGATAGTCATGGGAGATTTTCACATGCAGGTCGATTGGGAAAATTAGGTTGGTGATGGATCTCAGGGGAGTGAGCTTGTTGAATGCCTAACAGATAGCTTTTAGAGCAGTTTGTTGTTTAGCCTACTAGGGGATCAGCTAGACTGGATTGGGTGTTATGTAATAAACCGGAAGCAATTAGGGAACTTAAGGTAAAAGAACCCTTAGGAGGCAGTGATCACAATATTATTGAGGTCAACTTGAAATTTGATAGGGAGAAAGTAAGGTCTGACATAGCAGTAGTTCAGTGGAGCAAAGGAAATTACAGGGGTATGACAGAGGAGATGGCCAAAGCAAATTGGAAGGAGATACAGACAGGGATGACAGCAGAGCAGCAATGGCATGAGCTTCTGGGAAAAATGAGGAAGGTGCAGGATAGATGTATTCCAAAAACGAAGAACTACTCAAATGCAAAATAGTACAACCGTGGCTGACGAGGGAAGTCAAAGCTAATGTAAAAGCAAAAGGAAGGGCACACAACAAAGCAAAAATTAGCAGGAAGTTAGAGGATTGGGAAGGTTTTAAAAACCTAGAGAGAGAAATTAAAAGAATGATTAGGAGGGAAAAGATGAAATATGAAAGCAAACAATATCAAAATGGATAGTAAAAGCTTTTTCAAATATGTAAGCGATAAAAGAGAGATGAGAGCGAATATAGGACTGCTAGAAAATGAGGCTGGAGAAATAATAACAGGAAACAAGGAGACGGCAAATGAACTATATGAGTATTTTGCACCAGTCTTCACCGTGGAAGACACGAGCAGTGTGCCAGATGTTGAAGGGTGTGAGGGAAGAGGAGTGAGTGCAGTTACTATTACAGTGGAGAAGGGGCTGAAAAACCTAAGGGTGCATAAGTCACCTGGGCCAGATGAACTGCGCCCTAGGGTTCTGAAACAGCTGTAGAGATTATGGAGACATTAGTAATTATCTTTTAAAAATCATTGGATTCTGGCATGCTGCCAGAGGACAGGAAAATTGCAAATGTCACCCCACTGTTTAAGAAAGGAAGGAGGCAGTAGAAATGAAATTAATAGAACAGTTGCCTGACCTCAGTGGTTGGGAAGATATTGGAGTCAATTGCTAAGATGAGGTTATGGAGTACTTAGTGACATTGGATAAGATAAGACAAAGTCAGCATGGTTTCCTTAAGGAAAGACCTTGCCTGATGAACCTGTTGGATTTCTTTGAGATTACAAGGAGGATTGATAAAGGGGATGCGGTGGTCGTTGTATATTTGGTCTTTCAGAAGGCATTTGACAAGCTGCCACACATGAGGCTGCTTACCATTTTAAGAGCCCTTGGTATTACAGGAAAGTTACAAGAATGGTTAGAGCATTGGCTGGTTGGTAGGAGGCAGCGAGTGGGAATAAAAGGATCCTTTTCTGGTTGGCTGCCAGCGACAACTGGTGTTGCACAGGGGACGGTGTTGGGGCTGCTTCTTTTTATGCTGTATATCAATGATTTAGATGGAATAGATGGCTTTGTTGCCAAGTTTGCAGATGATACGAAGATTGGTGGAGGAGCAGGTAGTGTTGAGGAAACAGGTAGGCTGCAGAAGGACTTAAGAGAATAGGCAAGGAAGTTCAAATTCAATACAATGTTGGGAAATGCATGGTCATGCACTTTGGTAGTAGAAATAAATGTGCAGACTATTTTCCAAACATGGAGAAAATCCAAAAATTTGAAATGCAGAGGGACTTGGGAGTACTTGTGCAGAACACCCCAAATGCACTGTTAGCGTTCATTTCAAGAGGTCGA
The DNA here is from genome assembly GCF_048418815.1 of Hemitrygon akajei. Taxonomy (NCBI): domain Eukaryota; kingdom Metazoa; phylum Chordata; class Chondrichthyes; order Myliobatiformes; family Dasyatidae; genus Hemitrygon; species Hemitrygon akajei. The sequence goes on from NC_133133.1 coordinate 121,061,566, forward strand.
GAATAAAAGAGCAAGGATGTGATGCTGAGGCTTTATAAGACACTGGTGAGGCCTCACCTTGAGTATTGTGAACAGTTTTGGGCTCTTCATCTAAGAAAAGGTGTGCTGGCATTGGAGTGAGTTCAGAGGAGGTTCACAAGGATGATTCCGGGAATGAAAGGGTTATCGTATGAAGAACATTTGATGACTCTGGATCTGCACTCGCTGGAATTCAGAAGGATAAGGGGGGATCCTATTGAAACTTTTCAAATGTTGAAAGACCTAAACACGGTAGACGTGGAAAGGATGTTTCCCATGGTAGCGGAATCTAGGACAAGAGGGCACAGCCTCAGGATAGAGGGGTGTCCATTTAAAACAAAGATATGGAGCAATTTCTTTAGCCAGAGGGTGGTGAATTTGTGGAATTTGATACCACAGGCAGCCGTGGAGGTCAGGTCATTGGGTGTATTTAAGGCAGAGATTGATAGATTTGTGTTTGGACACGGCATCAAAGGTTACGGGGAGAAGACAGGAAGTGGGGCTGAGGAGGGGAAGAAAATATCAGCCATGATTGAATGGCGGAGCAGAATTGATGGGCCAAATTGCCTAATTCTGCTCTTATGGTCTTATAACCCATCATAATTTTGTATACCTCTTATTAAATCTCCCCTCATTCTCCTACACTCTAGGAATAATGTTCTAACTTATTCAATCTTTCCTTATAGCTCAGGTCTTGAAGTCGCAGCAACATCCTTATAAATGTTCTCTTTATAGAAAGTGTTTGAAGCAAGTACAATAACAGCTTTTAAAAGACGTTTGGACAGACATATTGGTTGGGGAAGTTCTAGAGCTAGGGTTCCCAACCTGGGGTCCACGGACCCCTTGCCTAATGGTATTGGTCCATGGCATAAAAAAAGATTGGGAACCCCTGGACTAGAGGGATATGGGCCAAATGCAGACAAATAGGCCTAGCTTGAATGGGCATCTTGTTTGGCAAGGAGCATTTGGGTCAAACGACATGTTGTATAGCTGTGACCTCTCAGTGAATTGCCCCTCAACCAATGGTAAGTCACAGAGCTGAAATATTGATTCTTTCTCCATCCACAGTTGCAGCTGACCTGCTGAGTATGTCTAGCATTTTCTATCTTTGCTCCGGAATTTCAACATCAGTGTCCTTTTCTTTTATTTCTCCTCAACTGTTGTGCAGTGCCTGGAACACGGCCTCCAGTCTCCGCACATATCCTTTCCAAGTAACTCTCGAGGCACTTTCCCTTCATTTTACACGCTGTGCTTGTTTTTTTTTACAGACTGTTCATTCCCAACGAAGCGGTAGCAAATGAAGTGGTGGCTATAATGTTGCATAACAAATGTGGTACGAATTCAGAAAGATTTATTGGAACTAACTTTATAACGCAGGCACGAATTTAAAAGAATTCTGGTGTTGACAAACACAGCTGCCAACTGCAACATTCACGGCCTGTGCTGTAATTCTGATGCACACAATTACTCCTAGTTTTACAGTTAAATGAAAAGAACAAAGACTCATTTCTATAGCACCTTTCACAGCTCTCGCAAGAAGCCTCAAAGCAATTTGCAACTAACAACATAGCCCTATATACCCATTCTAAGCCCCCACAGATGCAACTTAATGACAGTTTTTACCAAGACGTGGATTAAAGGATAAACTTTGGGCAGGATACCAATGGACAGATTTTCCTCACAGTTGTTGAGTCAAAATCAGTGTAGCACCAACAGCGGACATTCAGACAACCACAATCAAGACAGTAGTGTAGTAATTAGCGTAATACTTTACAGTGGCAATGCTCGTGATGTGGGGCTCAAATCCTGCTGCTGTCTGTAAGGAGTACACACGTTTCCATGATCGAGTGGGTCTTCATCTGGGTGCTCCAGTTTCAACCCATATTCCAAAAACATATGGGTTAGTAAGATGTGAGCATGCTCTGTTCACACAGGAAGAGTGGTGACACTTGCGGGCTGTCCTCAGCACAGAGTCAATGAAAACTACATTACAGAAAATGGCCTTTTGGCCCATCTAGTCCTTGCTGAACCTTGCATTGTGTTGTTTCTTGACTCACATGACGCATTTTACTTTACGTTCTGAGGTACTTGTGACAAATAGAGTTAATCTTTATCTCAACACGCCTGTGCCAACTCTTTATAAAGGATCAGCACATGAGATGTCAGGGGAACTCAGCAGGTCAGCCAGCACCTATGGAGGGGATTCTTCATCTGGACTTAAAGGACTCCTTTCCATCCTCCTGCCCTTTCCCACAGTCCTGCAGATTATCTCCACTTGATCCTGTTTTGAAAGCCCCAATTTCATCTGTTTCTTTTGCATTTCTGGATCATCAGCTTCAGCATAAGTAGGCTTCAAATTTCCCTTATTGTTTTCCTTTCATCTTGGATCTGCCTCTCCTGATCTTCAAAACATCCACAAATAGGAGCAGCTTTATCCTGTCTACATGAGCCATGATCTTCAAACTTCCTCTCAAACTTCATTTCAAGAAAAACAATCCTAGGCTTCTCCAATAAACACAAGAGTTTGTTCAGATGCTGGAAACTCAGATTAACACACACAAAATGCTGGACGAACTCAGCAGGTCAGGAACCATCTATGGAGAGGAACAAACAATTGACATTTCGTCCAGGGACTCTCCATCACGACTGGAAAGGGAGGGGGCAGAAGCCAAAATAAGGTGGGAGGAGTACAAGCTGGCAGCTGACGGGTGAGACCAGGTGAGAAGGAAGGTGGGTGGGTGAGGGAGGAGACATGAAGTGAGAAGCTGGGAGGAGACAGGTGGAAAAGGTGAAGGGTTGAAGAGGAAGGAATCTGATAGGAGGATAGTGGACCATAAGAGAAGGAGATGGAGGAGGGGCACCAGAGGGAGGTGATGGGCAGTGGGGAGAAGAGAAAGGATGAGAGGGAGACCTGAATGGAGAATACAAAAAGTGAGAAGGGAATGGGGAGAAATTATCAGAAGAAATCGACATCCATGCAGACAGAATTTGAGGTGTTGCTACACCAACCTGAGAGTGGCCTCACTGTGGCAACAGAGAAGGCTGTGCACAACATGTTGGAATGGGAAGTCTAATTGAATTCAGCTTCTCCAATCTGACCTCAGAGGTGAACTCTTTCACTGCTAAAATCGTTCCTGTGCTCTCTCTACACATCCCCATTAACGTGATGACATTGTCTGCACCATGAGACCCTTTCCATCCACCTGAAACAGCACACAAGGCCACACATAAAAGCATTACGCGTGACAGTGCAGCACTCCCTCAGTAGCACAATGGCAATATCAACATATGCACTGATTTTCACTTTTCTGGAGCTCACCTTGAAATAATATCCTCATAAAGAGCTGGACATTGAACATTAAACATCACATCACAGGAAAAGGCCCTTCAGCCCACAACGTTACACTAAACTATGAAAACTAATGATACTAAATCCCTTCTGCCTATACGTGGTCCATATCTGTCCACACTTTGCATAGCCACGTACTTATCCAAGCGTCTCCTAAACACTTGCTGTACCTGCCTCCCTTGGCAGGACATTACAGGCAACCACCACTATAACCCCAGTTCTTTCCTTAGCATGCCTACTAATATTAGGCACTGTCACCCTGGGAAAAAGATTGAAAGTCCAAACTATTGCTTCTCATCAGCCTCCACTGCTCCAGAGAAAGCAGACTTAGCCTGTCCAGCCTGTCCTTATAGCTCATACCCTCCAATCCAAGGCAGCATCCCGGCAAATCTCCTCTGCACCCTCTCCACAGCACCTCATATCCTTCCCATAAAGGGGAACCAGAATTGAATGCAATGTGGTCTAGAGTTTTACATTGATCTTCTCTGAAAATTGTCACCTTGTCATGGTGAAAAGGCTCGTGAATTCCTGAAATCCCAAGAGCAATGCCGCCTGGAGTTTAGCCATCTGGTGCTTAGCTCCTGGTAGAGTCAAGGGGGAGGCTGAAGTTTCAAAGTAAATTTATTATCAAAGTACATATATGTCACCATGTACAACCCTGAGATTCATTTTTTTAAGGGCATAATCAGTAAATCGATGATAGAGTAATAACCATAATAGAATCAATGAAAGATCACTAGGCAAAGAGCAATCCATTCAAGACTTCAACAGTTGAGCGGGTGGAAGATAATGACCCATCGTAACAGCAGTGAAGGGTCCCCAGTCACCTTGCATCCCATGCCACTGGACCCTGACGCCGATCTGTCAAGGGTCATGTGGAAGTTGCCCATGCATCAGCCTCACCATGTTAAAACAAAGTCATGCCCAGTTACAAACAAGAGAAAATCTGCAGATGCTGGAAATCCAAGCAACACACACAAAATGCTGGAGGAACTCAGCAGACCAGGCAGCATCTATGGAAATAAGTACAGTCAACGTTTTGGGCTGTGACCATTCAGCAGAATGGAGAAAGAAGATGAGGAATCAAGAGTTGGAAGGTGGGGGAACGGAAAGAAAAAACACAAAGTGATAGATTAAACTGGGAGGCGGGAGTGGGGGAGGGGCGAAGTAAAGAGCTGGGTAGTTGAAAGAGATACAGGCTGGAGAAGGGGGAGTCTGATAAGACAGCGCAGAAGGCCATGGAAGAAAGAAAAGGGGGAGGAGCACCAGAGGAAGGTGATCGGCAGGCAAGGAGAGGGAAAAAGGGGTTGCAGAATGGTGATGGGGTTTGAGAAATCGATGTTCATGCCATCAGGTTGGAGGCTACCTAAACAGAATACGAGGTGGTGTTCCTCCAGCCTAAGTGTGGCCTCATTGTGTCTGGGCAGCCTCCAACCTGATGGCATGAAGATCCATTTTGTTGAACATCCAGTAATGCCCCCCCACCTTCACCATTCCCTTTTCCCTCTCTCATCTTATCTCCTTACCTGCCATCACCTTCCACTGGTGCTCCTCCCCTTTTTTTCCCCCATGGCCTTTTGTCCTCTCCTGTCAGATTCCACCTTCTCCAGCCCTGCATCTCTTTCACCAATCAAATCCCCAGCTCTTTACTTTCCCCTTCCGGTTTCAGCTATGACCTTGTGTTTCTTCCTCCCTCCCCACACCCAACTCTGACTCATCATTTTTCTCCAGTCCTGAGGAAGGGTCTTGGGCCGAAACATCAACTATACTCCTTTCCATAGATGCTGTCTGGCCTGCTGAGTTCCTCCAGCATTTTGAGTGTGTTTCATGCATAGTTGTTCTCCATTAAGGGAATCCATCCCAAATCCTGGAAATTTGTGGAACTTGGATTGCCCTCTACAGCTCTCTGAAGACCCATTGACACCTCTTAGATCATCAAACTCGGCTTGAGTGATCGCACTGCTACTAGAGTTTCACAAAACTGCCACTTTAAAAATAATACTCAATGACACACCTGCCTCAGCATGCAAATGCAAGTAAAACGTTTGAAACAAACCTAACCCAGATTACTGAACAAACACAAGACAAAAGCCTCAACTGAAAAATGAAGCCAATTAATTTAAACATTGAACAATTAAACTTAAAACACTGACTAAATAAATGCAACTCGACTTAAATGAGCACTTTCAATTCAATAATAACATTCCTCACATTTTAATACAAGTGGTTAACATTTTTATAATTCTTTAGTTTTTTATCATTATTGAATGTTACTTTTTGCTGCATGACACCACAGCAAACTCCTAATATATGTAAATATATATGGCAAATAAAGTTGGTCCTTAGTAGCTTCAAGGAGCATTTAATGTTTTAACTGATCTCATTGCAAGACTTCTACAGGAACATCAAAGATATTTTGATGCACATGTTTTTTGGTCACTAAATTTGTTCAAGGCAATGATGGTGATCCATGCTGATTTAATCAGTTCTCCAAAATGATTACATTTAGAATCTGTGTGTTTAAGTTGTTCAAAATACTGTCACAATCATAAGCTCAAATAACAGCAGTGGTATCCCACAGTGGTGGCATTCATGAACAGTAGCTCTGATCTGCGGGAACCCCCATCTCCAGAGGCCGAACCACAAAATGCAGCCCAAACCTCCAATGGAGGGCATGGCAACCATTTTCCTGGATGAGATATTAAACACTTCCTCAGGCCAAGAAAAAGATCACCCAGCACATTTTAAAGATGTTCATTTATCAATCCAACATTTAATCATTCTCAGTGGTAAACACATGAACATGACTAGACTTCAAGGCTCAAATTTATTCACCATATACATTTACATGCATCAGGAAATTGCTGTGGTGTTTTGGCATGGCTTGCAACAAAAAAATTCAACAATAATGAAGAACTAAGAATTATTAGGGTGGTGGGGTGGAGATAAGCCTCTACCAAGGCATTCCTTCCTTTCCTTGGGCAAGGTGTAGCACATGGTTAGTTCCCCGATCAGGGTCATGTGAAGCCATGGATAGTTATACGAGCAGCTGGTGCATATCACAAGTCCTGCTTATGCAACCACTGACACCAGGCAGACAATCTCTGAAGAGTATTGATAATGGCTGGGGTCATCTGTCTTGTAAAGACACTGCCCAAAAGGCAGCAAAGGGAAACGACTTCTGTAGAAATATTTGCCAAGAACCATCATGGTCATGGAAAGACCACAATCACCTATGACATAAACGTGGCACATATTGATGAAACAAAAGAATTATATAAAAATAATTGAGGTTAAAGTGTAGACATGTAATAAAATGTCCATAAATCCCAGTATGTATTTACCACTTACACAGCATGATTAAAGAGCGGTTTAGTATTTATAGTGTAGTGACTGAGATAATAGGTAGACATATGGGAGGGGCTAACTAGAATGGCAACTACCTGGGGGAAAGAAACTTTTAATATGACGTGAAATATTTTCAAACGAGCTTTTACACACAAGGTACATTGAGCAACCCTACGGTCACACAGGGCAATATACTAATGCACATCTTCCTTTCACCCTCCCAGCCACCAAACCAGATGCAACATCTTTAAGGTACACCAAAAGTCAGCATGGTTTCCTTAAGAGGAAATCTTATCTGACAAATCTGTTGGAATTCCTGGAGGAAATAACAGGTAAGGTAGACAAAGGGGAGTCAGTCAACGTTGTTACTTGGATTTACAGAAGGGCTTTGACATGGTGCCACACGAGGCAGCTTAAAAGGACAGGGCCCATGGAATTACAGGAAAGATACTAGCATGGACAGAAAATTGGCTGACTGGCAGGAGGCAAAGAGTGGGAATGAAGGGGGCCTATTCTGGTTGGCTGCTGGTGACTAGTGGCATCCAACAGGAGTTGGTGTTATTGGCTTTGTGGCGAAGTTTGGAGATGATATGAAGATGGAGGAGCAAATAGTGTTGAGGAAGCAGGAAGTCTGCAGGACTTAGTTTAGGAGAAAAAGCAAAGAAATGACTGATGGAATAGAGTGTAGCGAAGTGTATGTTCATTCACATAAAGGCATAGACTATTTTCTAAACTGAGAGAAAATTCAAAAGTCAGATGCGCAAAGGAACTTGGGAGTGCTTGTGCAGGATTCCCCAGAGATTACCTCAGTGAAATCATCCCTCAAGAAGGATTACAGAATCGCTTACAACGGCAAACTAAAACAGCAACTCTGTAAACTTGACATTGGAGCACATACACAGGCTCTCATTTATTGGGTAGAGTACTCTATCCTTCTAATATTCCAGTTTAGGGGTAAAGATGATTGCATCTATCATATCTAATCTTCTACAGGTCAGATCAGATTAGCTTGTCATCATATACACCATGGTGCAATGAAATTCCCCAGATGAATCTCAGCACAAACATTATTACATGGTAATACTAAACACAGCAACAAGTATACAACAGAATGGTGAAAACAGTGCAATCTGAGGTAGTGCAAAAATGCTAGTGATAATAGCAGAGTAACAGAGGTAGAATTTAGATACATGAATTTTTAATTCAGCACAGTACAGGCCCCCGGCCCACAATGTTATGCCAACCTTTTAAACAACACCAAGATTAATCTAACGATTCCCCTCCCACAAAGCCCTCGACTCTGTGTGGAAAAACTAAACTCTGACATCCTCTCCAGGCTTTCTTCCAATAGCCTCTCATATTAGCCATTGCCGCCCAGGGAAAAGGGCACTGCCTGTCCACTCCGTCAAAGCCTCTAACCATCGTGTACATCTTATCAAGTCACTTTGCTCCAGACAAAAGCCCGAGCTCACTCAATCTATCCTCATAAGAAATGCTCTCTAATCCAGCCAGCTTCCTCAGATTTCTTCTGCACCCCCTCTAAAGCTTCCACATCCTTCCTATAAAAAGGTGACCAGAAATGAGCACAATATTCCATGTTTGATCTAGAGTTTGATAGAGTTGCAAAATGTCCTAATACTCTTGAATTCAATTTCCGACTAACAAAGGCCAACACACATACGCCTTATTAATCACCCTATCAACCTGCGCAGCAACTTTGAGGCATCTGTAGACTTGGACAGCAAGATTCCCTCTGTTCCTCCCCACTGCTCTGAATACTGCCATTATTCTTGTACTCCGCCTTGAAATTTGACCTTCCAAAGTGAATTATTTCACACTTTTCTGGATTAAACACCATCTGCCACTTCTCTTCCCAGCCCGGCATCCTATCAATGTCCCATTGTAACCCTCATAACTTACATGACAGCACCAAACTTCATGGCATCTGCAAATTTAACTCACTTTTGCACTCCCTCACCCAAGTCATTAATAAAATCACATACAGCAGGAGTCCCAGCAGAACTCCACTGACCTCTGGCCTCCAGCTGGAATTGAGACACAAGACATCAGAATTAGGCCATCAACTCTGCCAGTTGATCATGTCACCTGTTGTCATTCCTCTCTGCGCCTTGTGGCGCATCGGGCGGCAACCTTGCTGTTTCTTTAGCATTTGTCTGGTTTTTTCACAAGGCCGAGTTGCTAGCTTGATGCTCAACCCAGCACAGATGTAAAGCATGCGCGGAGACTGTATTGTCCTGTATTAAAGGGAAACGTGCCTCACTTGATATCCTGCTGTCATTAATAATAAGCCTCCTCCCCCTCATGAGTTTGTGGTGAAGCTAATGTCAAGGTAGATCATGTCTTGAAGCACACTACTGAAATCAATTGGCTTGCATTGCTGTAGTGCCTTCCATAATGTACACTACAAGACTTTTAATTGTAATCACTTATCACAAACCAATGATATTGCAGAGGGATAGACATCACCAAAAGTACCTGCAGCTCAAAAAATATCCATTCCCCATTCTGGTTCCCCTCTCATCCCTTCTCTTCTCACTTACCTATCACCTCCCTCTAATGTCCCTCCTCTTTTGCCTTCTCCCATGGTCCAATCTCCTCTCCTATCAGATTCCTTGTTTTCCATTTCTTTACCTTCCCCCCCCCCCCCATCATTTCCCAGCTTCTAATTCTGTCCCCTCTCCCCCACCCACATACCTTTGCCCTCACCTGGTTTCACTCATCACCTTCTAGTTGTAATCCTTCCACTCCACCTACCTTCCTATTGTGTTTTCTTCCCCCCTTCCTTTCCAGTTGCAATGAAGAGTATAGGCATGAATTGTCAGCTCTTTATACCTCTCCAGGCTGGTGTGGGTGTGTGTGTCTGTCTGAGATTTCCAGTATCTGCAGAATCTCTTGGGCTCAAAAAAAGTTACGTTAATTTTTAGATTCATCCAAAAACTTAAGGAACCTCAGTGTAAATTCTCATCAGCACCTCAGAACCCTTCAGCAGTGGACTGGAGCGTCATAGATGTGTGAGTGTTTGAACTCTGGAACAGGCCTTGAACCCACAACCTACACAGAGCCAACCAGCCAGCTATCCATTTGATGTGCACACTACACAAGATACAGTCTGACACGTGTTTGTGCAACTTTCACAACAAACCAGATGGAGGAGGGGGAGGGAGGCATGAACTCAACTCAAGACCATTGTGTGTACATCTGGTTGATCTATTGATATTTAAACCAAGTCTCAGATCTACCTTCCTCAACAAGCAGCTTCCTCAAAGGCACCCGTCAACAAGCAGTCCTTTGTATGCCTTCCTCTTCTCAGGCTTTCAATTGCTTCACTATTGTTCTGTACACACTGATATTATAGCAGTTAATGGATCAATCTTCCTACAAACAGCCTAGTCCACTACTGGTAAAGCCCTCCGTACCATTGACCACAACTTCTCGAAGCATTGTCGCAAGAAAGCTGCATCCATCATCAGGGACCCCCACTACCCAGGTCATGCCCTCATCTGGCTGTTGCCATCAGTAAGATGGTACAGCAGCCTCAAGATCCACATCACCAGGTTCAAGAACAGTTATTACCCCTCAACCATCAGGTTCCTGAATAAAAGGAGTTATCTACACTTGCCCCATCATTGAAATGCTCCTATAATCAACTCACTTTCAGGGACTATCTCATGTGCTTGATAATTAATGCTTATTTATTTATTTCTTTTTGTATTTACACAGCTTGTTGTATTCTGCACACTGGTTGAACACCTAAGTTGGTGCAGTCTTTCAACGATTCTGTTATGGTAATTGTTCAATTATAGATTTGAGTATGCCTGCGAGAAAACAAATCTCAGGGTTGTATATGGTGACATATATGCATTTTGATAATAAATTTACTTTGAATTTTGAACCACAGAATCTCTCCTTGTTGCAAATCCAAATGCTTCATCTTTCAACTGAATAACTAATGCTTTACCTGCAGGGAAATTTCTCCTGCCTTCTCATTGGAAACAAAGTACTCACATCAACTGACACACATTGGTGTAGGAGCGGCATGATAGTCTAGCAGTTGGTGTGAAGCTATTACAGTGCCAGTGATTCATTTCCCATTGCTGTTTATACAGAGTCTGCACATTCTCCACACCCCACGTGACCACATGGTTTCCTCCCATATTCCAAAGACATACGAGTTAGAAGGTCTTTGATCAGTTCTTCCCCCCCTCACCCCCTTCCCTTTTCTTAATTTCCCCATTCTGGTCATCTTACCTCTTTTCCTCTCCTGCCTATCATCTCCACCAGTGCCACTCCTCCTTCCCTTTCTCAAATAAGTCTACTTTCCTATAATCCTTCTTGTCCAGCCCTTTACCTTTTTCCTCCTATCCCCTCCCCCATCCACCTGGCTTCACCTACCATCTTCTAGCTTGTACTCCTCCCCTCCCTTTCCATGTCCTGATGAAGGGTCTCAGCCCAAAACATCAAATGTGTATTCATTTCCATAGATGCTGCCTGAGCTGTTGAGTTCCTCCAGCGTTTTGTGTGTGTTGCCCTGGATTACCAGCGTCTGCCCTACCAGAGTTAAATGCCACCTACCATTCCTTTGCCCACTTTCCCAATTGATCTAGATCCTGCTACAACCTTAGACAACTTTCCTCATCGTCATCCACACCATTAACTTTGCCTTTGGACTAATGGAGAACATCTGTAAAGAACTTCACTGGATATAGTCACTACTGCAATTTTCAGAGACTCCAGTAAACACCAGTAAGATAACACTCAGACAAGCCATTTAGTTATGCTGACCAAGATAATGGGAAGCCTACTGGACTCTTCAAACTAATGACTGAAAATCTCTTACATCCATCTCAAATGTAAATAGGGTTAGAGGGATAATAAATCAGCCATGATCCAATGGTGAAGAAGACACAATGGGTCAAATGACCCAATTCTTCTCTCATGTCTTATCTGAAGCGCACCACCTCTGTGTACGCTGCTCTGGATTTCCAGCACCTGCAGGGTCTCCTGTTCCATGAGTGGCAGATGAAGTTTAATCCAGAAAAGTGAACTGATATGCTTTAGAAAAATCGACTTGATGGTAGAGTACAGGCTTAATAATTGGATTCCTAGCAGTATGGAGGAACAGAGGTTATTTGGGGTCAAAGTCCAGTCATGGCTAGAAATCTTGATTCTTTATTCCTCTCCATAGATGCTGCCTGTCTAGATTTCCAGCATCTGTAGAATCTCATTAGGGAAGAATTTAAATCATTTCACAATTCCACCGCTTAAATGGAGGATCTATGATCAAAGAAGCTGCCATGAAATCATATTATGTTAAAGACTTTATTCTGAATTCTAAGACAAACCAGTCTTTACGAATTTGCACATTGCTGTAGAACTCATCAGCATTTGGCCTGCAACCAATGCATGTTTGCTTCTTCATTTTGCAGTTTGCATAAATCATGATTTTTCCATGACGCTAATAATTATTTGATCCATATGTGCTGAACTCCTGGTTTAATCAAAAACATTTTTGCTGCATGACACCTCATTGTACCCTTTCCCCTAATCCCCGTCAAGTTACTAATGGCCAGTCAGGATATGACAGTGGCATCAAAACATTCAAATATGAAGTCTCTAAAATTCTGCACGAGCACCAAAATGTTTCCACAGCCCATTAATGCTTCAATGGCTGAAACAATTTTAAATGAGCTAATAATTTTGGATATTAGACTTTTACAGGTTCAGCACAATTTTAGAACAGAACAGCTCATTAATGGTGGCCCCATTTTAGTTCCAAATTCATTGGCATTACTGGGTCTTATTTACACCAGCAGTGTTGCAGCCCATTATATAACCAAGAAACGTTTCAGCCTCGCATTCACCTGTCACCCACTGTGAATGTGCTCAATATCTGGGCTGCGTCATAGATTATCACAGGACAGAAATAGGCCTTTCGATCCATGTAGTCCATGCCGAACCATGCTTAGTCCCATCGACCCAAACCCGAACTACAGCTCTCCATACCCCTCCCATCCACATACTCATCCAAACTTCCTAAATGTTGCAACTGAATTCAAATTCACTTCGACTGAGTTCATTCCACTCTGAGTGACGTTTCCCCTCAATTTCCTCTGAAATATCTAAATTTGCAACCTTAACCTATGACCTCTAGTTCCAGTCTCTCCAAATCTCCATGGAAAAATACCTGCAACTTATAACCCTCATACTCACCAGTATAATATTCAGAAAGCGGCACAGCAGAATGTACCTTTTTCTGTATTGAAAATTACAGAGACAGAATCTTGCAGCTCAGGTTGAAATACAATTTAACACCGATACTTAAACAAAATTAAGTATCAATTCAGAATAGAGAGCCTCCACAATCATGGTGATGCTAACAATAGGATCAAAGCTTTTAGAGGCTAGTGCACAAAATTAGCACTGAGGCAAACATCAATCACGAACTGATTAAAACAGCAGAATGAGCATAAAGGACCAAAGGCCTCCCTCTGCTTAAAAAACCTTCAGAAAAACTTTGTGTCAAGATCCGTTGTTTATGACTACCCACTGTGCGCAGGTCCTCAGGTGGCTAACATTGCAAATGAAAGATCTTAACATGGAACATAGCACATTAGAGCCCATGATATTGTGTCGACATTATTAACCTACTCTAACCCTTCCCTTACATTTTTCTACCATCCAGCTGCCTACCCAAGGATTTCTTAATAGCTCTAATGTATCTGACTCTACCACCATTCCTGGTAGTGTGTTCCATGCACCTACCACTAATAAAATGCTCCAACACCCCCCCCCCCCCATACACTCCTCTAAACACCCTTAGAATTATGCCCCCTCATATTTGCCATTTCCACCTTAGGGGAAAAAGGCTCCAGCTATCCACTAGATCTATGCCTCTGATCATCTTGTACACCTTATTCAAGTGCAGTGCGTTCTCCAGCAATGCTTATCTTTGCCCTTTAATTCTGTTCCCAAAATGGAGGGCACCATCTGCATCCTCTTAAATGCTGCAGCTTTGCTTTCAGTGTCATCTATCGTGTTTTTCATTGAAGCACAGCCTTGGATAACAAGGCAAGTTTAAGAATAGACAATTGCAACTACAACTGAAACCCAGGAGTGTCATCTTCAAACACAATTTCATCATAAGTGCCCATTAATACACCAAATGGAAAACCAATCTTCAATGATAATCTTCAAAAGCAAAGGTCTGGCCATTTTCTATAGCATTCAAGTACTCAATACTCAATACTAATTCAAGCATTCAATATAGGGCAATTTTAAATATTCAAAACTCAAAATAAATTTATTTTCAGAGTATATTGGTGTCACCATATACTACCTTGAAATTCATTTTCTTGTAGGCATTTACAGGATAATAAAATACAATAAAATTTGGGAAAAAAAACTATGCACAAATTATTTATTGCTTATTTCTCTTCTTGCTTTTAGCTTGTCGTCTTTTGCACAGTGGATGCACAGTTGGTGCAGTCTTTCATTGATTCTATAATGGTTATTGGATTTATTGAGTATGCCCACAAGAAAATGTTATCTCAGAATTGTATATAGTGACATACATGTACTTTGATAATAAATATATTTTTGAACTTTGCAGCCTGGCAACTCTGCAAACATTTCTGCTTGCAAATTAATACTTTACACTGCATATCAAAATGTATTCCAGTGGGGATAACCTCACTCACCCCTTCAAACTGTTCCCACAACCTATGGACTCGCTGAAAAGGACTCTACATCTCATGTTCTCAATATTTATTGGTTTTTTTTGCATTTGTAGTTTGTCACCTTTTGCACATTGGATGCTGTCCGTCCTGTTGGTGTGGTCTTTCATTGATTCGATTAGGGTCCTTGGCTTTACTGAGTGTGCCCACAAGAAAACAAATCTTAATGTTGCCTTCAAACTATATTTAAAGTAGATTGTCCTTTACAGATTCTTGCAAAGACAGCAGCTCCCTGTTTTTGTTCAGTCCACCCTAGACTACAAAAGGCTGCTCTATGCAAATCAAAGGGCTCGTCGTCATTTCAGTAACCTCTGGCAAAACCTTTCATATTTACGTAAAAGCATCTGACTTTCCTCAAATCAGGAAGCAAGATGCAAATTTTTGATCACCAGACATGAAGGATGCAGAGCAAACGTAGGCTTTTAGAAATCAAAGTTGCAGATGCTGGAAATTCAAAACAGAGTAATTTCATTGCAGTTGCCCAGAACTTTTAAAACAGTTTAGGCAGCAGCTAAGGAAAGAAGCAGTTAAGTCAAACACCTGCCAGTCAGAAACATCCATGGTTTCCCTTTCAACAGATGCCACGTAGCAATTTTTGTACCTAGGTCCATGTAGACTATGATCTCTGAATGGTAGAACAAATTTGAGATGACAGCTGTCCTGCACACCTTCCTAAAATGTCACAGTTGGGGAAACTGACGAGACATAGTAAATTTGTATAATTCCACTCCATCAGCTCCATGTACCAATATTCCCCACCCCCAAATAAAATGAGAAAAATATCAGATTAATTTAAGATCAATTACTACCAGATAACAAAGTAAACTGTGGATGCAGCATACAACAATAAGAAAGCTACAAGTGTGATCCACAATGTCAAATGCATTAAGAACCACTGCCTTGCTGCATGGCTGGTGTGGGAAGTGGAAATTAGTCTCATCAGTCTCTATATTCCCTACAAGGCGAAGACTTAATTCCCAGTGACTAATAACATAACCAGAAATGGAAAGATCATCTATTACAGATGTGCACACCCTATCTAAAACATTGTAATCTTACCATTGTTTTATTAAAATAGATGCCACTAAGGAAAGGCACTTCACCCTGTATAATGGATTACTCCCTGTCACACACTTCCCTGACTTTCCTTTAGGACTAGACTAAAACAATAAAATTGAAAGCTTACCAGAAGCCGCCAGAGAAACAGATGTTTGAAGTGTGTCCTGAGCCGGTCTGCTCACTGAAAGAAAGGGGTCGATATCCATCACAGATCCAGGGGAAGGGGGGGAGCTCAGTGAAGTGCCAGTATCATTCGATGCCACTTTGCGATGCAATGGATCTTATGTGCCAGAGATGTGAAATGTGATCTTGTATGTTGTGCATGTGCTTACAAGGCTGGAAAGTATATCCAAGCTTGAAGAAATTGTTGGGGAGAGGGGATCAGGAGGACACAAGGGTAACTAACGGTAGCAAGCCGTTAATAATCAGCCCCTTTCTGGGACTGAGAAAGCTGAACAGCAAGACCTGACATGCTCAGACTTGCCTACTTCAAAAGCTGATCTTCACACCAACAAGCATTTAGTGCTACCTTGTCCAGCAGAACATCTGAATTCCCCAAAATCCACGACAATCAAAAGTAGGAAAAGTAGGAATCTACTTTTGATGCTCAAAAATCCAAAGTTTTCTTTTTTTTAAAAATGTCTAGGATGAGAGGTTTTCCTTGTAGCCAGACCATGTCCAAAGTTAAACAATTCCAAGTGCTGACAATTCCAGCCAGCCACAGCTCTCAAAATAAACTTGTTTGGGGCACTGCAATTTTAAACATAGCACTAGCTGTGACTTGCAACGAATTCAGTAAATTCATGTGGAATACTGTACGTGGAGATGTGCTGCAAATACTCTCCCATTCCAAAACCAAACACAGAGGCCAATTTCTTGTTTTGTTAAAATGGCAAGATAGGAAACATTTTATTACAATAGAAGACAAAATTTTTCTCTTGCAAAATAGAAATCTGTACAACTTTCGCCACCATGTACATGAACTGTACAAATTTACAGCAGTTCATAATTTAGCAAATATCAAGAGATGGTCAAAATAGAATTCACAAATTCAACATTTGTGAGGCTACCTGGTCACAGAGGACGAGAATCCACTTCACTGTAACAGTGCTTAAAAACCAAAACCCTAGGCTAGTAATGTACAGATAATCCAAAGGAGAGTAGTCAAATGTTAAAGAGCAGTGTGCTCTTAAGAGCTGGACAAAGGCTGTTAAACCCAATCTAAAGGACAAGAATTACCACCCATCCTCAATTTCAAAGTACAGTGGATTCCAGTTAATTGGCCCATCGGTTAATTGGGACAGCTGATTATTGGGACCAATCTTAAAGAGCAAAAACTAATCGAGAAAATAGCCCTTTGATACTCTTTATTTGGCACAATATGCCATTTAATTACTGCCGAATATTCTACATAGGGTCTGGCAAAACAATTGTGTGGCTGTTAAGACCCTACACAGTGCTTAGATTGAACACTTTAAATAGTGTCAGTTGCATGTTTGTATTCAAATAGCAGTAACTTTTGCCATTGATAGTTGGCAAGAAGTAGTAAGACAATTCAAAACTCTTTTGCTCACTGTAATTTCAAGCATTCAGGCACAGAGATGCCAGAAATGGCCACGAGAGAAAATCAAACAATTTCACTACTTCATGTTAGGAATTACAAAGGTGTCGACAATCATTTTGAATGTCACAATGAAAATGAAAATGAAAATTTGGATGCAATCGTCAAAAGGACTGTATGCACTAGGTGTCTATGCTGCTTTTTGTTCAATCAAAAGAACACAACACTTTTTGAAATCCTGTTACTATTAGTAATACAATTGTATAGTACTGCAATGTTCTCATTTGCTCTGTATTTCACTTAAGTACATAATTTGTTACTCAGTTAAGTGGTAGTTTGTCTTTTTTATAACGATTGTCATGAAACTTTAGCTAATTGCAACAGGCATTTAATTGGGTCAAAATGCACTAGTCTTTATAGGTCCCAATTAACCAAAATCCACTGTATTTTTAAAAAGCAAATTGCCAAATGTCAAAATACTGATGAGTTATGGGTGCAAACAATTGGCAGTTTTCAATTCCCCTTCTTTTATAGACATACAAATTTTGGTTTGATTTGGTAAACTGCTGGAAATAGATGAAATGTGCCTCAGTTTTAGAAAGACACACACACACACAGCCTGTGTGAGCTGCACAGCTTCCCCTTAACATTCAAGAGGTGCAATCAACTCCAAAGCAAAGCCCGGTGTGGGTCTCCAAGAGAAGCTTTCCTCCTCTCCTCCCTCTCAGGACAACCTCCCCCTCCCCCACACTGGCCATTTGCAATGCCGCCCTAACTTGACACTGTCATCATGCTGTAGGCTTTGCAAGGGCTGGTCCTGCCCATCAGTAACTCGTCCTTGCAACTCGTCCGGCTGCCGTCCACCATGGGCACGGGCGAGCTGGCGTCCAGGTGCAGGTGGTGGTGGCTGTGGCCCATCGGGTGCGCCTCGTACAGCACGCAGATCGAGCCGTCTTCGCCGATCCGGTAAGACACCTCGTAAGGGTCGACCCAGAGTGTAAGCTCGCTCGGCAGCAGTTTGTAAACTTGCTCGTTGCTCAGTCCGATCCGGCTCGCCGCCTTCCAGATCAGCGGATCCATTTTATGGTTGATCCGAATGCACCGGTAGCCGGAGCCTTTGCAGGGCTTTTCGGGGAACCAGTGATGTTTATAATGGTCTGCGACAAAAAGGGCGAAAAATGAATGAGTTTCTTTGTTGCAAAGTTTACCTTCTCATGCAAATACCAAACAATTGATTAAAGCAGCAACAAGGAAGAGCTTTGCATTTCGGGGCCAGATTTTGCATTTGACGTGGACTTTGGAAACTTCCCTGCTGTCAGACGCTCTGCACTGTGGCACTTCGCAGTCTTCGACCTCACTACGAGAAATCGCTCCCATGTTTAACAACAAAGTGTGTGTGTGTTGGGGGGGGGAGGGGTTGACGGAGTCCCATTTTGCAGTAAGTTTGCGGAACGGGTGGGGGCGGAAATTATAAGCAACGTTGTGAACGAGCTCTAAAAGAAACAGACAGAGCGAAAGAACTGTTTAAAAGTGCCTGGAATCATTTCGTATTTCGTGATACTGGTTTTATTTCCTGTTGTCAGAAGCTTTCGGCAAGGTTTGATGTGAACCCCAACTTGCATCGCTGCCATGTTTATTTCCAGGAAGGGAGAGCGGAGGGATTTGCCGTGTGGAATAGGCGAGGAGAGCGCGAAGTACACGGGAAAGTTACATTCACGCGGCGCGCCGTGGACCAACTAACTCCACAGTGAAACATCAATGGGGTCAGTGTCCCGGGATCAGGCGGTGCGCGCTCCCGCCACCCCCTCCCCCGCGGGCTCGCGCCCGCGCACACTCACCCGCCAGCAGGTCCTGCAGCGACTGGCAGAAGGTCTGCAGCTGCCGCTCATCCACGGTCGCCTTGGTCCGGAGGAGCTTACAGATAAAGCCCACCGCCGCGCTGATCTCTGGCTTCATGTCGGCCCAGGCGCCCAGCGTGTACATTGAGATAATCCCGAGACGGGAGGGGAATAATAAAAAACAAACTCCTGCCGATTGACGGCGCGGACTTGTTGTGAATGGGGTGACGGGTCGCTGCTGAAGAGAAACTTGGTCGAAGAGTATGGTGGCTGGTTTTTTTAATTTTCAAACTAAGGTTGCGGCGGAGGCGGCTTGTCGTCCACTCCGGCGCTCGTCGTGTGGGCGCGATGAATCAGCGCTGCTCGGGATCGGCCATCGCGGCCACTGTCATCAACACGACCTACTCCTGTCGACTCCGCCGCCAAACGGGACGCGGCGGCAGGGGGAAGTGCCTTATATATGGTCGCGGACGGGACGTGACGTCTTCATCGTCGCTGAGGAGAGGGAGGGGCGGGGCCTCTGGTGGAGGAGAGAGGCTGACGTCAGCGCTCGAGTGGGATGTGGTGATGTAATTTTCCACGGATGTCAACAAGCAGTCTGCGCAGGCGCGGAGGGAGAGGTCACGTGGTGCTGGGGCTGTTTGTAAAGATATTGACTGTATGGTGCTTGTGTCCTGGGAGAGGGTCTGCCTGATGCAGTGTGGTAAAGTTTGGAGGGTTAAGTTAGATGTGAGAGCAAAGGGATCTGAAGGGGGTGGAGACGCAGATTACTGAGAGTTGCCTCAGGAGCCACTCGGTACTGCTGTTCTGACAAAACTCTGGTTTAGAGGTAGGTTTAAATCATTCCTGCAGAAGTAGCTTTAAAAAGCAGAAGAGCATTGAAGCTACATTTTACCTGTTTTTTAATGTTGATAAACTGCTATGGTCTGCATTGAAACTCATGTACACTGCAGTGAAACCGTTTCAATTTAGGAGCGTAAATCCAGGTACCTAAAGACCCAGTATCAATAAATATAAATCTGAAATTAATGCATTATTGTAAGAAACTTCCGGCTCAGTAGCGAAGGGAATCAGCCGTCTTCACAAGGCAGAGTTGTATGTGTATCCATTGACTGCGCAAGCAAATAAATACTCTCGCCAGTGATGTTTTCATCTTGTGAATGAAGATAGCAGCTCATCTGTCTGTCTGTATTTTCAGATAATGTTTCTGTTTTCTAATCCTCCTGCTACATTTTCAGCTACTTGGGCTGCTATCATTCCTTTAACTTGGCCTTTATTCCCTTTGTTACTGAACCCCATCTACTATCCATCCACCATATGTATCACTGACCACCCATCTTCTCGCCCAGTTCCTAACCTTAAAATTCAGTTTATCTGGTACTGATAAAAGGGTCTTTATATTAACACCTGACCTGTTGAATAATTTTAACATATCCTGACCCTGATTCTGGTGATAAATCTGGCTCTGGGAAATGACATTAAAAGTGAGAAAATGGCTCAACGGATGAGACCAGGATTGACAGATTACTGAGAGACTACAGTTCAGGAGAGATTAAAAACACAGAGCTATTATTTTCTAGAAAATAGGTGAGGAGTAGGTTTTCCAAAAGTGTATTTACAAAACAGGGTGCTGTTTTCTAAGCACTCTCCCTAGCCAATAACTTTTGGCTCCTCTGTGCAAATACTGATCATCTTGCATGAGAGGGAAGATATTTAGAAAAATGGGGGGGGGGGGGGATTTCTTTGACATCTATCGAATATTGAAAGGCCCTAATTAAAGTAGACATGGAGAGAGTGTTTCCTGTAGTGGGAGAGTCTAGGACCAAAGGACACAGCCTCAGAATAAAAGGACATCCATTTAGAACAGAGATGAGGAGAAATTTCTTTAGCCAGAGGCTGGTAAATCTGTAGAACTCTTTGCCACTGACAGCTATGGAGATCAAATCATTGGGTATATTTAAAGAGGAGGTTGATAGGTTCTTGCTTAGTAAGGGCATCAAAGTTTACTGGGAGAAGGCAGTGGAATGGGATTAAGAGAGATATAAAACAGCCGTGACAGAACTGTTGGACTTGATGGGCTGAATGGCCTAATTCTGTTCTTATGTTTGTGGTCTTCTGCAAAGCAAGTCAAAATTTACACCGTTTGTAATTTGCAGTTTTCAGCTTTTCTGTGTCTCAGTCTCTCATTAGTTTCGAATGGGAAGGACACATTTTACCCTTCCCACCCTTCCTCTGCATCACACCGCCGCACCACACTGAAATACGGCAAGCTTCTTCACAAGGTCAGAGCCATTTCTTTTCTGGCCAACTCCAAACCACAAACAACCCAGACATTGGAATCCAAGAAACTCTAATCCAGACGACCAGTATTTATAAATAACCTCTTCCCCAAACGCCTGCACAAGGTGCAGGGTGAGGGTTTTTTTTTGTGTGGGGGAAGGTGTTTAATGAGATAAAAAGAACACTTTGTCTACCTGATGTGGTGTATTTAAATTTTTCAAATGATCTGACACAGGAGGTTGCTTAACAAGATCAGAACTTGTGGACTTGGGAATAATACACTCAGTAGTTACTTTACTTGACACCTTCTGTACTGCTGTACCTAATAAAGTGGCCACTGAGTGTATGTTCATGGCTTCTACTGTAGCCCGTCCACTTCAAGGCTCAGCATGTTGTGCATTCAGGGATGTTCTTTTGTGCACCACTGTTGTAACATGTGGTTACTTGAGTTACTGTAGCCTGCCTATCAGCTTGAACTAGTCCGGCCGTTGTCTGACCTCTCTCAATAACAAGGTGTATTTGCCCACAGAACTGTCGCTCACTGGATGCTTTTGTTTTTCGCACCATTCTCTGTAAACTCTAGAGCCTGTTGTGCATGAAAATCCCAAGAAATCAGCAGTTTCTGAGATACTCAAACCACCCCATCTGGCACCAACAATCATTCCACCATCAAAGACACTGCTATCACATTTCTTCCCCATTCTGATGTTTGGTCTGAACAACAACTGAACCTCTTGACATGTCTTCATGCTTTTATGCATTGAGTTGCTGCCACATGATTGGCTGATTAGATATTTGCATTAACGAGCAGGTGTACCTAATAAAGTGGCCACTGAGTACATATTGACATGGATTGACAATTTGTTGTTAGAAACACGGCAGAGATTGGATAGCTGTCAGGTTGACAGGCTGTGAGTAATATGGCAGGAATCAGTGAACCCCATTCTCCTGTCTTCTCCGCACAACCTTTGACACCCTGACTAGTCATGAAGCTTTCAAACTCTGCTTTAAGTATATCCAATGACTTGGCCTCCACTGCTGTCCCATGGCAATCAATTCCACAGACCCTCAGGCTAAAGATAATCCTCTTCATCTCTGTTCTAAAGCCTTGTATTCTGAGGCTGTGCCCTCGAGCTAGGGAGTTATGACCATGTGATTTTGGTGTTGGAAGCATGATAACACATATGGGTGTTGTGCCCTGTGGCCCATGATATTGTGCTGATCTTTTACCTTACTCTAAGATCAATCTAACCCTCCCCTCCCCCATAGCTCTCAATTTTTCTTTCATCCATGTGTATAAAAGTCTCTTAAATGTCACTAATGTATCTGCCTCTACCAGCACACCTGTTAACGTGTTCCACACACCCACCTCTCTCTCTGTGGGAAAAAAAACCTACCTCTGACATCCCCCTATACTTTCCTCCAAACACCTTTAAGTTATTCCCCTCGTATTAGCCATTTCCACCCTGGCAAAAAAGTCACTGGCTATCCATTCTGCCTATGCCTCTTATCATCTTATCACCTCTTTCAAGTCACACCTCATCCTCCTTCGCTCCAAAAAGAAAAGCCCCATCTCACTCAACCGATCCTCATAAGACATGCTTTCTAATCCAGGCAGCAACCTGATAAATCTCCTCTGCACCCTCTCTGAAGCGCCTATACACTGCCTCCTGGAATGCAATCATCTCGAGCTGCCTCATACTTGCCCTTGTAGAAACATGGCTGCAGGACAACATCCCATGCACCATCAACCTTCAGGCCATGCCATTCAGATCACCCACTTGTGCTGATATTACTTTGTGACTGTATGTGCTATGGTAACTGTGTACTATGTGTGACTATATGCAAAACAGGGTGCTGTGTTTTGCACCCTGGAGGAATGATGTTTCATTTTCCTGAATACAGATCCAAATTGAAAGGAAAAATATACAAGGGGAATTTAATGAATAAATGTTTATGAATCAGATGGTGATCTGGTGGAAAGGTGAGAGAAGCAGATGAAATAGGGGCTTTCCAAATAGCATGTACGACTTCCCCTTCCCTATTTTCATATTCTGGCTTCTTCCTCCTTCCTTTCCAGTCCTGATGAAGGATCTCTGCCCAAAACATCAACTGTTTATTCCTTTCTGTAGATGCTGCCTGACCTTCTGGGTTCCTGTGTGTGTTGCTCTGGATTTCCAGCATCTGCAGAATCTCTTGTGTTAATGAGAAATGGCAGGAGCTGTGGACACAGCTCAGCACATCACAGTAGCCTACCTCCCCTTCATGGACTCTGCCTACACCACCCACCCCGGACATTCTCTCTCCTCTCCCCTCCCGTTGAGCAGAAAATATCACCCGGCTGAAGGACAGCTTCTACCTTGCTGCTATAAAAGTATTGACTAGTCCCATCGTATGACAGCATAGACTCTTGGCCTTACAATATACCTCTTGATGGCTTGCACCATATCTTTCTGCACTGAGCTTCCACTGTAACTGTTACACTCTATTCTGCATTCTGGCGTCGTTTAACCCTCTACTACCTAAATGCAATGATCCATATAGATGTCATGTAACTTTTATTTATCACATGTACATCAAAGCATACGGTGAAGCACATTGTTTGCTTTAACAACCAACACACCTCAAGATCTGCTGGGGGCAGCCTGCCAGCATTGCTACACACTCCAGCGCCCACAATGCTCAGCCAGACAACATACAACGCAGCAGAACAGAACACAACAAGCAACAATACTAGAGTAGCAAAAGAAGCCCCCTCACCTCCCTCCTACTACCCACCCACACACAGACAGTCCTCCAACCCCAGGACAGGCCTCCACAGTGTGACAATAATAAACAAGCATACCGTTACCCTCTGTAACTCTCCATCCCTAAGATACTCTTTAAAATTTATTATTTAACCAAACAGTTGATCACCTGCCCAAATATCTCTTTCTGAGATTCATTGTGAGTTGTTCAATGCTGTCACCCCATGAAAATTGTGCATTGTCAAAGTTTCTATGCAAAATGTGTTCTTGTACAGGAAGCTGGGTGGAAACTAAACTGTCTCCCAGTAATCCAAAATTTGGACAATTCACCATTCGGCTCTTCTTCCTCTTCATTGTTCAAAGCAGCTTTGTTTCTTTTTGGCAGGAACTTAATGTTTGTCCCATTAATTCAATGCACCAGATACAAATTGTGTCAAAATGAATGCGTGACTTAAAATTCACCCTGTATTGAAAACAAGCCACAGGCAAGCAGGGCCTTCCATTTCCACAAAGAAGTTACAAGGCTGGATGCTTCAAAGAGTAGACAAGTGGATAAGCATTCGATCTAACCCATGATCAGAGGTCATAGGTTAAGAATGAAAGGTGAAGTATTTAAGGGGGACCTGAGGGGGAGCTTCTTCACAGAGGGTGGTGGGAGTGCGATGCCAGCAGCAGAAATGGTGGGTGTGGGTTCAAATGCAACACTTTAGAGAAGTTTGGGTAGGTACGTGTGTGGGAGGGACGGAGATCTATGGTCCAGGTGCAGATCAATGACACTAAGCAGAATAACAGTTTGGTATGGATTAGGTAGGACGAGAAGAGTCGCAGGGCACTCTACGCTGTAGTGCTCTATGGCTTTTCATCACTAGTACAGAATATCTTACAAACGTGCAACCTCTACCTTTGGAAAATACAAGATCCACAGGGAAGATCTCCACTTGCAGGCACACACCATCCTGACTTGGAAGTGTACAGAGCCGCTTTGGACCCCATTTCTAAGGAAGGATGTGCTGGCATTGGAGAGGGTCCAGAGGAGGTTTACAAGTTTGACCTCGGGAATGAAAGGATTAACTCATGAGAAGTGTTTGATGGCTCTGGGCTGTACTCATTGAAATCTACTCCATACTAAAAGGCCTTGAGAACAGGGTGGATGTAGAGAGGACGTTTTCAATAGTGGGAGAGTCTAGGATCAGAGGGCACAGCCTCAGAATAGAAAAATGTCCCTTCAGAGCAGAGATGAGGAGGAATTCTTTAGCCACAGGGTAGTGAATCTGTGGAATTAATTGCCACAGGTGGCTGTGGAGGCCAAGTCATTGGGTATATTTAAAGCAAAAGTTTATATATTCTTGATTAGTAAGGGCATCAAAGGTTACAGGGAGGAGGCAGGGGAAAGGAATTGAGAGGGAAGATAAGACAGATGTGATTAAACGGTGGATCAGACTTGCTGGCCTAATTAAATGGCCTAATTCTACTAGGCCTTAGGTCTTATACCGTCATTTCTTCATCATCATGTGTCTTCATAGCGCTGTGAAAGATCTCCATTGGAAGGTTTTTGGTGGTTCAGCATGGCCCCTGACCTCCTCTTCTCACAGGTAACATTAATTTAGCAGTGGTGTCTTATTCTGCACACAAATTTTAAAAAATAAACTTGCTCCCATACTTTTACAAATTTGATTCTCTTTGATGAAAATGCTTCCCTGCACACACATTGGAAAAACTTGACTCTTTGTTACATTTGGATTGCAAGCAGAGGGATAGAACCAAAATTCTAGATTAGATTTATTGGTCACTTTTACAGTGAAATGCTTCGCTTGCAGAGTGTGAGGATGTGCTGGAAGCAGCCCGCAAGTATCGCCATGCTTCTGGCAGCAACATGCCCACAATGTTCAGCAGAACAACACACAGCCTACATACAACAAGACAGACACAACATAACAAACCCTTCCTAACCTCACCCCCTCCCCAATCAAACCGGGGCAGCCTGACCTTGAGACCTGTCGACCTTGGGCCTGCAATACCAGGACAGGTCACCTTCAGGTGTCTGACCTCCAAACCTCAGCCCTGGAATCTCTGAGCATGGACCTCCAACATCCAGACCTGCTAACAATTGGCATTGTTGTGACGAGCTGGGGAACCTCTCCATGGGTCTTGGCCAATATCTGTCCATTGATATCTTAGTAAAGGGTGTCAAAGATTATAGAGAGAAGGCAGGAGAATGGGGTTGAGAAGGATAATAAATCATCAGTAATTGAATGGGAGAGTAGGTTCAATGGGCCAAATAGCCTAATTCTGTCATTATATCTTATGATCATACTGACATATAATACTGAAATGGATTATATGGTTAATGTTCAAAGTAATCTTAACAGTTCCAGAGGAGACATTGGATTGTGTATAATTATGCATTTGGTAGGGGGCCAATAGAAAGACATTATGTTTAAGCGGAGTGGCCATTGTGGAAGTAGGCCAGTGGTACAGAGAGGAGTTAGGGATTTGGCTCATAGTGGCTTTGGCAAGGAGAGGCAAAGGCTGTAGGTAGATTTTTTCATTTATTTTTCTCTTCCTTTCTTGTTGTACAGTTAGAGCAACAGGGATGCCAGGCAGGATAGTGCAATACTCTTCTTGCAGCAGGTGGACCTCCAATGTACCTGATGACTGCACCTTCAAGGATGCATCCAGCTGCATCTTCTCTCAGTCCACGTTAAGGAATAGGAGCTGGAGCTGTACCATCAATTGGCGGGACATGTCACTCAACGACTTGGGTTATACATACTTTTTTGCGTGACTGTATGTTTGTTTGCTATCTTGTCTGTGCTGTGTGCGCCTTGGTGTGTATTTGCACCTAGGCCCCAGAGAAACACTGTTCCATTCCGCTATATTCATGTACAGTTGAATGATAATTAAACTTGAACTGGATAAATTTTGGATCGTTCAGGAGGCTGAGAGGATGATGACAGGACTTACAAGGAGGTAGTTGCACCCAAGGTGCAGGATACAGGTAACCAGGTGATTGTCAGGGGTTGGGGGTGAAGGGGATAGACAACCATTGCAGAGTACCCCTGTGGCTGTTCCCCTCAACTATGGGTATACCACTTTGGATACTGTTGGCCTAGCCGAAGAAAGCCACAGCGGACAGGTTTCTGGCACTTAGTCTGGCTCTGTGCCTCAGAAGGGAAGCAGAGAGAAGAGGCGAGCTGTAGTAATAGGGGATTCATTGGTTTGGGGAACAGACAGAAGGTTCTATGAATGAAAACAAGATTCCTGGATGGAATGTTTCCTCCAAGGTGTCAGGGTCAGGGATAGCGACATCTCAGATCGAGTCCACAGCATTCTAATGTGGGCCAATGATTAACCGGAAATCATGGTCCACACCAGTATCAATGACATAGGTAGGAAGGGGGATGAAGTCCTGCAAAGTGAGATCAGGGTGTTAGCTGCTCAGTTAAATGACAGGACCTCCAGGATTGTGATCTCAGGATTGCTACCCCAGTCACCTGCTAGTGAGGCCAGAAGTAGAATCATAGAGTTTAACATGTAACTGAGGAGCTGTGCATGACAGAGGGCTTAAGTTCTTTGGATTATTGGCTACTCTTCCAGGAAAGGTGGAACTTGTACAGAAGGAACAGTTTGTACCTGAACTGGAGGCACACTAAAATCCTTGTGTGAAGGTTTATTAGTGCTGCACAAGTGGTTTGAACTCAAGCTGCAGGGGGTTGGGAACCAGAGTGCCAGAGCAGAGGTTGTTAGGCCTCCTTACAAAGTCAGAAATCGAAAGGTTGAGCATGCTGGAACTAATGCTGTGATTGTGTATATTTCAATGCAAGGAATATTGTAGGAAAGGCAGATGAGCTTGGGGCATGGATCAACACATGGAATTATGGCATCGTAGCCATTAGTGAGACTTGGTTGCAGGAGGGGCAGAACCAGCAGCTCAATGGTTGTGGTTCCATTGTTTTAGACATGATAGAGCACAAGGGAGAAGGGTCAGTACTAGTCAGGGAAAACGTCACAGCAGTGCTCAGTCAGGACAGGCTAGAGAGCTCATCTGCCAAAACTATATAGATGGAAATGAGGAATAAGAAAGGGATGAGCACATTAATGGGATTATAGATCAAACAGCAGTCCATGGGATTTAGAGGAGTAAATTTGTAGAGAGATTACAGACTATTGCAAGAAACATCAGGTTGTGATAATAGGTGATTTTAACTTTTCCACGTATTGACTGGGACTCCCATACTCTAAAAGGTTTGGGTGGGATAGAGATTGACAAGTGTGTTCAAGAAAGTTTCCTTAATCAGTACATATAAGACCCATCTAGAGAGTGTGCGATACCAGATCTCCTAACAGGGAATAAGGCAGGGTAGGTGACAGAAGTTTGTGTAGGGGAACACGTTGCATCTAGTGATCATAATGCCATTAGTTTCAAGGCATTTATGGAGAGGGTTAGGTCTGGTCCTCGGTTTGAGATTCTAAAGTGGAGCAAGGACAAATATGATGGTTTTAGAAATGATCTGACAAGTGTGGGTTAGGACAAGTTGTTTTCTGGTAAAGGTGTACTTAGTAATTGGGAGGGCTTCAAAAGTGAAATTTTGAGAGTATAGAGTTTATATGTTCCTGTTGAAATAAAAACAATGGTAACAGGTTTAGGGAACCTTAGATTTTGAGAGATATTAAGGCCCTGGTTAAGAAAAAGAAGGAGGTGCATTGCAGGTATAGGCAGGTAGGAAGAAATGAAGTTCTTGAGGAATAGAAGAAATGCTAGAGAACACTTAAGGAGGAAATCAGGAGGGCTAAAAGAAGACAGAAGGTTGCTCTAGCAGACAAGGTGAAGGAGAATCCTAAGTGCTTCTACAGATATATTGAGCAGAAGGATAGCAAGGGTAAAAATGGAAGCACAGAATAGTGATCTATGCATGGAGCCAAAAGAACTGGGAAGATCTTAAATGCATGGTTTGCATCCATATTTACTTGGGAGATTCTCTCAGTCTATGTTAGGAGGAATTTCTTTTGCCAGAGAATAGTGGATTTACCACAGGCAGCTGTGGAGGCCAAGACTGTATGTATACTTAAAGCAGAGCTTGACAGATTCTTGATTGGTCAGGGCATGAAGGGATACAGGGAGAAGGCAGGAGATTATGGCTTAGAGGAAAAATGGAATCGCCATGATAAAATGGCAGAGCAGAGTTGATGGGCCAGATGTTCCTATGTCTTATAGTCTAAGTGAGACAAAGCAGCAGCAAGGTCATGGGCCCAAAGGAGGAAGAAGTGTTTTCTGAGGTAGATTAGGGTGAATAAATCTCCAGGGACTGACAAGGTGTTCCCTCAGATGCTGTGGGAGGCTAATGGAGAAAGTGCAGGAGCCCGAGTAGAGATTTAAAAGGTCCTTAGCCATGGCTGAGGTGCCAGAAGTTTGGAGAACAGCTAAAGTTGTTCCCTTGTTTAAGAAAGGCTCTAAAAATAAGACAGAAATTTATAGGCTGATATAGTCAGGGTAAGTTATTCTAAGGGGCCAAATGTGTAAGTGTTTAGATAGACAGGACTGATTAAGGATAGCCAACATGACTTTGTGTGTGGTAGATCGTATCTAACCAATCCTAAAGCGATTTTTCAGGAAGTTACAAGGAAAGTTGATGAAGGCAAGGCAGTGGATGTTGTCTACATGGACCTTTACAAGGCATTTTACAAGATCCCACTTGGCATTCAAGATGAAGTAGTAAAGTGGATTAGACATTGGCTTTGCAGGAGAGTGGTAGGAGTTGGTTGCTTCTCTGACTGGAGGCCTGTGACTAGTGGAGTGCCGCACGAATCAATGCTGAGTCCATTGTTTTTGTCATCTATATTAATGATCTGGATGATAATATGGTTAACTGGATCTGCAAATTCACGGGTGACACCAAGATTGGGACAGCGAGGAAAACTATCAAAGCTTGCAGGTGAGGGACACAGTTGTGGGTCAAGGTGTTTTTGGTGGGAGCTGGGAGAAGAAAAAACAAGCTTGCAGTGGGATCTGGACCAGCTGAAAAAATGGCAGATGGAATTTAATTCAGACAAATCTGAGGTGTTGTATTTTGGAGGACAAACAAGGGTTGGTCTTACATGGTGAGCTGTAAGGCACTGAAGAGTGTGGTAGAACAGGGATCTGGGAATACAGATCCATAATTCCTTGAAGGTGGCACCACAGGTAGATAGGGTCATAAAGAAAGTTTTTGGCACATTGGCCCTCATAAATCAAAGTATTGAGTACAGGAGTTGGCATGTTATGTTGAAGTTGTATAGTAAGGCCTAATTTGGAGTAGTGGTGCAATTTTGGTCACCTACCAATAGGAAAGATGTCAATAAGCTTGAATGAGTGCAGGGAAAATTTACAAGGTTTGAGGACCTGAGTTAAAAGGCAAGTTTGAATGGGTTAGGACTTTTTTTCCAGGAGCAGAGAAAATTGAGAGGAGATATGAAATATACAGAATTATGAACGGTATAGACAGGATAAATGCAAGCAGACTTCCACTGAGATTGGCTGAGACTAGAACTAGAGGCCATAGGTTAAGGATAAAAAGGTGAAATGTTTATGGGGAATATGAAGGAGGACTTTTCACTCAGAGTGTGGTGTGAGCTTGTAGTGAGCTGCCAGCGTAAGTAGTAGATGTGGGTTTGATGTCAGCATTTCAGAGAAATTTGGATAGGTACATAGATGGGAGGGGCATGGAGGGCTATGGTCCAGTTCAGGTTGATGGGACTAGACAGATTAATAGCTTGGCATGGACTAGATGGGCTGAAGGATCTGTTTCTGTGCTGTAGTGGTTCTATGACTATGATTCTAAATTTATTATGGAAGTACCTATATGTCACCATATACTACCATGAGATTCACTTTCTTGCAGGTGTGTGTGTGTGTGTGTGTATATCTATCTATCTACCTACCTACCTACAGTTGTAGAGTCTTTAAAAGTGAGTCCAGGTTGTGGAATCAGTTCTGTGTTGAGGTGAGAGAAGTTATCTATGCTGATTCCGAAGCCTGATGGCTCCAGGCTAATATCCGTTCCTGAACCTGTACCTTCTTCCCGATGGCTGCAGCAAGAAGAGAGCATGTCCTTGATGGTGGGGGTCCTTGATGGTGGATGCTGCTTTCTTGAGTCATATACCACATTTCTACTTGTGGCGACTTGCTGTTTCCAAATCAGCTGCAGTATTTTGCACATTACAAGAATGAATAAAGAATATCATTGCCTTTTGAAAGGACACTAAATAAATTCAGGTGACTGGCAGTGTTCTCATGTTTATAAATGATGATGCGCATTTGCTCAAGAATTGGAAATTCCACAGCCGCATTATATCAGAAGAGGCAGCCAAATGTAGGTCAGGGTTATCAGTAGATTTCAAAAACATCTGAAGGGAAGGAAGAAAGAGAGAATGAAATACACTGGGCAAACAAAAATAAAAACCTCACATTTACATAGCACCTTCCATGACCTCTGGATGGCCCAAAGTACATACCTGGTCTCCTCATTCAAAATCAGTCCTCATAAATGGTCTAGGCCCGAAACATCGACTGTTTATTCATTTCCACAGATGTTTCCTAATCTGCTGAGTTCCTCCAGCATTTTGGATGTGTTACTCTGGATTTCCAGCATCTGCAAACTCTTTTGCGTTTATTATTACAAAGAAATACTTCGGAAATGTAGTCACTCTTCTAACAAAACAAATGTGGCACTTCATTTGCTCCCATGGAGATTTATTTCATTCTTTTCATTTTTTCCCCTTTGATTTCCCCTTTTTTTGCTTTCCCACTTTCTTCCCTTTTTATTTGTTTTTTTCTTATTTCTCACCAGTTCTAGAGAAGTAAGAAGTTGCTGCAGGGATAGGTTGGTGAGATGAAGGGCTCAGTTCTTATTGTGGTTTCTTAATTACTCTGAACAAGATAATGATTTATCATGGAGCCCATTGGCTCATAAGCATCTTTCAAAGCAATGACTCATTAGCAAACTCCCTGTGGTAATGGGATTTTCTATGAAAGGGCTAACAAGAGTTCTTGTTTTTTGGCATATGGAGAACAGGACATTATTTCAAGAGTTTGCAATTAATTTTCCAATATTTTTCAACTTTCACACTCCAGGAGGTTGTATCTTGCAAATTAACACTTCACAGAAACTGAAAATAAAAGCTATTTGCATATTTTATAAGACAACACATTTGAATTGCATAGACTTGTAGTTTTGTTTCAACAAGAAATGGAATCAAAACCCCAGTAAATCTGGCCTCAGATCAGTCAGCATTTGTGACAAGAGAATCAATGATTTCTTGACAGTATGTATTTTCTGGCAGAGCTGAAATTTGAAAGGTGTTTTGAAATTTCAGGGTAGTTGATTTAAGGAGGAAGCAAACAGGATAAGTTGCATTTATTTAAGACATTTAACATCAAGAAGGTGTAATAAAATAAAGAGACAATAGACATTGGAATGTTGAAGTTACAAGTAAATATATTATCAAAGTATTATCAATGTGTCACTATATACTACCTTGAGATTCACTGTCTTGCAGGCATTCACAGTAGATCAGAGAAATGCAAGAGAATCAGTGAAAAACTATACACAAAGAAAGACTGGAATCTGGAACAAGAAATCAGACATGGAGGAACTCAAAGGGTCAGGCAGTATCTGTTGAGGGAAATGGACAGTTGTCATTTCAAGTCAAGACCCTTCACCTGGACTGGAGAGTAGAGGGTGGGGGACAGTCAGTATGAAAGGGTAGAAGGGTAGATGGGGTGGAGCAAGAGCTAGTGGGGTGTGTCAGGAATGGACAGGAGGAGGAGTATAGGAAACTGATACAGGACTTTGTGATATGGTGCAACTCAAACTACCTGCGTCTCAATATCACCAAGACCAAGGAGATGGTGGTGGACTTTAGGAGATCTAGGCCTCATATGGAGCCAGTGATCATTAATGGAGAATGTGTGGAGCAGGTTAAGACGTACAAGTATCTGGGAGTACAGTTAGATGAGAAGCTAGACTGGACTGCCAACACAGATGCCTTGTGCAGGAAGGCACAGAGTCGGCTGTACTTCCTTAGAAGGTTGGCGTCATTCAATGTCTGCAGTGAGATGCTGAAGATGTTCTATAGGTCAGTTGTGGAGAGCGCCCTCTTCTTTGTGGTGGCGTGTTGGGGTGGAAACATTAAGAAGAGGGACGCCTCACGTCTTAATAAGCTGGTAAGGAAGGCGGGCTCTGTCGTGGGCAAAGTACTGGAGAGTTTAACATCGGTAGCTGAGCGAAGGGCGCTGAGTAGGCTACGGTCAATTATAGAAAACTCTGAACATCCTCTACATAGTACCATCCAGAGACAGAGAAGCAGTTTCAGCGACAGGTTACTATCGATGCAATGCTCCTCAGACAGGATGAAGAGGTCAATACTCCCCAATGCCATTAGGCTTTACAATTCAACCGCCAGGACTTAAGAACTTTTTAAAAGCTATTATTAATGCTTTTTGAGATAGTGATTTAGATGCATATCATATTTTTTACTGAGTTAAGTATTGTATGTAATTAGTTTTGCTACAACAAGTGTATGGGACATTGGAAAAAAAGTTGAATTTCCCCATGGGGATGAATAAAGTATCTATCTATCTATCTATCTAGCAAGAGATTGGTGGATCCGGGTGAGGAGGGCACCAGAGGTGTGTTTGTTACACAGAGCAGTGAGTGCATGGAAAACACTGCCAGGAGTGGTGGTAGAGGCAGATACATTAGGGACATTTAAGAGACTCTTTAATAGGCACATGGATGAAAGAAAAATGGAGGGCTAAGTGGTAGAGAAGGTTTAGATTGACCTTTGAGTGGGCTAAAAGATTGACACAACATTATGGCCCAAAAGGTCTGTAGTGGGCTGTACTGTTCTTTGACTAGAACATATGTGGCCTAATAAGTAAAGATGGCAAAGCCCATGGTTCTCCTTTCAAAAAGAAAAGACTAGTTCTCCCTGACCTTCTTGTCAATATTTATCCATCAACTTACATCCTCAGAAAAAAATCCGTTTATTTCTTTGCAGTGGGGGAGCTCACTGTACATGCATTGAGTACTACATTTCCTTTCAGAAGTTCTGATTGGCTCAGGAGCCCTTCGGGACATTTTGAGGTTGTGAGTGATGATGTATGACTCACTTCCCTGTTTAAAAACAGCAGTTATAGTAGTTATTTTTGTGATTGGTTATAAAGAATACTAAATTTACTGAATTCCTTCCCTTTTAAAGCTTGTTAGATTCTCAGATTTCAGTATGAGGTATATGACCTGTGATTATAATTATAATTTGAATTAGATTAAAGCTTTGTGATATAAACCACTTCTCTACTTTGAGAGGTTTTTAGGTATATGAATATGTAGAGAATGGAAAGAAAGGGACATTGTGTAGGCAGAAGGAATTAGTTTAGATGGGCTTTTAATTACAGGAGAAGTGTATTGGAGTATTGTGTTCATTCCTGGTCACTTCATTAAGGATGTGTAAGTTTTAGAGGAAGTGCAGAGGAGATTTACCAGGGTGCTACATGGATTAGAGAGCATGTCTTATGAGGAAAGGTTGAGCAAAAGGCCTTTTCTCTTTGAAGGGAGGGAGGTTGAGAGGTGACTTGATAGAGGTGTATAAGATGATAAGGGGCATAGGGAGAGTGGACAGCCCACACTCTTTTCACAGGGCAGAAATGGCTAGTACCAGAGGATATACTTTAAAGGTGAGTGAAGGGAACTTTAGGGGCAATGTCAGAGGTGTGTTTGCTACACAGAGTGGCGAGTGTCTGAAATTCACTGCTGGTGTGGTAATGGAGATTAATATATTAGGGGTAATTAAGAGAGATTTAGGCATGTAGATGAAAGAAAAATGGAGGGTTATGGGCTGTGTAGAGGGAAGGGTAAGACTGATTGTGGAGTAGGTTTAGATAGGTTGGCACAGCATACTGGGTTGAAGGGTTTCCTTCAGGTGTTCCAATTTCCTCCCAAAATCCAAAGACATGCGGGTTCAGGTTAGTAAGTTGTGGGCATGCCAGAAGCATGGTGACATTTTCAGGCTGACCCAGCACATCCACAGACTGTGCTGATCATGGACACAAATGGCACATTTCACTGTACACTTTAATGCCCATTTGACAAATAAAGCTAATCTCTTTATCTTTAAAGCTGCTGGTTAGAGGAAGCAGAAGTATCATTACTTGAGTGGATGAAGTGTTACACCACCTTCCACGTGGAGTAGTTAAGTGTGGATTAACAAGAGACTGCAGACACTAGAACCTAAAGCAAAGGAAAGGAAACGAATGTAGGAAAAGGGTGGTCGATGTTTCAGTTCTGTCCTATGTTCTACCTCACCCAAGGGTTGTCGGGAGTATCAGAATGGGCAATGCAGCACAGATGAGAAACTCTCATCTCTTGACTGCATTGCATCAAGCCAGCCATGGGAAAATTTGCACTGGGATATTTGCAACTTTATCCATCTAATGAAGTTGACCTGGGCCAATAATTGAACTCAGATGAAGTACTGGGACATTCATGAGATGTATTTGTGCTCACCTTGATATCTCTGCAAATTGTGGGTGTGATTTTTCCATGGCATATCCATTCACTATCTGAGGCTTCAGTGGAGCACAGCTCACTGACACTAAACAATGCCCCTTGTGTCCTTCTCCCAAACTACCCGATGCAATTGGACAAAATTTTTCAATGCCTTGTATAGGAATTGCCAAATATAATTTACTGGTATGACAGCAGAAACCAGAGGTCAGAGTTCTAAGATAATTGGGGAAAGAGCCAAAGGGAAAATATGGAGATTGTTTTTACACTTCATATTATTGTATATGGAAAGCTCTAAACCTCTGGTTAGACCACACTTGGATTTGGAACATATATGAGGCTGTTAGATAGCCACATAGGTGACAGAAGAATGGAGGGCTATGTGGGAGAGAAAGGTCAGATTGAACTTTAGAGTAGGTTAAATGGCCATCACAACATTGTGGACCAAATGTATTGTACAATGCTGGAATGTTCTATGAAAATAATATTAAAGGGCTAGCTTTATATTTAGTGAGAACACACCTGGAGAACCATGTGAAAGTCAAAAATACTGCAAGTGCTGGA
Source organism: Hemitrygon akajei (assembly GCF_048418815.1). NCBI lineage: Eukaryota > Metazoa > Chordata > Chondrichthyes > Myliobatiformes > Dasyatidae > Hemitrygon > Hemitrygon akajei. The sequence continues at coordinate 121,097,627 of NC_133133.1, forward strand.
AATTATACAGAAAGAAAAATATTGGAATAACTTAGCAAGTTAGGCAGTATCTGTAGAGTCAACATTTCAGCCCTAAGACCCTTCCAACCTAAAGCACCGACAAGCGGTCACGGACCTGAAATATTGAGCTTCCATTCACACAGATCTGAGTACAAACTATTGTTACTGCCAGTGGTGATAGATGTTGGCATGGTGTGTCTGCCACAGAAGGGTTGAGAGCTTCAAATTCCCAGGTGTGAACCTCACTATGGTCCAACCATGGTCAAGAAAGCTTACGAACACCTCTTCTTTCTCTGGAGACTAAAGAAATTTGGCATGTCCCCGTTGACTCTTACCAATTTTTATCCATGCACCATGGAAAGCATTTTGCCTGGATGCATCACAGCTTGATTGTGGCAACTGCTCTGCATGTGACCACAGGAAAATGCAGAGAGTTGTGGATACAGCTCAGTACATCACAGAAACCAGCCTCCCCTCCATCTGCTGTCTATACTTCTCATTGCCTCAGTAAAACAGCTTAATCAAAGACCCCACCCACGCTAGACATACCCATCTCCCATTGAGTTGGTACAAAAGCCTGAAGCCATGTACTGCCAGATTCAAGGACAGCTTCTATCCCACTGTTATCAGACTCCTGAATGGACCTTTTGTATGATAAGATGGACTCCTGGCCTCACAGTCTACCTTGTTATGATCTTTCATTTTATTGTTTACCACACTGCACTTTTTCAGTACTTTATTCTGCATTGTTATTGCTTCACCTTATTCCAGTTTGATGCTCCATGTAATTATCTGATCCATATGAACAGCATGCAAGTCAAGTTCTTCACTATATCTTGACATTAATAAACCAATGCTAACACCAATAGCAAGTACTGTAACCTGTATTAAGAGATAAGATATCACTATTGAACTGACTTTGACTGACTATATGCTATTGCTGCAGTTTCTAATGGCTCCACATCTACACCTTGTCTTTCACCAATATTTCTCTGCAGTGGTTATGTTCTGCCTATCCCGGCTGCTGTTTGTTGCACCTTCTTACCTCCCTTATACACTGCCTTATGGCCAGCCTGTCCACTCCAATAGAAGGGTGAAGACAGAACCTAGAAGTATCACTGGTAACACACATAACACGCTAGAGGAACTCAGCAGGTCAGGCAGCATCTATGGAGGGAATGAACGTTCTTGACTTGAAACGTCAATTGTTCATTTCCTTTCATAGATGCTGCCTGACCTGCTGAGTTTCTCTCGCATTTTGTGTGTTCCCCAAGATTTGAGCATCTGAAGAATCTCTTGCATCTAAAAGCATCTCTGTTAATGTGGACACTAATTGTTTCCACTGCACTGTGCAATGTCTATCCTCATTAGGTCCCTACAGAATGCTTCATGAGGTACACTGTTTGGCTGCTAGGCAACATGGGAACCTCTTGAGATCACTACGTGATTCTGAGTGCAAACGGGATGTTGTTCTCTCCTTCTCAGTTGGCAATGCATCTGATGTTTGTTAGTTATGATAAGACCATGCTCCAGACATTATGTCCAGACAACTTCACTGAAGTTAGCAGTCCTTTCTCTCTCTTGCTGATCATGGTTTGCTAAAGGATTGAGACTTTTTCAGCACTAGCAGTGAAATCCTCTGAGATGATCAGTCTTTAGGGGCAGAAACCCTCGCTTCCAGGTTTGGGGCATATTTTGTTTTTTTCAGAACTACAGCAAAGTAACAGGTCCTTCCAGCCCAAAGAGATCATGCCACCCAATCACACTCACGTGACCAATTAACCAGTCGTCCATCTGGCCCGTCTGGCCATGGGCTCAGCTCCAACTATCTACTTTTTCCCCCAAACCCTTAATTTCCCTACTATGCAAAAATCTGCCTAACTGTGCTTGTATATATTCACGGCACATGCCAAGTTCAAAGTTGCACATACACAGAGCTTCCCAATAGAGTCTATTTATTTTTTATTTCAAGACACAGCATGGTAACAGGCTCTTTGGGCCAACGAGCCCACGCCACCCAACTGCACCCATGTGACCAATTAACCTATAGATCTATACGTCTTTGGAATGGGGGAAGAAACTGGAGCACCCAGAGCAAGCTCAAACGGTGACAAGGAGAAAGTAAATTTCCTTATGGACAGTGGTGGGAAATGGACACGGATCACTGGTGCTGTAATAGTATTATGCTGACCGCTAAGCCATTACCGGGCTGCCTCCAATAGGAATAAATTAGAATGCTGTTTCCATGTTAGAGTGGGCCAGAGACTCATGACACATCGGCTTCTCCCACAAGGAAAGCCACTGAAGCTGTGATGGTAGAACATCATTCACATCTGTCACTGTTGGGGCTGTCCAGGACGTTTCACATCCTTTGGTAGTGTAGAGTTATACCCTTACAGGACCAGTGACCCGGGTTCAATTCCCGCCACTGTCTGTAAGGAGCTTGTACATTCTCCCTGTGTCCGCATGGGTTTCCTTGTGGTGCTCTCAGTTCCGACCCCATTCCAAAGACGTACAGGGTTTGTAGATTAATTGGTCACATGGGTGCAGTTGAGTGGGGCAGAAAGTCTTGTTACCGTCCTCTATCTCCAAACAAAAACAAATGAACTTTATTGGAAAGTTGTCCATGTGTGCGACTTCGAACTTGGCACATGCGTTGAATACCAGGCACAGTTAGACCGATTTTTGCATAGTAGGGAAATTAAGGGTTTTGGGCGAAAGGTAGATAGTTGGAGCTGAGCCCGTGGCCAGGTCAGCCATGATCTTATTGACTGGCAGAGCAGGCTTGATGGGCCAGATGGCCGACTCCTGCTCCCATTTCTTATGTTAATTCAGCAAGTTCACACTGCATGCAGCTTGCAATTGTGCCTCTAGTGTTACCTGTGGGTCCAAATTCCCATTTCATGGGGGCTGAGGACACAGAATGGGTGGATCAGCATGTATCAGACTGGAGGTGTAAGTGACTCATACAGATAAAAAAACATATTGTGCTTAAAAAATCATCTTTGTGCCCACACAATACTTGAGACACATAAGCCAGCAATGCTGTTATTCCTGTCAAACAAACAATGAAGGATTCAGTTACTCCCACTGATAGCCCACCTCCACTGCCCTGTGTTATTCTTGCCCTCTGTGTTGTTCCACACCTGACTGAGAACAGACATTCTTTAAACTGTAACATACCTATCAGTCATTGCTAAATTTACACTTTGTAGACACACTAGAAAAAAAACTCAATAAAAGGGAGACAGAGTCACGAGAAAGGAGTTCCAGTAGTGATACGCAAAAGACAGTTCCTGTGATGTGCAATGAGTTCAAATAACAGCAAGTGAATTTCAAACCCGTTATCACTGGTGGTGTGAGATTACTATGTGTAGATTGACGCATTTAATGTACCTGAACTACATTATAAAATAAAAATAAAATAAGGTCATGGAAGGGTTTAGAAGAATAAAGGGGATCTCATTGAAACCTTTCAAATATTGAAAGGTCTAGATAGAGCGGATGTGCAGTGGATGTTTCCTGTCATGATTGACTCTAGGACCAGAGGGCAAAACAGCCTCAAAATAGAGGGACATCCATTTAGAACGGAGACGAGGAGGAACTTCTTTAGCCAGAGGGTAGTGAATCTGTGGAATTCATTGCCACTGATGGCTGTGGACACCAAGTCATTTGGTATATTTAAAGCGGATGTTGATATGTAAGGGGGTTGAAGATTGCAGGGAGAAGGCAGGAGAATGGGATTGATTGGCATAATACATCAGACATTGTTGAATTGTGGAGCAGACTGGTGCTCGGAGCTCACTAACCCTGATGTGGTTGGGGTTAGTGAGTAGTGGCCATGCTACGTTGGTGCCAGAAGCATGACGACACTTGCGGCTGCTCATCACAGTCTCTCCTTCGATACCGTTGGTAGATGGTGCAGGAGTTCCGCATCTTGGGCAAGCTTTAATCAAGCAACACACACAAAATGCTGGTGGAACACAGCAGGCCAGGCAGCATCTATGGGAAGAAGCACTGTCGACGTTTCGGGCCGAGACCCTTCGTCAGGATAAACTGAAAGGAAAGATAGTAAGAGATTTGAAAATAGGAGGGGAAGGGGGAAATGTGAAATGATAGGAGAAGACCGGAGGGGGTGGAGTGAAGCTGAGAACTGGAAAGGTAATTGGCAAAAGGGATTCAGAGCTGGAGAAGGGAAAGGATCATGGGACAGGAGGCCTAGGGAGAAAGAAAGGGGGAGGGGGGAGCACCAGAGGGAGATGGAGAACAGGCAGAGTGAGGGGCAGAGAGAGAGAAAAAAAGGGGAGGGGTAGAAAACTAAATATAACAGGGATGGGGTAAGAAGGGGAGGAGGGGCATTAACGGAAGTTAGAGAAGTCAATGTTCATGCCATCAGGTTGGAGGCTACCCAGCCAGTACATTTAATCAATGCGGTTTGTGGGTTGGACTCTGTAATTCACATTATGATGTGTTCCTCGTTATTGGCTGCTCGTTTTTTTGTTGCCATTTTGGGTGATTTTGAATCCGGGCAGCCTGCAAATATCAAACACTGAGCTGAACTGAATATGCCTGGAATCTTTTGATGTTGTGTTTTATACTCTGTGTTTCTCTCTCATTTTTTTTGTCGTGGCCATTTGCGTGATTTTTTTTATGTGTGGGGAGGGGTTGATGTTTTTCATTGAAAGGGTTCCACTGTTTTCTTTGTTTCATGGCTGTCTGTGAGGAAGACGAATGTTAGGGTTGTGTGCTGCATACTTTGATAATAAATGTACTTTCAATCTTTGAATCTTGAATCTAATATGCAGATTGGCACCTGTAAATACCTGAGTTACATTATTAAATTTAAAGAAACACTTCATTAATAGTAGGTAATATCCTGGGAAAAGTTTCACTGCTAATGTAATGGTCTTTCTGTAGAAGCAGTGTTGGGGTAATGGTTAGAGAGAACAGGGGCTTTGGAATGTGAGCTGGGTACTTTGTTTGGTGAGAGATGAAGAGAGAAGATGCTGGACAGAACCGGTGGTAGGATACAACCCAGTGGGGAGATTGTGATTCGATGGAACCAGACGCTGAGATCGACAGAGGATCAGTGAATTGATCTCCAACTGGTGCATATTTGACTATTTAATTATAATGGGCCCTTTTTGTTTTTTCTTTTCTTCACTAACCCTTTAGTTAAGATTCATATATATAATTCCTTTAATTGTATACAGTGTGCTGTCTGGTGTTTCATGGCACTGAGTTGTAACAGGGTTACAAATTACACGGCATCCACACAAACCGGGGTTTGTGGTGGGAGAGCTGTCTCAATCTCACGGGTTTGGCGGGATCAGAGAGTGTCTTCCCTGGACTTGCACAGCCAAGGAAACCAGCAGAGTTTCAAGTAAAATAACATAATATATGGGTGTGTGACTGTATGTATTGTAGTTTGCACCTTGGACCCAGAGGAACGATATTTCGTTTAGCTACATACATGTGTATAGTTGAATGACAACTATACACATAGTATAAAGTTGACGTTGAACATACCAAAGTAATGATAGGTGTGTTAAAAGTGTACATCTCAATGGTAGAGAAAGTTTATATGTCCTTACAAACATCAGCTCTGAACATGGTGCCCAGTAGCTCTGTGTGGGTTACAGGTAGATAGATAGATAGATAGATAGATAGATAGATACTTTATTCATCCCCATGGGGAAATTCAACTTTTTTCCAATGTCCCATACACTTGTTGTAGCAAAACTAATTACATACAATACTTAACTCAGTAAAAAAAAAATATGATATGCATCTAAATCACTATCTCAAAAAGCATTAATAATAGCTTTTAAAAAAGTTCTTAAGTCCTGGCGGTAGAATTGTAAAGCCTAATGGCATTGGGGAGTATTGACCTCTTCATCCTGTCTGAGGAGCATTGCATCGATAGTAACCTGTCGCTGAAACTGCTTCTTTGTCTCTGGATGGTGCTATGTAGAGGATGTTCAGAGTTATCCATAATTGACCGTAGCCTACTCAGCGCCCTTCGCTCAGCTACCGATGTTAAACTCTCCAGTACTTTGCCCACGACAGAGCCCGCCTTCCTTACCAGCTTATTAAGACGTGAGGCGTCCCTCTTCTTAATGCTTCCACCCCAACACGCCACCACAAAGAAGAGGGCGCTCTCCACAACTGACCTATAGAACATCTTCAGCATCTCACTACAGACATTGAATGACGCCAACCTTCTTAGGAAGTACAGTCGACTCTGTGCCTTCCTGTACAAGGCATCTGTGTTGGCAGGCCAGTCTAGCTTCTCATCTAACTGTACTCCCAGATACTTGTAGGTCTTAACCTACAAGTATATTGTAGGTATGACAATATAGCCAAACAAATGAGATAGATTGGGACAGTTTTCCTGGAGGGAAAGAGGCTAAGGGGTGACTTTACAGAAGTTTATAGAATTACGAGGGGTATACATAGAGAAGATGGTCATGGGCTTTTTCCCAGGGTAGGGAAAGCTCCCGGTTTGAGGTGGGATGGGAAGGATCTAAAGGGAATCTGAAAGTTTTTCACAGAAAGGATAGTGGAACAACGTCAACTGAATTGGCCAAGGTGAGCACAATTACAATGTTTTCAAGACATTTGAACAGGTACACGAAGAGGAAAGGTTTAGAGGGATATGGGCCAAATCTTTGAGACGTAGGAGCAGAATTAGGCCATTCAGCCCATCGTGTCTGCTCTACCACTCCATCATAGCAGATTTATTATCCCTCTCAACCCCATTCTACTGCTTTCACCCCGTAATCTTTGACACCTTTACTAATTAAGAACCTATCAACCCCGCTTTAAATATACTCAATGACTTTACCTCCACAGCCACCTGTGGCAATGAATTCCACGGATTCACCACCCTCTTGCTAAAAAAATTTCTCCTCATAAAGGCAAAAACGATTAGCATTGATAGGGACGTTGGTCAGCATTGACTTGTTGGGCTGAAGGGTCGTGCCCATGCTTTATAGCTTTTTGAATCTATGAGAGTGAAGTGAAATGCAGTGGAGAAATGAGGGAGAGCAAGGCACAAATAGTAGCCTTCATTAATTTTATTCATTTTCATTCAAATGTCATTTTCATTTATCAGAAACGTTGTGATGAGTGTTTGTCTCAGAGCTGTGCTGTTTAGATGACTCACTCTGACATGCGGTGACTCATCCACTGTCACAGTGGACAAGATACTGCAGAGAGCAGAAACAAATTCAAGGAGCAAGAAGTGTATTGGAAATCTCGCTGCACGCTAATGACGCAGACAGCAAGCAAATTAAAATCTCTGGAACACAAATTAAGAGGAACTCAGCAGTATTTAACAGTCGATCTCTTGGGCTGAGGCCCTTCATCAGGTCTGGAAAGGAAGGGAAGAAGAAGCCAGAATAAGGAAGTAGGAGGAGTAGAAGTTCTTTTTTAATTCTCCTCCATAGATGCTGCCTGATTTGCTGAGTTCCTCCAGCATTTTGTGTGTTTCTCAGGATTTCCAGCATCTGTGGGATCTTTGGTGTGTCTGCGATTGTCCAGCCTTGCACCATCCTCACGCATCTCCTCTGTACTGCAATTACTTGCCCAATGTATTTTGTCGCTACTTTTAATCAGTAATTCTCATCAGCTATTGAAAAATGCAAATTGTAAATAAATCCCAAAGCAGAATTTCTGATTATAAACACAAGAGATTCTACAGGTGCTGGGAATCCACAGTAACACACACGAAATCTCAACAGATCAGGCTGTATCTACAGAAATGAATAAACAATCGACGTTTCAGGCCGAGACCCTTCACCAGGACTGGAAATGAAGGGAGCAGAATTCAGAATAAGAAGGTGGAGGGAGGGGAAGGAGTACAAGCTGGCAGGTGATAGGTGAAACCAGGTGAGGAGGGTGAAGTAAGAAGCTGGGAGGGGATAGGTGGAAGAGGTAAAGGGCTGAAGAAGGAATCTGATAGGAGGTGACAGTGGACTCTGTGAGAAAGGGAAGGAGGAGCATCACCAGAGGGAGTTGATGGGGAGGTGAGGAGAAGAGAAAGGGGTGAGAGGGTGACCAGAATGGGGAATGGAAAATGAGAGTGGGTGGGGAGAGAGGAACAAATTACCGAAAGTTAGAGAAATCAATGCTCATCCCATCAGCTTAAAGACTACCCAGACAGAAAATGAGGTAAACACGAGGAAATCTGCAGGTGCTGGAAATTCAAGCAACACACACAAAATGCTGGAGGAACGCAGCAGGCCAGGCAGCATCTGTAGGAAGAAGTACAGTCGACGTTTCAGGCCGAGACTCTTCGTCAGGGCGGTGACCCTTTGTCAGAAAAAGAGGTGTTGTTCAGTCCATAATATCAACTGATGAAAGGTCTTGGTCTGCAACATCTCTGTTTATTCATCTCCATGGATGCTACCTAACTTGTTGAGTTCCTCCAGCATTGTGTATGTGTATTTCTCAAGATTTCCAGCATCTGTAGAATCTCGTGTGTTTATAAAAACTCTGGAATAATACTTTATAGAGCTAATTATCAGTTTTTTTAAAATATCAATTCAGTGTCCAGCACCCATCATTACCGTGCTTGTTGATCAACAGTAGTTTAACCAAAAAATCTACAGCACCGAAGAGGCTCTTCTGCCTATCAAGTACATGTCGGCCAAATCATTTTAATTTTTAAATTCTCACCCTTCCTTTCAAATTTCTCCACAGCCAAGGAGGCATGAAGGTCAGGGTCACCATGGTCAGAGGTCCAAGACCTAAAAGTCAAACCTATGATCAGAGAGTCCTGAGATGAAGACTGAAGTTGGAAGGCCAATGCCTGCGAGACTGAAAGTGTAGAGCCGAGGACTGGAGGCCGGGAGGCAGCTTATCAGAGGCTGGTAGGTTCTTGGCATCAAAGGTTATGGGGGTAGGCAGGAGGATGTGGTTGAAAAGGAAATTAAATCAGCCGTGATGGAACGGTGGAGCAGAATCAACAGACGGAATTTAATGGTCATATAGCCCTAGATTTGAAGTCCTGTCTGTGTGTGTGTGGTGAGAGGGTGGGGAGTGGGAGGGATGGGAAAAGGGCTCAGTTTGCTGCTGTCTTTCTTGTTATTGTTGCTTGTGTTGTTCTGCAAAATATTCTGGGCATGTTATACTGGTGCGGAAATGTGTAGCGACACTTGCACGCTGTCCCCAGCACCTCCTTGGTTGTGTTAGTTGTTAACTCAAAAGGCACATTTCACTTTATATTTTGATGTACATGTGATAATTAAATTTGAATCTGAATCTGAGGTTTTACAGCTGCCTAACTATTTCCTCTGGACTGACAATCTTCCAAAATATCTCCGCTCCTCCAATGCAGCCTTCTTGGATCATCCATGGATTTGACAGCTCCATATGTGCTGGCTTTGCCTTCAGTACAAGGGCATTATGCTCCCGAAACCCTTACCTTCTGTAACTTTCTGCCTTTCCCTCATTTAAACCCACACCTTTCACCAAGTTTTGGATGATATGAGGATAGGTGGAGGGTCAGGTAGTGTTGAGGCAGCAGGGAGAGTGCAGAAACAGTTGGACAGGTTGTGAGAATGGGCAAAGAAGTGTAAGATGGAAGATAGTGTAGGGGAGTGTATGGTCATGCACTTCAGTAGAGGGAATAAATGCATAGACCATTTTCTAAACGGGGAGGAAATTCAGCAGTCAGAGGTGCAAAGGAATTAATGCAGGACTCCTTACAGGTTAACTTGCCGTTTAAGTAGGTGGCATAGAAGGCATTCATTTTGAGAGGACTAGAATATAAAAGTAAGGATGTAATGCTAAGGCTTTATAAGGCATTGGTCACACTGCACTTGGCCATTGTGAGCAGTTTTGGGCCCCATATCTAAGAAAGAATGTGCTAGCATTGGACAGGGTCTGGATGAGGTTTAAGACAATGATCTCAGGAATGAAAGGGTTAACATATGAGGAGTGTTTGACAACTAGCTCTGGGCTTGTATTTGCTGGAGTTCAGAAAGATGAGATGGAATCTTATTGAAACTGACTATTGAAAGGCCTAGATAGAGTGGACACGGAGAGGGTATTTCCTATAGTGGGGAGTCTAGAAGCAGAGGGCACAGCCTCAGAATAGAAAGACATCTCTCTAGAACAAAGAAGAGGAGGGATTTCTTTAGCCAAAGTGTGGTGAATCTGGGGAATTCATTGCCACTGTCCGCTGTGGAGACCAAGTCGTTGGGTATATTTAAAGCAGAGGTTGATAGGTTCTCAATTAGCAGGGGTGTCAAAGGTTACATGGAGAAAGCAGGATAAATTTACATGGAGAATAAGTTTGAGAGGAAAAAAACAATCAGAGCAGACTTGATGGGCCAAATGGTATGATTCTGCTCCTGTGTCCTACGGTCTTATGGTTTTTGTTTACCTTCCTTTGAAGCTCACGATGCCAATCACTTTCTCTGATAACCCTACAGTGAAATACTTGTGATGTTTGGCCATCGGCCTTAAAGGCGCTGATTTAGGCCATCTGGCTCCTTGAGTCTGCTCCGCCATTTCATTACGGCAGATTTATTATCCCTCTCAAGCCCATTCTCCTGCCTTCTCCCCATAACCTTTGATACCCTTACTAATCAAGAGCCTATCAACCTCTATTTTAAATAGACCCAATGAGTTGGCCTCCACAGCTGTCTAAAGATGGCTAAAGAAATTCCTCCTCATTGCTATTCTAAAGGGATGTCCTTGTATTCTGACCATGTTTAAAGATGCTTTATCAATGCAAATTGGTGTTACATTTAGAGGGCCTTAGCAATGGACAAGGCTTATTTTGTTCATGTAAGGTATGAAACTTCTTTCATCTCTAAGTTTTACAGTGGAGGTGTAGTCAGTTTTAAATTCTGCTTTATTCCTTGCCTGGAGTTGATTAGTTTTCTACAAATAAACAGAGGCGGGGGCCATTAGTTTCACTGTTGCTAACAATGGCTTGTTGCTATGATCATATTATCAGATGATTTTGCTGTTTGATGTATAATGCAGCTTGGAATTCTCCAGTGTAATCTTTCTTTACGTTTCTGCTGACAACTGTGTGCCTTGTAAAATAAATCTGACCTCAGGGAAGGACAGATTTAAATACCCAGTCAAGTTCCATTATCTTCAGCGGGAGAGGAGGTTCAGAAGGATATTGATGTGACAGGATGCAGTGCAGTGCAGCCCGTGGAACTCCAGTGACCGGGGTTCAATCCAACCTCCAGCGCTGACCATGCTGAGCATCTGCTCTTGTCTGGCTTCCAAACAGCAGCAAAGTATTGACTCTACTACTTGATTAAACCTCTTTGCAGCCTGCCTCCTTTTCTGAGTTCCTTCGTCTCTGCCACATCTGCTCCCAGAATGCGGTTTCCCTTTCCAAGACATCAGAGATGTCCCCCTTCTTCAAAGAGCAGTGTTTCCCTTCCTCCACCATTGATGCTGCCCTCACCCGTATCTCCTCCATTTCCCAAACATCTGCGCTCACCCATCTTCTCACTGCCTTAGCAGTGATAGAGCTCCCCTTGTCCTTACCTACCACCCCATTGGCTCCACATCCAACACATCATCATCCACAACTTCCGCAATCTCAAAAGGGATCTCCATTTTTCACAGGGATCGTGCCTCAATGATTCCCTTGTCAATTCATCATTCCTCACTAACCTCCCTCCCGGTACTTAGCCCTGCAAGCAGCCAAATTGCAACACCTGGCCAGTCATCTCCTCCCTCACCTCCATTCAGGGCCCCAAACAGTCCTTCCAGGTGAGACAGCACTTGACCTGTGAACCTGCTGGGGTCGTCCATTGTGTCTGGTGCACCCAATGTGGCCTCCTCTACATTGGTGAGGCCCGTCGTAAACTGGGAGGGGGGGGGACGGACTGCTTCGTTGAGCACCTCCGCTCCATCCACTAAAAGCAGAGCTTCCTGGTGGCCCAACATTTTAATTCCAATTCCCATTCCCATTCTGACATGACAGCCCACAGCCTCCTCTTGTGCCAAGATGAGGCCATCCTCAAGGCAGAGGAGCAACACCTTATATTCCCTCTGGGTAGCTTCCCAACCCAATGGCATGAATGCTGGTTTCTCCTTCTGGTAAAACCATTTTTTCCCACTGCCCCTTCTCTTCTTCTGTTCCCCACTCTGGCCTTTTTCCTCATCTCATCTGCCCATTACCTCCCACTGGCTCCCCTCCTCCTTCCCTTTCTCCAATGATTTACTCTCCTCTCCTATCAGATTCCTTCCTCTCCAGCCCTTTATCTTTCCCACCCACCTGGCTCCACCTATCACCTTCTAGACTTCCTCCTTTCTCTTCCCCCTCCATTTTATTCTGGAGTCTACCCCCTTCCTTTCCAGTTCTAAAGAAGGGTCTCAACCTGAAATGTCGACTGTTTATTCATTTCCATAGATGCTGCCTGACTTGCTGAGTTCCTCCGGCCTTTTGTGTGTGTTGCTTAGCAAAGTAATCTGATTTCCTTCCACAGTACAGGTTCTGATGAAAGATTGTTGACTAGAACCTTTGCCTCTGTTTCTCCTCCAGTGATACTGCCTGACCTGCGAACTACTTCCAGTATTTACTCTTTGTACTTCAGCTTTCCAGCATCAGGAACCGTTGAGTTCTTAAACAAACTAGCACAGTCCTAATCACAACTAATGTGTCTCCTCTCCATCCACTCATCATCAACAACTCTACATTCAGCAGCATTTCAACATTCAGGTTCCTGGGCATCATTATTTCACAGGACCTCATGTGGGAGGACCATATCGCTTTCATTAACAGAGAATGTAATTCTTACAGCAACTGGTAAAATTCTATCTTCACCAGAATGCTCTGGTTCAATTCTACACTGCTGTCGTGGGTAGCATCCTCATACCAGCCGTTGCCGTCTGGTTTGGTGCAGCGTCCTCTCATAATGTACAAAATCTACAGCAAAATATCAGGTCAGCGGAGAAGGTCGCTGGCTGCAGTCTACAATCACTGCTGGACTTGTAGGTGTCCAGGTCAAAGAGCTGGGCAGGGAAATTCACTGCGGTCACTACCCAGCTTGCAAGCTGCCTTCTGGAAAATGTTTTAGCGCTAGTAAAACAAAAAACACACTATTTTAAAAGTTTATTCCTGCAGGTAGTTAATCTAACCAACCATTCTAGTTAACCCGGGCCCTGACTATCTATTACCCCTTCACTACACTTTAAATAATTTCTTATGATGCTGTTCGCATTGTAAATACAGTATATGTTGATATTTATGTATTGATGCAGATTTTATTCCACATCTATACTTTAACCTCTAATTTTATTTTTATACAATTCTTTATTCCTTCTAATTGTTGAAAGTTGTTTCTGTTGCAAGTCACATCAACACATCACAGCAAACTCCGAGTAATTCCGAATATACAGTATGGTGAATAGATTTGATCCTTGGAGATTGTACTATCTCCCCGTGATTGCTTGGGATACCCCAAGGTGTTCCAGTTTTCTCCCACATCCCAAAGGTGACTCTGGAGACTTGAGGCATTGGTCATCTGGGACGAATATTCTGAGAAGCCTCAAAACCGCCGTGCAGGTTGACAGGGTGTTTAAGAAGGTGTATGCTGTGTTGACCATCATCAGTCAGGATTGAGTTCAAGAGCCACGAGGTAATGTCGCAGCTCTGGTTAGACCACGCTTGGAGTATTGTGTTCAGTTCTGGTCAGTTCAGTATAGGAAGAATGCAGAAGCTTTAGAGAAGGTGTAGAGGAGATTTGCCAGGATGCTGCCTGGATTAGAGAGCATGTCTTGTGAAGATAAGTTGAGCAAGCAAGGGCTTTTCTCCTGGAGAGTAGGAAGATGAGAGGTGACTTGATGAAGCTGTACAAGATGATAAGAGGCATAGATCGAGAGGATAGCCAGAGACCCTTTCCCAATGCAGAAATAGCTAATACAAGGGAGTATAATTTTAAGGTGTTTGGAGGAAAGTATAGGGGGACGTCATAGGTATGATTTTTACACAGAAAGTGGTGATGTGCTGCCAGCGGTGGTGGTAAAGACAGATACACTAGGGGCATTAAAGAAACCCTTAAGTAGGCACCTGGATGATAGAAATATGGGGGCTATGTAGGAGAGAAGAGTTAAATTGATTTTATAATAGGTTAAAAGGTCAGCACAACATTGTGGACTGTATGGCCTGTATTATGCTGTAGTGTTTCATGTTCTAAGTTTGGATAAGTACATGGGTCAGAGGGTTTGAAATGATATGGTGCAGGTAGATCAGAGTAGGCAGAAGGTCGCTGGCGTAGACTAGATGGCCGAAGGGCCTGCCTCTGGGCTGTGTGACCCTAAGTGCAACTGGAGGTAGGCAATACATGTTGGCTGAGAAGAGCTAGCAGTAATAGGCTTAGAGTGAAAGATTAAATATTTCAGGGGAATCTGAGGGGGAAATTCTACACTCAGAAGTGTGGAATGAGCTGCCAGCAGAAGTGGTAGATGTGGTACATGGATGGAAGGCATTTAGAGGGATATGGTCTAAGTGTGGGTAGATATAACTAGGCAGTAAATCAGGTCAACCATGACTACATGGGCCAAAGGACCTGTTTCTGTGATTAGTGCACTACGGCTCTTTGATTCTATGTGCTGGTTCGTAGGTTAGTTGACTGATGTAAGTTGTCCCTTGTGTGTAGGTGTGTGGGTGAAACTGAGGGCTGATGATACAAATGTTTAGAGTAATCAGAGGTGATAACTTCACTCACCCCAACACTGAACTGATTCCATAACCAGCACACTCACTTTTAAGGACTCTACAACTCATGTGTTGTTGATATTCATTGCTTATTGATTCTTTTATTAACATTACTATTATTGTCTTTTTGTGTTTGCAGAGTTTGTTGTCTTTTGCATATTGATTGTTTGTCCATCTCTGTCGTGTGCAGATTTCCATAGATCCTATTGTGTTTCTTTGTATTTACTGTGATTGCCCGCAAGAAAATAAATCTCAGGTGGCATAATGGTGACATAAATGTACTTTGGTAAGAAATTTACTTGAACTTCAAACTTTCGAATAAAATGGGATTAATGTAAACTAATTTCATGATGTTTGGTATGGGCGTGGAGGCTTGCATAGCCTGTTTCTGTGTACTTTCACATTGAATATGCAAGTCAGGAAACGGGGCAAGAAATGGGAGCTTACCCTAGATTTTAATCCAATCGTACAAGGGACAGCTGAGAGTTCACAATTAAACATGATTCCATTCCACAAGGTGGAAACAGTCATGAGCTAAATGACAAATAGAGCTACTGCTTAGTGTACACTAATAAAGCACTGGTGACCCAGGATCAATTCCCGCCAACTGTCTGTGAGGAGTTTGTACATTCCCCCCATGTCTGCATGGGTTTCCTCCTACGTTCCAAAGATGTACAGATCAGTAGGTTAATTAGTCACATGGGTGTAATTAGGTGGTGTGGGCTCATTGGTCCTGAAGTAGAAAGACACACAGCCTCTTGAGTCCATCCTGCCATTCCATATTATCTTGGCTGATGTGATCCTGGCCTCATCTCATCTGTACCAATTTCTCATTGCCCTCAATTCCTTAATTTTACAAAAATGTGCCTCCTTCCTCCTTAATACTCTGGATTTTCTAGCCTCCACCATCTTCCCTGGTAGGGTATTTCAGAGAATCACAAGCTTGTTTGACAAAACTTTCAAAATTTGGATCTTTTACCCTCAAATGGAACCAAATTTCAGAAGCAGAGAATATCGCATCATTAATGCTGTGGAACCAAACAGCTTTTTCAAGTGATGTGTCCGCATCTGGGTACGCTGTTGTGGAGCCTTGCCCATCGGGAGTTCATGATTGAAATATTGTGCAATATTTTGCAACCAATTGGAATGAAGAGAATTATAGTCATGAGGAGATACTAATTGGATGGAGTTGTTTTCTTTATAGCAAAGGGGAGAAATAAACATTATTAGAGATCGAGGCAGTGGAAAGAAAGGACCTATTTCCCTCTACAATAACTAGGGAACATACATTTAAATCATTGGTAGAAGGAAGTGGTTGAGGAAAATATTTTCCTTTCCATGAGTCATCTGGAGATTACTGCTTGGAAGGGTGGCCAAGGCAGAAGTCCACAAAATGTTTCTGATATACCTGTAAGCTCTTGAAGTATAAGTTACTTGGCAAAGGACCAGCAACTGGAAAGTGTGTTAAACCCGTTTTTGGTTGCCAGTCACAATGCTGAATCATCACCTTCTGGGTTATATTATCGGATTATGATTGTGTCTGGCAGGAAATGAAATGTCTGTTTACTCCCTTCCATAAGTGCTGCTTGACCTGCTGAGTTGCTCCAACATTTTGTGTGTCTTGCTCAAGATTCCCAGCACTTGCAGAATCTTTTGCATTTAAGACCATAAGACCATAAAACATAGGAGCAGAATTATGCCATTTGGCCCGTCGAATCTGCTATGCCATTCCATCATGGCTAATTTATTATCCCTCTTAATCCCATTCTCCTGCCCTGTCTCTGTAACCTTTGGTGGACTTCAAGAACATAGAAACATAGAAAACGTACAGCACAACACAGGTCCTTCGGCCCACAAAGTTGTGCCGAACATGTCCCTACCTCAGAAATTACTAGGCTTACCTATAGCCCTCTATTTTTCTAAGCTCCATGTACGTATATCTTACTTTCTCAATAAGCCTTGTATGGGGTACCTTATCAAATACCTTGCTGAAATCCATATACACTACATCTACTGCTCTTCCTTCATCAATGTGTTTAGTCTCATCCTCAAAAAATTCAATCAGCCTCGTAAGGCACAACCTGCCCTTGACAAAGCCATGCTGACTATTCCTAATCATATTATACCTCTCCAAATGTCTGAAAAGAGGATGCATGCCATCTTGGACAATGACTCCCAACCACTCCATAATGTACTGGTTAGGCACAGGAGTACATTCAGCCAGAGACTCATTCCACCGAGATGTAACAATGAGCATCATAGGAAGTCATTCCTACCTGTGGCCATCAAACTTTACAACTCCTCCCTCGGAGTGTCAGACACCCTGAGCCAATAGGCTGGTCCTGGACTTATTTCCACTTGGCATGATTAACTTATTTTTATTTAATTATTTATGGTTTTAAATTGCTATATTTCTTCACTATTTTTGATTGGTGCAGCTGTAACGAAACCCAATTTCCCTTGGGATCAATAAAGTATGTCTGTCTGTCTGTCTGTCTGTAAATCCTGCCTCTCAGGATCTTCTCCATCATATCAACCTCTGTTTTAAATATATCCAATGACTTGGCCTCCACAGCCAACAATGGCAAAGAATTCCACAGATTCACAGCCCTCTGGCTAAAGAAATTCCTCCTCATCTCTGTTCTAAATGGAAATCTGTGTTTTCTGAGGCTGTGCCCACTTGTCCTGGACTCCCCCACTATAGAGAACATCCTCGCTACATTCATTCCATCTTGGCCTTTCAATATTCGATAGGTTTCAATGAGATTTTTCCCCATTCTCCTAAATTCCAATGAGTACAGAATGAGAGCCATCATATTTCACTCTTTCATTCCCAGGATCATTTTCGTGATCCTCCTCAGTCCCTCTCCAATGCCAACTCATCCTTTCTTAGATTCATTTGTTCATTATGTGCCATTTCGTATGAAATGGGCAATCATGATTGTTCTTGGCAAATTTTCCGACAGAAGTGGTTTGCCACTGCCTTCTTCTGGGCAGTGTCTTTACAAAATGGGCGACCCCAGCCATTATCAATATCCTTCAGAGGTTGTCTGCCATATAACCAGAACAGATGGTCGTATGCACCGGCTGTTCATACGACCGTACACTACCTGCTCCCTTGCCTTCATGTGACCCTGATCAAGAGGCTAACCAGGTGCTACACCTTTCCCAAGGATGAGCTGCAGTCTAGCGGAGGGACGGAGCACCTAACCCCGCCTTTGGTAGAGATGTACCTCTACTCTGCCACCCTCCGTTCTTAGATAAGGGGCGCAAAACGTCTCACGCTCCAAGTGCAGCCTGAACAATACCGGATTACACCTCAGCATTACATGATTACTTTTACCTTCTAGTCCATGTTCATGGAAAATGCTGCCCCTCTCTTTTCTGTTTCTACTCCTTAAGGCTTCATCCAGGCTTTTCCTTGACTGCCCTAATGGCGCTTGGTGTCAAATTTTGTCTGATGTACACTTGCTAAGTAGTTTAGGGTGTTCTTGGTATGTTAAGGGCACTATAAATGCTACTGATTGCTGTATTAAATATACATGTGATTCAGCTGTAGTATTTCTGTCCTATTCTAAGAAGGCACAATCGTTTGCTCCCCAGACATGAAGTCTGACCTAAATGTTACTGAGTTGAGAAGTTATCTGCTGGTGGAGAGTGTTCATTGTGCAAAAGAAACTGCCACATAGCAACCAGATCAATTTCTAGCTGTTCGAGCCAGGCCAGTGTCAGCGGTTTGATAGCAACCACCTCTATCAGCATGTCATCCATGGATCTTTGTATAACCGGTTAGCTCTAACAACACAGAGGGAGAGAGCTGGAAACGGGGGAAGCAAAGAGTTCAAGTTCAAGTTTATCGTCATTCAACCATACACATGTACACAGCAAAACAAAACAACATTCCTCAGAAGACCAAGGTTCAAATAACAGCACATAAAATGATATTAACACAATAACAGGTAAAAATATTCTGTAGGTGTACAAGTTAACATAAAGTGCATATTTGACATATAGTTAAATATACAACAGTGTTGCTGTTACTGGCATTGTCAAAAATAATGTGTAGTGGGTGGTAGCAGGATATTGAGAAGTCTCAGAGCCTGGGGGAACCTATCAGTCCTGATTCTTATACTCCAGTACCTTATGCCTGACGAAGAATTGTGGGATGGCTGGGAGGGGTCTTTGACAATACCGAGGGCTCAGAGATGGGTTCTGTACATGCTGATGAGGATCCAATTCACTAGCTACTTATTGAGTTTAAATGCTTACTTAATCCACCATTGAGGAGACCTTCAAAAGGGGATTCATCAAAAAGGCAGTATCCATCGTTATGGACCCTCACCATCCAACACTTGCCCTCTTTTCATTGCTACCATCAGAGTGAAGGTAAAGGAACCTGAAAACACAAACTCATCATTTCAGGAACAGGTTCTTCCCTCCGCCATCAGATTTCTGACACTACCTCATTCCTTTTGCTCTCGATTTGCACTACTGGTTTAACTTCTACGTATATTTCTTATGATAATTTGTAATAGTAAACTTCATATATTGCACTGTGCTGCTGCCGCAACACAAGCGCTTTCACAACACACATCAGTGATAATAAACCTGATTCTGAAATGTGGATGCTCCCGAACTCCACCATTATTCGGTCTTGACTATGCAGACTCACTATCTGCTCCTTTGAGCTATGGATCTGTAAGAGAGTGCATTAACCTTACAACTGCATCTGAGCCAGCAGGCTTTGAGTTAATCTCCCATTCCAGACATATGAGCAACGTCTAGAGATTGTTGCACAGTCAGAGAATTTGAGATATTAAGATGAAGCCCTATTTGCTTTCTTAGATGAATGCAGAAGAAGAGATTTTGGCAAATATTTATCTGTTTTTCTTTTATCAATTACCAACACTTTCATGCTTTCTCACCCTGGGAAAATAGCTCTATGTATCTTACCTATGCCTCTCATAATTCTATATACTTCTGTCAGCTCACCCCTCAGCTTCTGATGCACCAAAGAAATCAATTCAAGTTTGTCCAACCACTCGGAGTTCTATTCCTGCCGCTGTCTGCAAGGATTTGTATGTTCTTGCCGTGAGTGCGAGTTTCCTTCGGGTCCAGTTTCCTCCCACGCTCCAAAGGTGTTCGGCTTAGTGAGTCGTGGGCATGCTACGTTGGCACTGGAAGCACGGCGACCCTTGCAGGCCGCCCCCAGCCCATCTCCGGACCATGTTGGTCTTGATGCAAATGATGTAATTCACTGTATGTTTCAATGTACATGTGACAAATAAAGCTAATCTCTATCTCTGTGCAAACACTTGCTTTGTACTCTCTTTAACTTTCTAAGCCTATGCCATCTAGATTTTGACATCCCCACTGTGGGAAATAGCTCTATGTACCTCCTCTATGCTCTCACTTTCTATATACTTCTAACAGGTCACCCTCAGCTTCTGATGGTCCAGTGAATTAAGTTCAAGTTAGTCTAACCATTCTCTATAACTAACCAATACCTCCAACTAACTCTATAACTCCAAACCAGGTGAAGTCCTTAGAGTCATAGAGTCAAAGAGTAGTACAGAATAGAAACCAGCCCTTCAGCTCACCACATCCTCGCTGACAATCAGATCTGTCTGTGTTAATTCTTTTTCCTTCTATGCTCTGCTTTTTCCAATCATTTTAGTGCTCCTGGGGATGTTAGCGAATCCACAAATCCACTAGATGCTGGAGACCTAGACAGTCTGTCCAGGGGTTAGAGATCTGTATAAATGCATTTGGCGGGGAAGGATGGAGATTGTTTCACTGTTGATGTCTGCCATGCCCTGTTTTGTTGTGTTCTGTGTTGTTCTGCAAACATGGTGGGCACGCGATGTTGGCACCAGAGTGTGTGGTGACACTTGCGGGCTGCCCCCAGCACACCCTTGGGTGTGTTGGCTGTTCACACGAATGGCACATTTCGCTGATGATTAAATGAATCTGACTCTAAATCTGCCTCCACCATCTCCTCTGGCTACTCAATTCAGTTAAACTGTTCCTTATGACAGATAGATAGATAGATAGATAGATACTTTATTCATCCCCATGGGGAAATTCAACATTTTTTCCAATGTCCCATACACTTGTTGTAGCAAAACTAATTACATACAATACTTAACTCAGTAAAAAAAATATGATATGCATCTAAATCACCATCTCAAAAAGCATTAATAATAGCTTTAAAAAGTTCTTAAGTCCTGGCGGTAGAATTGTAAAGCCTAATGGCATTGGGGAGTATTGACCTCTTCATCCTGTCTGAGGAGCATCGATAGTAACCTGTCGCTGAAACTGCTTCTCTGTCTCTGGATGGTGCTATGTAGAGGATGTTCAGAGTTTTCCATAATCGACCGTAGCCTACTCAGCGCCCTTTGCTCAGCTACCGATGTTAAACTCTCCAGTACTTTGCCCACGACAGAGCCCGCCTTCCTTACCAGCTTATTAAGACGTGAGGCGTCCCTCTTCTTAATGCTTCCTCCCCAACACGCCACCACAAAGAAGAGGGCGCTCTCCACAACTGACCTATAGAACATCTTCAGCATCTCACTACAGACATTGAATGACGCCAACCTTCTAAGGAAGTACAGTCGACTCTGTGCCTTCCTGCACAAGGCATCTGTGTTGGCAGTCCAGTCTAGCTTCTCGTCTAACTGTACTCCCAGATACTTGTAGGTCTTAACCTGCTCCACACATTCTCCATTAATGATCACTGGCTCCATATGAGGCCTAGATCTCCTAAAGTCCACCACCATCTCCTTGGTCTTGGTGATATTGAGACGCAGGTAGTTTGAGTTGCACCATATCACAAAGTCCTGTATCAGTTTCCTATACTCCTCCTCCTGTCCATTCCTGACACACCCCACTATGGCCGTGTCATCAGCGAACTTCTGCACATGGCAGGACTCTGAGTTATATTGGAAGTCTGATGTGTACAGGGTGAACAGGACCAGAGAGAGTACGGTTCCCTGCGGCGCCCCTGTGCTGCTGACCACCGTGTCAGACCTACAGTCTCCCAACCGCACATACTGAGGTCTATCTGTCAAGTAGTCCACTATCCAATCCACCATGTGAGAGTCTACTCCCATCTCCGTTAGTTTGTGCCTTAAGATCTTGGGCTGAAATGTGAAAGTATTAACCTGTCAAATCTCTTAAGAACTCCTCCTTCTCACCTTAAATCTATGCCCTTTAATTTTAGACACCCTAGTCATGGGAAAAGTCTTTAGTTATCTACTTCTCATAAATGTATTTACTTCTGCCATCCTATTCAATCTCTCATAAAGAGCCCCCTCCTGTTCAGGCAGCAATCTTGTGAAACCAGAAGTACACAGAATATTCCAAGTGCAGCCTAACCAATATTCTGTACAACTTTAACAGGACATCCCAACTTCTCACCAAATGAAGCCTGCAATATATCTTTCTCATCACTCAGTCTGTCTGTGTGGCCACTTTCAGGGAACTGTGTCCTTGAACTTCTAGATTTCTCTGTTCTACAACACTTCCCAGGGCCCTTTTGTTGTCCGTGAAACTCCTAACCTGGACTGACATCCCAAAAGGTTACATTTCAAACTTATCTGAGTTAAATTGCATTTGCCACCTACCCAGCTGGTCAAGATCTCACTGTGATTGCTGATAACTTTCTTCTCTGTCTATGGTTCCACTTACTTTAGTGCCATCTGCAAACTTACTATCCATGCCAGGTCCAAGAGCAACCAATGACCTGAGATTTAAACACCGGGCCAGGTTGAGAAGGTGAGGGTGCCAGAGCCAGATGTGAGGGACAAGCCAGTTCAGCTCGCTGCTCCGTGAGGTTTACTCGTCTCTGCACTGAAGTGGGGCTGTGGCCTGCAGCTAATAGACTCCTGGACCGGCAGCAGTGATGACTGGCTCCGTATCTGTGAACTCACTTTCATGAACTTCATTTCTGAATGTTATTTCCTTACTTTTATTGTTTGCACAATTTGGTTTTTTTTCTGCACATTGGGTGTTTGATGGCCTTTTTTTCAATGGGATCTATTGGGTTCCTTTGTTTTGTGGCTGCCTGTAAGGAGACGAATCTCAAGGTTGTATATAGTATACATACTTTGATAATAAATGTACTTTGAACTTTGTACATTCTCGTCCACATCTTAATCAAGTCCGCAAAACTTTGGTTTCAGGAGGACGAAGTCAGAGGTCCATGAGCCAGTTTTCATTATGGGAGCAGAGGTGGAGAGGGTCAGTAGTTCTAAATTCCTTAGCGTTAACATATTCCTCTGTCAACATATCCAAGGATCTGTCCTGGGGCCAGCACAGAAGTGTCCTCACAAAGTAGGCACAACTTTCTTAGAAGTTTGTGAGTTGTGGACTCCCTGTGTGCGCCAAGCGAGGTGGCAGCAGCACGTTACAGTAGCTCTGTGTGTTTGTCTTAACGTTATTTAGCATGTCCTTTTGTTTGTTTTTGTACCGGCTAGCAGCACTGCAAAGTAACAATGGACATTAATCTGTTTAAGAACATTTTCATCATTCTTCTGGCTCTCAGGATACCCTAGTGCTGTGACTACAGTAGCGGAAGCAATGTTGTATATACAAGGGAACAGCTACCAACAGCCTTTGTTTGCCCAGCAGAAGCTCGATATTCCGGAGGAGCTGAGACAGAGATACCGAGGCTACAGACCGGGTGAAAATGATGTATCAAGAGACAGACATATAAACCATATCTCCTGCCTATCATTATGGGGAACATAAGATCGCAGGCAAATAAAATGGAGGAACTATCAATACTCATGAGGACGCAGAACGAATACAGGGAATGCAGCATTATGTGTTTCACTGAGACATGGCAACACAATCAAATCCTGGATTACAATGCTACTGTTGAATAGGTTTTCAATGCTACAAGCAGACAGAATTAACCTGCAGTGTGGCAAGAGAAAGGGAGGTGGGCTTGCTGTGTTTGTGAACAGCAGATGGTGTAATCCTGGTCACATTTCTGTGAAAGGACGAATCTGCAGTCTGGACATCGAACTGCTTGCTATGAGTTTACATCCATGTTATCGACCGCGCGAGTTCAGCCACGCCATATTGCTCGTGTCTACGTTCCGCAGTCCCAATGCTGCATGTGATGTCATACGCATTACGATGGCGAGACTCCAGACTCAACACCCCAATGCATTCATTGCAGTACCGGGAGACTTCAGCCATGTTTCTCTCCCGACAACCCTACCCACCTTCGATCAGTTTGTCAAGTATCGTACAAAAGGAAATAAAACACCAGATCTCTTGTATGCAAATATAATGATGCATACTGCTCCACAGCTCTCCCCCCACCCCCCACTAGGAAGATCAGATCACAACCCGGTTCACCTCATGCCCTTGTATAAGCTCAGAGTACAGTAGTAGCTAACTACCACCAAGACAGTACAGAAATGGTCTCCAGTGGCCATCGAGGCCTTGAAGGGCTGCTGTGGGGTTACTGACTGGAATGTGCTTTGTGAACCATATGGGGAGAGCATTAACAGGCTTACTGATTGCATCACTGGCTACATCAGCTTCTGTGTGGACACTGTAATACCATCAAGGACTGTTTGCTGCTTCCCCAACAACAAATCTTGGGTCACCAGAGGTCTAAAGGCTCTTCTCAACCACAAAAAGAGAGCCTTTCGATCAGGAGACAGGGAGGAATTGGAACATGTGCCAATGGAGCTAAAGGAGGAGATCAAGGTGGCGAAAGAGGAATACAGGAGAGAGCTGGAGGATAAACTTGGGCAGAGTAGCACACGGGAGGTGTGGAGAGACACGAAGAACATCCTGTAGAGCTTTGGAATGCAGCTGTGAATAGGCTAATGAGTTAAACCAATTCTTCAATGGTTTGATAATTGCCCTCCTGTTCACACCCCTCTCAGCACACTAGTCCAGGTGCCAAGGCACCCAATACTCCCTCAGCACCAACGCCTCCCCTCCTCTCTCCTCCAGTTCAACACGTGGGTGAACAACACAGGCTACCTCTGTCAACATCCCCTCCTTCCCCTGCACCTTCCATTCAAACTTCGACATACCAACTACTATTGTCCTGATCTGTACCTCCCCAGCCCCACCTTCCACCAGCTCCCCAGGCATCATGGACTCACCCTCACTACTGAGCGGGTGAGAAGGGCTCTGGGGAAACTCAGACACGGCAAAGCCTTGGGACCGGATGGTGTGAACCCCAGGGTCCTGAGGGAGTGTGCTGAGCAGCTGTGTGGAGTTCTCCAGCGCATTTTCAATCCGAGTCTCAGCCTGGAAAGGGTCCTGGCTCTGTGGAAAACATTGTGTGTGGTCCCAGTACCCAAGAAAAGCAGCTGAAAGTCTTGAGTGACTACCGTCCAGTGGCCCTGACCTCACACATCATGAAGACCCTAGAGAGGCGGATCCTGGCTCACCTCTGACCCCTGGCCAGATCAGCCCTCGATCCCCTGCAGATTGCCTACCAGGAGCACATTGGAGTGGACGATGCTGTCATCTACCTGCTGAACAGAGCTGACTCTCATTGGATAGCAGGGCAGCACTGTGAGGATCATGATTTTTTGATCTTTCTCATACCTTCGATACCTACAGCCCTCATTGCTGGGGAAAGGCTCCGTTCAGTGCAGGTTGACACTTCCATTGTATCCTGGATAATGGACGACCTGACTGGCAGACCACAGTTTGTGCAGCTTCAGAGCTGTGTGTCAGACGTGGCTATAGTCAGCACTGGGGCCCCACAGGGGACTGTACTGGCTCCCTTCCTGTTTACCCTGTACACCTCAGACTTTAGATACAATGCTGAGTCATTTCATCTGCAGGAATTCTCTGATGACTCAGCATTAGTTGGGTGTATAAAGGAGAATGGGAGGATGAATACAGGGCCCTGGTGGAGGACTTTGTCAAATGTTACAAGTTGAATCATCTGCAGCTCAACATCAGTGAGACAAATGAGATGGTGATGGACTTTTGGAAGACCAAGCCTGCACTGCTCCCTGTTACTATTGATGGTGAGGATATGAATGTTGTGAGGAACTACAAGTACCTGGGGGTGCACCTGGATGACAGTCTTGAGTGGAGCACCAACACAGAGGCCGTGTATAAGAAGGGACAGAGTTACTTCTACTTCCTGAGGAGACTGAGATCCTTTGGAGTGTGCAGGCCTCTCTTTTGTATGTGCTACCAATGTGTTGTTGCCAGTACAATCTTCTTTGGGGCAATGACATCAACATGGGAGAGTGGTCTGTGTCACCACCCTCCTTTATAGCTGTGAAGCTTAGGTAATCTACAGCCATCACATCAAGTCCTTGGAGCGCTTCCACATAAGCTGCTTTCAGCGCATCCTGGGAATTACCTGGCATGAATGGGTGCCTTACATTGAAACACTTGTAAAGAGCAACTGCAGAAGTATTGAGGCCATGATCACCCAGCGTCAGCTGCAGTGGCTGGGGCGCGTGATAAGGATACCCCCATGTGGGCTACCCCGCAGAGTGTTATACAGCCAACTACATCATGGTCGACGCTCAGCTGGAGGGCTGAAGAATCGCTATAAGGATCAGATGAAGAATGCTTTAAGGAAGTGCAAGATCAGACCTGAGGACCTGGAGGATGTTGCTGCTGACCGTAACACTTGGCGACAGCTGAGTAGGGACGGGGTTCGTATTCTGAAAATGGAAAAAACAACCAGAAGACAGCAGAAGAGAGCCAGGAGAAATGCAGCCATGGTTGCCATCATTACCACCACTACCGCATATTCATGTCCCACCTGCAGTAGAGCTTGTGGGTCCAGGATAGGGCTGTATAGTCATCAAAGATCTCACCGTTAAAGGAGTGGACATCGTCATCGGATTCCAATGGACAACCAAAGAGTGTTTGTCTGTCTGTCTTTGGTGGGGGTTTGTGTGTGTGTGTGTGTGTGTGTGTGTGTGTTCTTTGTTTAACATTTCTATTTCTGTATCTCCCGGGTGAGCTGGAGTGTTTGTGATCATTCAGTAAGAAGAGGACAGGCTCTCCCTGGCCGCTGGGGCCTCTCTGCCCATCCTCCAGCAGGGAACAGCGTGGTGTGGGAGCTGAGGCCCAGGTGCGGTCAGAATTGAGAAACATTCAGAAACAGATAAGGACTATATCGATACATCATAAAAAGTACAAGGTTCAAGCTTGTATTTTATGTAGATATCCCTCAATCAAATAAAGGGAATGATAACAACAATCACCATGCCTGACTATAAATACAAGGTTCAGGCTTGTATTTTAAGTAGATAGCTCGCAATCAAATAAAGGGAATGATAACAATAATAACCACATCTGACTATAAATTCAAGCCTGATCTGGTTTTAGAGTCAAAGTCCCACAAATGGATATTACAACCGATCCATTATCACAGATAGGACAGTCCATAATAGCTGTCTGGATATGATATTACAGGATAAATAAGCAAGAACAACTTAGCTATTCCAAACACACATAACAGACAGAAAACAGTAAGTGAAAATCACCAGAAATATGCTGAATTAAATAAGGAAATTGAAAGACTGTGGAACATGAAGAGAGTACACAGTAGTAATACCTACAACGGGTATCTTCCCCGAGTCACTATACAATAGCAATAAACAATTAGGCCAACACAGTAATATTTATGTAAATCTCCAAAAAGCCACTTTACTAAACACCACTAGAATAGTCCGAAAGCTCCTTGCAATCGACAAATGAGTGTGCTTGGCTATGCCCATACTTTAACTTTTACTGCTTGAGCTGAGAAACAATAAGAACACGATAATAATAATCTCATCTGAAATATTTCGTTCATTTTCCTGAACATGGGTTTCTGAAGATAATCCTATTCTGTATGGTCATGCGTCCACATTACTAGGCTGCCATGCAGTATAATCAGTGAGAAACAGTTGTGTGAGTGTGTGTATGTTCCTCTTTTGCCAACACTGGAAGACAGTGGTTAGATTTTATCAAAATTGCGTAATGTGTTGTTAACAAAATGCTTGTTCTCAGCTACCCATGCATGTAGACACAAGCATAGACATGTAGACACAAGTAGATGTTTACAAACACACAAAACTAAATCCAGCTAATTACACAGACACACACACACACACACTCACACATACACACTCACTCTCTGTCACACACACACTCACACACTCTCACATGCACTCTCACACACTGAAGATCTGGACCCTCCCCACCCCAGATCTTCTCTCTTCTCCCCTCCCATTGGGCAGAAGATACAAAAGCCTGAAAGCACATACGACCAGGCTCAAAGGCAGCTGTTATTAGGCTCTTGAATGAACTTCTTGTAAGATAAAGTGGACTCTTAACCTCACAATATCCCTCGTTATGATCTTGCACTTTATCGTCTACCTGCACTAGCTGCAATGCTTTATTCTGCATTGTTACTGTTTTACCTTGTCCTGTCTCAATGCACTGTGTAATGATCTGATCTGTATGAACAGTCTGCACGACAAGCTTTTCACCATATCTCGGTACGTGTGACAATAGTAATAAACCAAGATATATGTGGAACCGGAGAGCGAAACATCGATACAATCATAAGCAAAGCATGCTTCTTTGCTTTCTGAAGAGGTTAAGGAGGTTCAGCTTAGCATCGAGCACTCTCGCAGACTTCTACATTCTACATTCATACAGTCTCTCTCTCTCTCTCTCTCTCTCTCTCTCTCTCTCTCTCTCTCTCTCTCTCTCTCTCTCTCTCTCTCTCTCTCTCTCTCTCTCTCTCTCTCTCTCTCTCTCTCTCTCTCTCTATCTCTCTCTCTCTCTCTCTCTCCCTCCCTCCCTCCCTCCCTCTCTCTCCCTCTCTCCCTCTCTCTCTCCCTCTCTCCCTCAGATAGTCGCCTGGCTCTCTAGATCATTACTAGGGTGTGTACTACACAGTCAGAAGTGCTGTTATTTGGGTGAGAAATCCCATTGAAGCAACAGTCCCTATTGACGCTGTTGTAAAGGAGAACGATGGATTGTGGGGTTGGAGGTTATTCCTGCCCGGTAACCTATCCAAAGAAAAACAAATTATCTGTTCGCTCAGAACAACTCAGGCAGCTTGACTGGTCATTATCCTTTCACTGTCTATAGAATCTTACAGGTGGCATGGTAGCATTGTGGTTAGCGTGATGCTGTATTTCTTTATTTGGATAATTCGTCTTCTTTTGCATATAGGTTGTTTATCAGTCTTTGTTTATGCATAGCTTTTCATAAATTCTGCTGTATTTCTTTATTTTCCTGGAAATGAATCTCAATGTAGCATACGTACTTGGGAAATAAATTGACTTTGACTTACAATGCCAGCCTAACACGTACAATACGGTAGAGGAACTCTCAGGTTAGGCAGCATCCATCGAAAGGAATAAATGGTCAAGAGGTTTTAGGCCAAGACACTTCATCAGGATTGGAAAGGAAGCAGGGAGAAAAATAACAATGCAGCAACCCGGGTTCAATTCCCGCCTCTCTCTGTAAGGAGATTGTACGTTCTCCCCATGACCACCGTCACTATGGTTTCCCCCATATTTCTTTTTTTTTGTAATTTATTTTTTTTATTGAAGTTCATCAAATAAACATTTCCATAAGATGTATTTCAGACATTGTACATATATATCATATAACCATATATATCACAAAATCTCCACAAAGTGTTTATCTGGGGTATATACTTATAGGAAAGAGTGGAAAGAAAAAACAAGCAAAGGGAAAGAACTATGTACAAGTAGGGAGTAATCTTTCTTTTTACAACAGATTCATTGATTTGTGAGAATAAAATCAGGCCTATGAGGCATTATGTAGTTAAACCATTTTTCCCAGTATGAATCAAATTATTCCAGCTTATGATTAACAGATGCTGTTATCTTCTCCATTTTGTAAATGTCCATTGTAATTTCCATCCATGCGTTTAAAGTTGGGCTCTCCTGTGATAACCATTTCCTAGTAAGAATCTTTTTACCAGCCACCAACAGTATATTCATTAAATATTTATCTCTTTTCAACCATTCTTGAGGTATATATCCAAAATATATGGTCTTACTCTGCAAGGGTATTTCACATTTAAAGATGTCTTGTAGGGCATTGTGTATCCCCCTCCAATAATTTTTGATAACAGGGCAGTCACAAAAAATATGATAATGATTTGCATTTTGATTTCCACAATTTCTCCAGCAAACAGGGAGGTTACTATCATAATGGGATTTCTGAGAGGGTGTAATAAAATATCTTATCAAGTTTTTCCATCCAAACTCCCTCCATTTCTGTGAACTGGTACACTTCCATTGATACCTCCATATTATTGTCCATTCTTCCTCAGATATAATTATCCCTCCTTCCTTCTCCCATTTTGTTTTAATGTATGAAGTCGAATGTGTTTTAAAATTTGACAACCCCTTATACATGCTTGAAATGATTCTACTACCATTATCTGAATTATATGCCTTTCTAAAGAGCTCTATCAAGCATGTATTTGCCTTGGTTACATTTTTAAGCGTCTTATTAACATATTGTCGCATCTGTAAATACTGATAAAAATCTTGTTTTTCTAATAAGTGTTTCTCTTTAAGCATTTCAAAACTGAACAGTGTTCCTTCTTTCATTATGTTGCAAAGAACTGTTATTCTTTAGCTGTCCAGTCCTTAAATCTAGCATCCAATTTATTTGGCGTAAAATCCGGGTCATATGCACACCATTTAAGAATTGCAATATCTCCCTCTAGATTATATTCTTTTATAGTGGTTTTCCATATTTTAAGAGTCAATTTCACCCATGGGTTATCAATAGTATTTATGTACCTTTGCAGGTTGTTATCAGCCAAAATTGCTTGTATGGGGATGGGAAGTACCCGCTCCTCAATGTTTTTCCATTGAGCGTCATATGATGGGTTGCACCAACATATCACAGCTCTCAACTGTGCTGCAAATAATAATCTCTAACAGAAGGCAAGCCCCACCCCACTTTTCCTTTGCTAATTGCAAAGTTTTGAGACAAACTCTAGGCCTTTTACCCTGCCAAATATACCTTGATAGCATCTTGTTCCATTCATTGAATTGATTTTGATTAATCTCTGTTGGTAGGATCTGAAAGAGATATAACAGTCTGGGCAGTATATTCATTTTAATAGACTCAATCCTTGAACTGAGACTGAAAAAAGGAATCAGGCTCCATCTTGCCACATCTTCCTTAATTTTTTTATATAGAGGCTGATAATTACATTCTGATAATTTTGCCAAATCTTTCAACTGGTCACATGGGTATAATATGGGGGGTGTGGGCTTTGGGCCTGAAGGGGCTGTTAATGTCCTGCATCTTAAAACAAAAGTAAGCAGACTTCAGCGGGAAGCTGTCCGTGTGGCTTTGAACCTGACATGTGCATTGTATATATTTAAAATGCAGTTAGACAGATTTTTGCATAGTAGGGAAATTAAGGGTTTTGGGCAAAACATTGGTAGATAGAGCTGAGTCCACAGCCAGATCAGCCATGAGCTTATTGAGTGGCAGAACAGGCTCGATGGGCCAAATGGCCGACTCCTGCTCCTATTTCTTATGGTCTTATGCTGGCTGGGCAACTTCATATAATTCGCTATTGTGCCTTTAGCATTATCTGTGGGTCTGAATTCCCATATAGACCAAAAGACCATAAGATATAGGAATAGAATTAGGCCATTTGGCCCATTGAGTCTGCCCCACCATTCAATCATGGCTATTTTATTATCCCTCTTAAACCCAGTCTCCTGCCTTCTTCCTGTAACCTTTGCTGATCACTTCCTCATCGATGTACGGGTTATTAGGTTAATCGGTCACATGGGTGTAATTGGGCTGCGTAGGCTTGTTGGGCCAGAAGGACCTGTTACTGCGCTGTATCTCTAAAAAAAATCCTATTGACACCCATATTTCTCAGAATATAGGAGTGACTATACTTTAATGGCACTTCACAAGTTGTAAAATACTTTGAGATTGCCTGAGATTTTATGTATATTTCACCTGAAGAACAAAGTAGAATCACAAAGCAGGTCAACAGTTCATGTTTTAATGAGAACTGTGGCAGAATTTAACGGAAAAGAAAAACAATAAATGTTAGGCTAACAGGGTCATTAACTAAAACTCTCAAAACTGGAAGTTAAATGCCAACACTGCGGCTGGAAGCAATAACTAAATACCAAAGCAATTCCGCTCCTTTACAGCGTCTGTGGAAACGATCGTCCTCTTTCCCAGGCAAGGACAAGGGTAAGCAGGGAGCATAGAATGAAAAAAGGGGGTTAAATACCACCATAAGGAAACAGTAATTAGCTGGAGCGTGCATATTCATGAACGCGATTGTCGAACCTGTTCAGCAGCCCACCTGTGCAGGTGCAGAGTCTGCAATTGAGATACAAATAGTCCTAGCTACCCTGCAACACCATGGGTAGATAGGGTTGTAAAGAGCCTTTGGCACATGGGCCTTCATAAATCAAAGTACTGAGTACAGGACTTGGAATGCTATGCTGAGGTATATAAGATGTTGGTGAGACTTAATTTGGAGTATTGTGTGCAGATCTGGTCAGCTACCTACAGGAAAGATGTCAATAAGATTGGAAGAGTACAGAGAACTTTTAAAAGGAACAAAGTTGCTGAAACTTGAGAACCTGAGTTACAGGGAAAGGTTGAATAGGTTAGGACTTTATTCCCCAGAGCGTAGGAGGATGAGGGGAGATTTGACAGGGGTATACAAAATTATGAGGGGTATAGATAGGGTAAATGCAAGCAGGCTTTTTCCACTGAGGTTGGATGAGACAAGAACTAAAGTCCATAGATTTGAGGTGAAGGGTGAAATAGTTAAGGGGTACTTCTTCATTCGGAGTGTGATGAGAGTGCGGCACGAGCATCCCCAAAAGAGGTGGATGTGGGTTTGATTTTGACGTTTAAGAGACGTTTGGATAAGTACATGGACTGGAGCGGGATGGAGGGCTGTGGACCAGGTGGAGGTTGATAATAACAGCTTGGCATGGACTGGATGGGCTAAAGTGCCTGTTTCTGTGCTACAGTGTTCTGTCTCTAGGGCTCACTGATTGATCCTTGCCTTTGGAGTGAAACCAGTGATTGCTATTTTTGGCTGAAGGTGTAGTGTTGGCTAGTACTGTTCTGCTTCTCTTGCATCTTCTCAAAGTCAAAGTAAATTTATTATCACAGTACACATATGCTAACACATACCATCCTGAGATTCATTCCCTTGCACCCATTTACTGGAAAATAATGAAATACAACAGAATTTATGCAAGGCTGTACGTACATAAGCAAAGACTGACAAACAGCTACTGCACAAGAGAAGACAAATTGTGCAAATAAAACAAAAATAAATAATACTGAGAACATGAGTTGTAGAGTCCTTGAAAGTGAGTCTTTAGGTTGGGGAATCAGTTCAGAGTTGAGGTGAGGGAAGTTCTTCACACTGGTTCAGGAGCCTGATGGCTGAAGGGTAATAACTGTTCTTGAACCTGGTGGTGTGGGACCTGAGGCTTCTGTCGTCATCATCATCGTCATCGTCGTGGCTATCCCTCGAGGTCAAGGATGATGGTCTTCGTTCCATTGATCCAGTTATGGGCTCTCAAGTGACTTATGAGTCCAATCAAGATGTGGCCCACAGAGCGAAGACACCTGTGTGTGTATTTGTTTAACGCATACTCAATGTTGCACTCCAAGAAGCACACAATACTTCATAAATTAACCAACTGATTCCAATGGCATGGAAACCACAACGATTGGAGTTGGTGGATTTGTTGCAGCCTTCATCCGCCTTCACAGCCGTTGAGTTCAAAGTAACTTCGTCCGCCTGTTGCACCGTTGAGATTTCGGTTGGATTGTTCTTTGTCAGGGACCTCACCCTCGACCTTACCGCCGTGGGTGACCCTACCAGGAGCATAGCTCCAAACGGCATCACTCTCGGGATCTCAGGACCACACAAGCTTCTCCACCCCAACGAGGTGAAAGTCCACGGAGAAGTAAGGCTTGTGAACCTCCAGCCGGATGGTGGTAGTGAGAAGAGAGCATGGGCTGGACAGATGCTGGTTTCTTGTGGCATCACTTCAGTAAATGTGCTCAGTGGTGGGGAGGGAGTGTTTTTTCCTGTGAGGTCCTGGGCTTTATTTATCACTCTCTGTTACTGGGCATTGTTATTTCAATATCAGAATGAGATGCAACCTGTCAGGGCACTCTCCACTCTGCATCTACAGAAACTTGCCGATTGTATGCAAACTTCTAAGAAAGTAGAGGCCCTTCTTGCCTTTGTGACAGCAGGTATTGTACATGCGTGTCCCAGGGTAGACCTGTGAGCTGCCCGCAGAGCATCAGCATATGTTGTCTATGCTATCTTGAGAGAATGCAATGGGGCAAAATGTGCTGTGGGAAACCTCAAGCACTATCACGGCACTTTGGTCTTGTACTTAATCCAGAGAAACACTAACAATGGATTGATCTGCCAGTACTGTACTATGTGAGGTCTCCGCTTGGATTATGTTCTCATGGGTTGGGCACACAGCCACCACATTCTGGCACAGAGCTGACAGTAATCGCAAAGTCAGTTGAGCCAAGCTGACTCATCAACATTCAGGCTAGGAATGTGAGACCAATTTTCTTTGGAATTCAACCATAAAGGCATGGAAAACTTAACCACTTGACAAGTTCAATCCACAGTTCAGACCCAGCAGTCCATGTGTAAACTTTTCTGAGACTATCGAGATATATAAGCACACCCTTTTCTGTACTGTGGCCAACCAGGTGCTTCCTACTGATAAAGTTCAACCTGCTTCCAAAGTCACTGACTTCAGATTTGCTTCTGGAATTAGACTAGAATTTCCTATGGAATCGCAACCTACAATCCACAATTTGTAGCAGCACTTAACAATTTCATTCCCAAACAACACTATAAATTGTTTTTGGACATTCAGTTCAGAGAATAGATATATGTTCACTTGTATTTATGAGTTTAGGGTTAATCTGAAGAATAGGTTTCAAGTATTTTAAGGATCTGATTGGGAGGGATCAGGGAAACTATTTCCTCTGTTGAGGATGTTAAGAAACTGAGAGCAAACGTTAAGGCTGGGCCATATAACAGAGAAGTCGAGAACCACACCCAAGGCAGCAGAAGTAAAAATAATTGGCTCTTCCAGAAGTCTGCAAGTACAGGAATAATTGGAGCTCTCAAGACTGGAGTTGGGTAATGGTAGGTAATGTAGCAAGCACAAAGGAAGGTGTGTGGAGCAGAGGGATAGGTCCCCCATAATCCAACTGAAAGATAAGATAAGCTTTATTAGTCACTTACAGTATACGTTAAAGCACTGAACCATACAGTGAGATAAGTTCTTTGTGTCAATGACAAACACATCTGATATGTGCTCTTTGCATCTACATTATGCTCCCACAAGAAAGCATCATCCATCATCAAGGACCCCCGCCATCCAGGCTACGTTCTCTTTTCACTACTACCATCGGGCAGGAGGTACAGGGGCCTTAGGTCCCACACTACTAGGTTCAGGAACAGTTATTACCCTTCCACCATCAGGCTCCTGAACCCGCATGGGTAACTTCCCTCACTTCCACTCCTAACTAATTCCACAATCCTATGGACTTACTTTCAAGGCCTCTGCTACTTGCTTTCTCAGTGCTTTTTTATTTGCACAATTTATCTTCTTTTGCATGTTGGTTGCTTGTCAGCCTTTTTATGTATAGTTTTTTATTACTAAATTCTATTGAATTTCTTTATTTTCAATGCTCAAAGTAAATTTGTTATCGGTACCTACACGTCACCATATACAACTCTGAGATTCAATTTCTTGCTTATTTTCCTGTAAACGCCCACAAGAAAATTAATCACAAGCTGGTGTATGACAACATATATATACTTTGATAATGAATTTGACTTTGACTTTGAGATATGCTGGGGGCAGCCCTTAAGTTTTGCCATGCTGCTGATGCCAGCACAGCATGACCAACAGCTTACTAACCCTAACTCGTACACCTTTGGACCGTGGGAGGAAGCTGGAGCACCCGGAGGGAACCCAGCAGTCACAGGGAGATCGCACGGGCAGAAGAAACTGAATCCCGATCTTACAGCCAGGACTGTAAAGCGTTGTGCTATCGTGCCGCCCAGAATGGCGGTGTCAGTTTAAGGGTTGAGTAGCCAGCTCCTTGTCTCAGTGCTTCTAAAGTATCCAAACACTGGGCTTCACAATATCCATCCTCTCACACCTTTATGTACCAGAAAGTGAGTGACTAAAGAATTACTCTGCCCTCCGGTTGCCATAACAGAAGCAGGGATGGGTTTCCTCTGTACACTGTTCAAAACAAACTCATAAATTCCTCCTGTAATCGGTGAAGAGCCAGAACTGATTTAGCAATTCATGACATGTCCAAGGCATTGTACTCATAGAATTACTATGCAGTCAGTGTAAATAACAAGGGCAGTCATTCCACACACAGATTGATAACACTGAGATGAATAGCTAGTCAATCTCTTGGTAATGGGATTGGTTAAGAGATGAGCTTTGGGTAGAACTCTCAGCTTTAAGTGTCATAGAGAGATGCAGTACAGAAACAGGCCCTCTGACCCACCATCAATCATCTCTTTACACTACTCCATCATTCATTCTCACCAACTCCCCAGCATTTATCGCCTTCCTACATACTGGGGCAACTAACAGTGTCCAACTAACCTACCAAACCACACCTCTTTGGGGTGTGGGATGAAACCAGAGCACCCAAGGGACACAGGGAGAATGTGCAAACTCCACACAGGCAGCACAAAATGTCAGGTTTGAACCCGGGTCTCTGGCACTGCGAGTCAGGGGCTTCACTAGCTGTGCCACCGTTATACTACTTCAATAATAATGGTTGAGGGAATGAACATTGGCCAAGACATGAAGAAAATTTACCCCATCCTTTATTGAAAATGTAAATTTTATACTGTATCTACCTGGTAAACAGGTGGGTTAGTCTGTTCACCTTAACTGAGAGACTGTGCAGTACTCCCTCTATACTGCCCCCGAAGGTGAAAAACTATATGGTAGATTAATGGAATAGAATTTAACAGCATGGCCTCTGATAGAGAAAAGATGTGTAGGTGTCAGAAGCAGCCAGGAGGAGCACTGCACCCACATCAGCCCCACAACCAATGATCATCAGGTGTGGTTTCATTATGTGTGCAGATATTTGCCCCATCTTATTAAGGATGCCCTACCTAAGGCAAGCTTAACTTCCTATCCTTCTCAGAGAAGTTGGAAATCACCCTGCCTCCGTGAACTTTGTCTATACTTCTCACTGATTCAGAATGGCAGTAAAGCAACCAGCACAATCAAAGACCCTTCCCAACAGTATATTCCCTCTTCTCCACTCTCCCATCAGGCAGAAGATACAAGAACCTGAAAACACATACACAAAGCTCAAGGGCAGCTTCTACCCTACTGTTATAAATTATTAAATAGTTCCCTAGTACGATAAGATGGACTTCTGACCTTTCAGTCAACCTTAAACTTTATTGTTCTCCTGCACTGTATTTTCACCATAGCTCATCATCACAGCTTGTCACACCAGACAGCCAGCCACTCTGGTGTTGTTTGGTTGATGTTGAGCAGGTCAGTGTCAGCTAAATCATTGAGAGTGGGCAGTTGCACAGAACGTGTTCAGTGTTCGGCACCCTTTCGCCACACTCACAGGATTTGCAGGTCTTTAAACCCCACTTCACCATATTGTCTCCCATCCTACAAACTCCCGCGCTCGCTCTGTTGAGAGTGAACCACTTCTGTCTCAAGCAGTGCCCCGTCTGGCAACATTTCTGTGGGGTCTTGCACTGTGTTGTTTGGTGGGGTTCTGGCTTCTGTTTGTTGCCAGAGGTCAATCCTGTATGTTTGGGGGGATGTTCCGTGCAGTAGTTCCTCCACTGTAGCAAAGCTTTTCCTCGATTTTAGGCATTTGGAAACTGGCACATGATGATGTAGTGGATGCCATGGTTCTGAGTTTTGTTTACCTTTTTCAATTTTTGTTGTAGTGTGTCTTCAGATCTCTATGGGAGCGATGCCTGCAAATCTATAAATGATATTAGTGGGTGTGGGGCGCAGTGTGCTCGTGATTATTCAGCAGGCTTTGTTAAGCAATGGGTCGATTTTCTTCACATGGGCTGATCTGCCCCACACAGGTACACAGTATTCTGCAGGTGCATAGCAGAGTGCTTGGGCAGTTGATCTAAGTCTGTGAGCATTAGCTCCCCATTTCGTGCCTGCTAATTTTTTCAAGAGAGAATTGTGAGAGCCAACTTTCCCTCGGAGTTTTTGGATGTGGGTGGCAAATGAGAGCGTCCTATCCAGTGTCATGCCCAGGTAAATTGGAGTCGGATGGTGTTCAAGCTCCTTCCCACACCAGAAGATCTTGAGTTTCCGAGTTGCTTCTCAATTCCTCAGGTGGAATGCACACACTTGAGTTTTTGATGGATTTCGGTTCAGAGACCATTTTTCATAACACTGCTTCATTGCTTCGAGGACTGCTGTAAGTCGTACTTCAGCTTCTTGGAAGGAGTTAGCTTGTGTTGCTATGCATAGATAAACCTGCGTGTGTTAGGAAAGGTTGGTTGGTCGTTTGTGTAAACATTAAATAGTGGAGGTGCCAGGACTGATCCCTGTGGTAGTCCGTTCTTTTGTGGATGCCACCTACTGTCAATTCCATTCATTCTACATAAAATCTGTGATTTTCTAAGAGGCTTTTTATTACTTTGGCTGTGGTTTCATTCTTTAACATTTTAGATAATTTCAGTAGAAGGCCTCTATGATTCACAGTGTCGTATGCTGCTGTTAAGTCAACGAATACTGCCCCTGTAATTTGTCGCATTTCAAAGTCGTCCTCAATATACTGGATTAAGCTCAGGACTTGACCGCAGCAAGAGCGGCCTGGCCTGAACCCGGCTGGGTCTGGTGTTAGGAGGTCCTCGACTAAGGGGGATATTCTTTTCAGTATGAGTCTCTCGTAGAGTTTATAGAGGGTGCGGAGCAAGGAAATTGGTCTGTAATTTTTAGGAATGTTGGGGTCTTTATTGGGTTTAAGGAGAGCAACAACTTTGGCTCTTATCCACTTTTTAGGTATTTTTAATGATCTTAGGCAACAGTTAAAAAGGGACAGAAGCCAGTGGAGTACTTTAGGTCCAAGATGTTTAAGGAATTCATTAAGAATCCCATCTATGCCAGCAGTTTTGTTGGATTTTAGCTGTGATACTTCATCCTTTAATTCTTCTAGGGTGAGAGGTGGGAAGTTGTTATTCCCGTTTCAGAGAGCTGACTCCATCTCCTGATGTTGCTTTCTCTTTTGCCTCCATTCCTTGTTATTTGGTCGACCATTTAGTATTAATTGGTGGGCAACCTGATTGGGTGTTACGGCAGCAATCCTCTGTGATGGTCTATTGTCTGAGTTGAGTTTCCGAACAGTTGCCCATGCCTTCTTACTGTTCTTGGTCATGTCTGTGTTTTCCACCAGTTCCTGCCAATGCTGTGTCTCTCTTGACTTAGTAGGGATAGAACTGACTCTCACATTTCAATTGTGTCTTGACCAAATGGGTCTTGGTTGTATAAGTTGACATACTCGTCAAAACTTTGCTTGATATCACTAGTCAATCCCTGAACATGTTTGGTTCTGCAGCCTCTAGGCATGTTCTGCTGCGCTACTTTCCAGATTAGTTGGACAAATTCATCTTAATGATTAGGTTCTGGTGGTATGGTATCGATAAGTTGATGAAGGGATTCTGCGAAAGATGTCCAATTTGCTTTTCTCAGGTTAAATCTTTGATGATACAGATCTCAGAACTGGACTGGACGGTGCTGGGAGTCGGGTATGTGTTGGAGGACTGTTCGTGTGAAGAGGTTGGAGTGTGCTGAGGTAACAAAGGCAAGCTCTGGGTTGTATCCTTTTCTCCATCTGGCACTTGTGAAGGTAGGGGTGTCCTTTGACTCGTATAATAGCTCAAGGCTGTTGTTTACTGCCCATGATACAACTTCTTCTCTATTTGCATCGTCATCTTCGTATCCCCAGGTGGTGCGATGGCTATCAAAGTCACCAATACGTTTTGTCCTGGAGATCTAGGTTAGGTGGCCACACAAATGGTTCATTAGGGGTCCGTAAACCAAGATGATATTTATGTGTTTTGTTTCAACTTTCAGAAGTTCCGCTGAGCCAGCTTGGATGTTTGCTGTGCTCATTACTATAGATTTATCTTTAACAAAGATTTGCACGTCCATATGTTTGGCTTGGAGTGTCACTAGCCAGGTGAATTCCCAGCACATAGGGTTGGATGCTCAGCCAATGAGTTTCCTGTATGCACAACATGTCCGGTTTTAATTTCTGCTTTACTGTTGCTGAAGCCTTCAATGTTGTGGCTAACGATTTCATGATTTCCAGTGGGCCGAGGGTTTATCCTTTTACCATCCACTGGATCACTTGGTCTGGCGCGTAATGTCCATAGCTGTCACACTTTATTAGACATTGTTATTATTTTAGCATGTTCTCTCTCTTTGCACTGTGTAATGAATTGATTGGAACAATCAAATCATTATGGTTTGCTACGGCAACTGCTCTGCCCATGACCACAAGAAACTGCAGAGAGTTGTGGACACAGCTCAACATATCACAGAAACCAGCCTCCCGCCTACGGACAGTCTACATTTCTCACTGCCTCAGTAAAGCAAACAACATAATCAAAGGCCCTCCCCACCCCGAATCTTCTCTCTTCTCCCCTCCCATTGGGCAGAAGATACAAAAGCCTGAAAGCACATACGACCAGGCTCAAAGGCAGCTGTTATTAGGCTCTTGAATGGACTTCTTGTAAGATAAAGTGGACTCTTAACCTCACAATATCCCTCGTTATGATCTTGCACTTTATCGTCTACCTGCACTAGCTGCAATGCTTTATTCTGCATTGTTACTGTTTTACCTTGTCCTGCCTCAATGCACTGTGTAATGATCTGATCTGTATGAACAGTATGCAAGACAAGCTTTTCACCATATCTCGGTACGTGTGACAATAGTAATAAACCAAGATATAAGTGGAACCGGAGAGCGAAACATCGATACAATCATAAGCAAAGCATGCTTCTTTGCTTTCTGAAGAGGTTAAGGAGGTTCACCGCAAACTTCCACAACGTGCTGTTGAAAGTTTTGTGACTGGTTGCATGATGTGCACAGGAAGCTAAGGAGCTGAAGAAAGTAGCGGACTCTGCCCAATACGTCAGGACTGTATTTATCCCTCCCCACCACCGTAGGCATCCACAGGAGATGCTGCCTCAAGAAGACAACATCCATCATCAAAGATGCCATGTTCTCACATCTACTATCGGGCAGGAGGTACAGAAGTCTGAAGTCCCACGAGAACAGCTAATTTCCTTCAGCCATTAGCTATTGAACCAGGCAGCAAAGCACTGATGTCTAATTTAGCAACAGTATGATCACTTTGACCATTTTGCACTAAAATTGACTTTTTTTATTATTCTCATTGTGTTTTCTTGTAAAATTCTGTAAGTTAAATTTACATCTTTCTTGTGAATGCTGCTTATATGATGCTATGTGCTGGCAATGGTGTTTCAAGTAAGATTTCAGTGCATCTATGTACACATGTACTTGTCTATATGAAAATAAATGCAACTTTCATTTATATAGCTCCTTGCTACGTCCCAGAACAATTTACAGTCAATGAAGTTCTTCTGTAATTGCTGTTACAATGTAGGAACCACAGCTTATTTGCATATTTTAAATCACCATAAGTTGCACAGTGATAACAAAAATGTTTTTAATGATTTAGATTAAGGGATAGCTCTTCCCTCCTCGAGCGCGTTATCTGCGATTATTTCTAAGATGACAGATGGCACGAAGGAGTTGCAGATAGTGTCGAGGTCGTCGTAGCTTTCAACAGGATATTGACAGGGTGCAGAGCAGGGCTGAGAAGTGGCAGACGGAGTTCAGCCTGGAAAAGTGTGAAGTGATTCACTGCAGAAGATCAAAATTAATGGCAGGATTCTTAGCAGTGTGGAGGAACTGAGGAATTTAGATGTTCTACGTCCATAGATCCCTCAAAGTTGCTGTGCAAGTTGATAGGGTTGTGAAGCAGGCATATGGTGGGTTGTTCATTAGCCGGGAGACTGAGTTCCAGAGCCATGAGGTAATGCTGTAGCTCTATAAAACCCTACTTAGACCACACTTGGAGTACTGTGATCAGTTCTGGTTGCCTCGTTATAGGAAGGATGTGGAAGCTTTAGAGAGGAGACTTACCAGGAGCATGTCTTATGAAGATAGGTTGAGTAAGCTAGGGTTTTTCTCTTTGAATTGAAGATGGATTAGAGGTGAATTGACAGAGGTGTACAAGATGATAAGAGGCATAGGCATAGATAGCCAGAGACATTTTTTTTCCAAGAGTGAAAATGGTTAATACGGGGGTGGGGGGCATAATTTTAAAGTGATTGGCAGAAAATATAGGGTGGGTGATGGGTGCAAGGAATGCCCCACCAGGGTGCTTGCCAGGGTGTGAGGCAAATACATTAGGGACATTTAAAACACTCTTAGATAGGCATGTAGAAAAATGGAGGCCCATGGAGAAGGGAAGAGTTAATTAATCTTAGAATAGGTTAAAAAATTGGCACAGCATCATGAGGTGAAGGGCCACTGTGCTGTCCTGTTTTATGTTCTAAGCCACAAATAACAGTCAGTAGAACCATATCTCTGGACCCTACCAATCTATGCTAAAGGTAGGATTAGACCTTACACCTCATACACGGCTGTTGCATAGACCCAGTACAACTCTCCTTTTTTTGAAAGCATGGTTTGCAAAGATTAAAAACATATCAAAAGACTATAAGATACAGGAACATTCAGCCCATTAAGACTGCTCCACCATTCAATCATGGCTGATAATTTTCAATCCAGTTGTCTCAACTTCGTCCATTTGCCCCTTATCAAACAAGAACGTAACAATCTCTGCCTTAAATACACCCAACAACATGGCCTCCACAGCCCTCTGTGGCAACAGTATCATGTAGAAATATAAACCTTATAGGAGAGTTAACAGAACAGAATGCGATATCAAGCCACATGGGGAATAATAAGGCAAAACCAAAAACTTGGGTAAAAGATGGATTATTAATAAAACTTCTTAAAGAATGAAAGAGACAGGAGTGTTCAGAATGTTCAGGGCTTGTGGCTAACTGGCATGGCCGCCTGCGACAGAGCAATTGCATTCACAGATGATTGAGAGAATAGAATTGGAGATGGGCCGACACTGGAGGTGATATTTGTTCAGAAGTTATGAAGATAAATTGAGACTACAGACGATATAGAAACAAGTGTGGGAACTTAAGTTCAAGAGCCACGGAGTAATGTTGCAGCTCTATAAAACCTTGGTTAGACCACACTTGGAGTATTGTGTTCAGTTCTGGTTGCCTTGACATAGGAAGGATGTGGAAGCTTTAGAGAGGGTGCAGAGGAGATTTATCAGGATGCTGAAGAGTCTTGGCCCGAAATCTTGACTGTACTCTTTTCCATAGATGCTGCCAGGACAATAACATCCTGTGGGAGAGCAGTTTCCAGGCATGTACACCTTATCCTGAGCTCTGCCCTGGGGACTTTCATTCATTACAATACATGTTGACTTCCTTCTGTTATAGTTTAGCAAAGCAGCCCAGACTGGACGTTATCAGCTACAAGTTCCACAGTGTTAAAATAGAATCCATGACTAAACCTTTGGATGGAAGCCTGTCACCACCAGCTCTGTGCTCTGTTCCTTTCAATTAGGGCATCATGGTAGTGTAATGGTTAGTACAATGTTAGTATAGCTCAGGGCGGTTCCAGAGTTTAGAGTTCAAGTCTGGCTCAGCTGAAAGGAGTTTGTCCATTCTTCTTGTGACTGCGTGGGCTGCCTCCGGGTGCTTCGGTTTTCTCCTGCATTCCAAAGACGTACCAGTTGGTAAATTCTCCTGCGATTATGCTAGTGTTAAATAAGCGAGTTGCTGGACAGTGCAGCTTTGTTGGACCGAAATCTTCACATGACATGGCTCTGAATGTCCACCACAGGGGCCGTTATCATGGGGCACTGCACGGCCTCCAGGTACCAATCAGTTAAATCAACGCACTCTAAAGTTAAAAGTAAATTTATTATCAAAGAACACCATATACAACCCTGAGATTCATTTTCTTGCTGGCATTTGCAATAAATGCAATAGAATCAATGAAAAACTACATACAAAGACAAAAAAACCAGTGTGCAAAAGACAACAAACTGTGCAAATACAAAAAGAAATATTAAAAGAATAACAAAATCAAATAAATTATTTTCTTTGCACGAGCATCGTGCCTCAGCTTGTCTCAGCAATAATCTTAAAACTCGTTCTGTTCATTTATGGAGATGC
The DNA here is from genome assembly GCF_048418815.1 of Hemitrygon akajei. Lineage (NCBI taxonomy): Eukaryota > Metazoa > Chordata > Chondrichthyes > Myliobatiformes > Dasyatidae > Hemitrygon > Hemitrygon akajei. The sequence continues at coordinate 121,141,730 of NC_133133.1, forward strand.
AGGTTCACGGTTCACTAGAGAGGCAGTTGCCTTTGGCTTTGAATGGGAAGTCATTGTCTTTGAAACTTCTCTGAAATCTTGTGACTTTGCCTGTAGCTGCTTGTGAACCCATATCTGAGTAAAAAAAGTTAGGCTTCTATCTTTCTCCCTCATCTTCTTTCCCCCCTTGGAGCACCTGAACCTTGGAAAAAAAATCCAGACCTCCCATTACGACAAAGCATTGGAGGAGCTGAACAGTATGGGTCGGTGTTGAATAAAAAGCAGGCTGGCAGAAGGGTTTTGGCCCGAAACATCGACTGTACTCTTTTCCGTAGGTGCTGCCTGGCCTGCTGAGCTCCCACAGCATTTCGTGTGCGTTGTGGCAGAGACACCTCACCATAGTGTGGCTGGAGAGGAGTTGTGGGAGGGATTGGCTTGGTTTCTGAGGGAAGGTAAGAACTCCGCAAACCAGTAGGAACGGGGCCAGTATCCTCGTGTAGGAGTTTGCTGATGTCATTGGCAGGGGTGGGAAGCTAAGGGTCAGGTCAGAAAGGAGGAACGCTAATCTAGAAGTAGAAAGTAGAGATTCAGGTGAGGAGTGCTGGATCTTGACTCTTCTGTCATTCTCCAGGAGTCAAGAATGAGGCATAAAACCTTTTTTCTTCGAGATACTGCACAGTACAAGCCCTAAAGACCCAACAAGCCCACACTGCTCAATTACACCCACGTGTGCCACGAGTTCAGTGATGGCCCAGGTGCAGGGGGAGGGACAAGGAAACAGACTGAGTAGTTCACTGAGTTTTAATAACATCTGTCCAAAACGGGGAAAAGCAATAAATGCTGACCGAACAGGACTGCTAATTAAGACACTCAAACTAAAAACTAACACTGTCACTGCAGCTCGGAAGCAATACCTTAATATTAAATTAGTACCATCCCTTTACAGTGTCTATCCATGTTATAAACAGCATCTATCCATATCCCAGGTGTGGGCTAAAGTAAGCAGGGAGTGTTATCATCGCTGTGCTTTGATGAAGACTAGACAGCAGTGAAGCTAAAGGAAGGGAGTTAAATACAAAAAATCCTCTACTGGCTGGAATGAGAATTCTCATTCCGATTTCTTCCAGGTGCCCGCCTGCGAGGGCACTTGGATTCCACAGCAATTCCCATGGTTGTAGCAGGGTCCCGGTCCCTAAGCACAGCTCCCGAGGCACCAGAGGCCTGTGCTTGCCGCAAGTCCTGGATGATGTCATGAGCTGAGACCCAAGAACATTCCCCTGAGCTGTCCCCTTCATCTGCAAAGTACTGGACCCTACGAGATGCAAGATGCGCCACCCAGAATAGACCAGCGACCCATCCACCAGTGGGGTGGAGTGGGGGGGGGGGGGGAGGATATCACTGGCTTCAGCTGGACACATGGAACACTGGGTGAATCTTCATTTCTGATGATAAGCACAGTCTATAGGAGGCTCTGTCGATAGCCTTCTACACTACAAATGATGCCACGTAGCATGGGGCCAACTTGCAGCTCTCTACTTTCAAAGCAAGATTTCCTGATGCCAGCCAGTCATTGTCCCCTGGTTGGAGAGACAGAGCCGATCAGCCTCCCAGTTATATTGCTTCGGAGTGCCCTGCGGAGAAACCCTGGCCTGTGTCCTTATGCACCAACTGTTCAGCAGTAGGAACTCCCATGGCATTCTTTTAGTCAAGGTAGAGTGGTAGCTGGAATTCCTTCTGGCCTTCAAAGGGGGACATGCCAGTGAAGGGTGACTGGATGTTACTGTGGGCAGTCTCTGCACAGACCAGTTGGGAGCTTCAGGTGGTGGGGTTGGAAGAGACAAGGCCACACAGGGTTGTGTCCAGCTCCTGATTCTCTCTCTCAGTCTGGCTGTCAGATTGGGAGTAGAAACCTGATGAGGGGCTGTCTGCGGCTCCCACAAGAGAGCAGTGTGAGCTGTGAACTGTGGCCCTCAATATGTCCCGAGGGAAGCCATTCAAACTGAACACATGCTAAATCACGAGGGAGGCAGTCTCACGAGCTGATGATAGAGTGACGAAGTGGGCTGCTTTCGAGAACTGGTCCACAACTATCAGAATGGTAGCGTTCTCATCTGACGGAGGCAGACAAATCCACTAAGAGTGTGAGCAGCGGAGGTGAGCCACGGACAGCAGGAAGAGAAGACCAGCAGGGTGCTGATGTGGCACCTTGTTCTCGGAACAAGTGGGACAGGCAAAAACGAAGAAGGAGAAAAAGAAGCCCTCCCCTAAGTGGACAGATAAATCCTAAAGCCAACGCCTCCTTAACATATTCTTCCATGGCCACAGTTTCAGGACAGGAAAGGGAGAAGAGCTGACGCTGAGGAGGAATAGAATCTGACAGGAGGTTAATAGTGCATTTTATGGCTGGTGTGGAGGCAGGGAGGTGGCCTTCTTACTGAAGACCTCAAGAAGGTCAGGCTGCTTAGCTGGAAAAATACAGAAACGACCGTACTGTAGTTACTGGAAAATTCACTGAGCAGTTAGCTGTGTACAGTACTGTGCAGAAGTCTTGGGCACATACAGTATGTATAGCCGGGGTGCCTCAGATTGTGGCACGGTACTGTACTTCTCATCGTGGAGCAGACAGCGAGCTTGTCATTCTGGCAGGATGAAAGCATGTTGGGAGTGGCGAGGGTGGAGTGCTGCGGGAGGGGTGTGAGACAGGTGGCAGAGAAGGAGTGCCTGGGGTAGAGGGAGGCTCAGGTGCATTTGATTTGATTCCAAACAATTGGTTTATTGATCATTACACAATGTCTCTCTGGTGCTTCCTGCTCCCTCCCCTCTCCCTTCACCCTTTCCCCAACCGTGATTCCCCTCTCCCTGCCCCCTTCCCTCTCTCAGTCCACCATAGAGACTCATATCAGAATCAGGTTTATCATCACTCACGAAGGAAAGATGTGTTTTTTTGTGTGGCAGCAGTACAGTTCAATACATAAACTTACTGCAGTACTGTGCAAAAGTCTTCAGCACCCTAGCTATATATGTGTGCCTAAGACTTTTGCACAGTACTGTATATGTGATTATATTTAAAAGAACAAGCAAGCATGGGAAGACTAAACTACAAAGAATGAAGAAATATTACCAAATCAATGAAAAGCCACAGACCAGAGCAAGTAGTGTGCAAAAGAAGACAATCTGTCCAAATACAAATATATAAACAAACAAATAAATAGAATTTTAAAGAATGTAAATAAATAAATAAGCTGATAGATAGATGGATTGATGGATAGATAAGAGGACAACAAATAAATGGTAAATAACTAAATGGTAAATAAACAAAGAAACAAATAAATAAATAAGTGGACAATACAGCAACTTAATAGATAGACGGAGAGTCAGATTAAATAAAAAGATAAATGCATGAATGATATTGAGAACCTGATTTGCAGAGACCTTGAAAGTGAGTTCATAGGTTGTGTACAGTGATCATTTCAGAGTTGAGGCTAGTGAATTATACTGGTTCTGGAGCCTGATGGTTGAAGGGTAATAACTGTTCCTGAACCTGGTGCTGTGGACCTAAGGCTCCTGTACCTCCTTCCTGGTGTCAGCAATGAGAAGAGAGCATGGGCTGGTTGTTGGGGGTCTTTGATGATGGAAGTCAGAAAGGAAAGAAAGGAAAAGTGCAGGAGAACAGCGATGGTAATAATAATGAAAGTGGAAGGAGCAGAGTGTACCCATGAATAGACACCGAGCAAGGAAAAATGAAAAGGGAAAGTTAAAGATGACCTCAGTATAGTATCACTACGACTGCTTTGATCACTTAGCAACTGCGACACACTTTGATTGCCTTTGTGATTCTAATTGCCTTTGTTCTTTAGATTCGGATTCATTTAGTTATCATCGAAACACAGAGTGAAATGTGTCGTTTGCGTTAACAGCCAACAGACCTGAGGGTTTGCTGGGACAACTTGGCTGCACATTCAGCACCAATATAGTATGCTCACAATGCCCAGCAGAACAACACAGAAAACAGCACAACAGAACACAAAAAGCAAAACAAATCCCTTCAGTCCCCAGTCCCCGGTCCCCGGTCCCCGGTCTCCGGTCTTCAGTCTTCAGACCTCAGTCTCCAGTCTCCGGCCTCCGGTCCCCGGTCTCCAGTCTCCAGTCTTCAGACCTCAGTCTCCAGTCTCCGGTCTCCAGTCTCCGGTCTCCGGTCTCCGGCCTCCGGTCTCCAGTCCCCGGTCCCCAGTCCCCAGTCTCCAGTCTCCAGCCATTAAACTTCAACTTCTTGGCTTATAATTGACCTTTGTGCTTTCATTTTCGATATTGACTATCATTCCAGATAATAATAGGACCCTGAAATCTAGACTTGAACTCTGATCTCACTGACTAACGGGCATTTGTGCCTCCTGTACAATGCTTTCTGTACAGTTCTTGTACAACCTTTGTGTAATTTATGTTTCTGAACATATTTCCTTTAATATTATGTTTCTATAATGCTGCTACAAGTAATTTTCTCATTACAGATCTGTATGCAGGTACTTATGCAAAAGACAATAAACTACTTGACTTGAAAACAAAATGCACATCAGAACAGAAAAGGCAGGTAACATCATGTTAGGGCAGCAGATGGATTTTGATTCAATGAAAAGGGAAATGAAGTAATGACTAAATTTAATTTACGAGCATTTATGTAAATGCATGGAGTATAAGTTTGGCATGACAGCGCATTAAATTTTCTTGGATGTGGGTTTTCGATTATTCCTTCTAATCTAAGTCATATGAAGTTTTGGTCATTGTCTCCTAAGCGTTTTCTAATCAAATCTTGAAACACTTGGGCAACTTCATTCTGCAAAACCAAAGTTAAAAGTTCAAACTAAATTTACTATCAAAGTACCTGTATGTCACCATAGTACATATATGACAGGGGTAGGGTGAACAGCCAGAAGCCGTGGTATGTATTGGTAGGAAAAGCAGGACCTCGAAGGTCGCAGCCTCTGGAAGCTGTGCCATGTGCCAGTGGGGGTAAGAATAGGATGTTTTGGCAGATGAATGCTTGGCTGAAGAATTTGTGCAGGTGGCAGGGTTTCAGATTTCTGGATCATTAGGGTCCCTTCTGGGGAAGTTATGAGCTTGATAAAAAGAATGGGTTACATCTGAACCAGAGGGCGACCAATATCCCCATGAGCAGGTTTTCTAGGGGCTGTTTGGGAGAGGGAATGTAACTAGAGAGAAAGGGCAGAAGATGGGACAGCTGGTGTAAAATTAGATGCAGCGTGTAGTGAAACTGTGAGGAAGGACAGGGAGGTGATAAGGCAAAATCGCAGTCAGTGGGGTGAGGACTGAAGGCTTTATATTTGAATGCATGCACTTTACAAAATAAGGTAAATAATCTTGTAGTGCAGTTAGAAATTGGCAGTTATTATATTGGGACATTGCCGAGTTATGGCTGAAAGAAAGTCAGAGTTGGGAGCTCAACACCCAAGGATACACATTGTATTGAAAGGGCAGGCAAGTAGGCAGAGAGGCCGGTGAGCTGTGTTGGTAAAAAAATGAAATCAGATTCTTAGAAAGAGGTGACATAGGATCAGAAGATGCAGAATCCTTGAGGGTAGAGTCAAAAAACTGCAAGGGTAAAAAGATCCTGATGGGAGTTATAAACAGGCCCCCAAACAGAAGCCAGGATGTGGGATACAAATTACAATGGGGGATAGAAAAGGCATGTAAAAAGGGTAATGTTACAATAGTCATGGTGGATTTCAATATGCATGATTAGAAAATCAGGTTGGTGCTGAGTCCCAAGAGAGGGAATTTGTAGAATGAATATGAGATGACTTTTTAGAGCAGCTGGTGGTTGACCCCACTAGGGAAATGGCAATTCTGGATTGGTTGTTATGTAACGACCCAGATTTAATTAGGGAGTTTAAGATAAAGGAACCCTTAAGGAGGCAGTGATCATAATATTATAGAGCTCACCCCGCAGTTTGAGAAGGAGAAGATAAAATCAGATGTATCAGTATTACAGTGGAGTAAAGGGAATTGCAGAGACATGAAAAAAGAGCTGGCCAAAGTTGATTGCAAGGGGACTCTAGCAGGGAGGACGACAGAATACCAACAGCTGGGGTTTCTGGAGGCAATTTGGAAAGCATAAGAAAGATCCTTCCTAAAGATGAAGTATTCTAAAAGGAGAATGATGCATCTGTGGCTGAAAAGAGAAGTCACCATAAAAGCAAAAGAAAGAGCATAAAATATAGCCAAAAAAAGTGGGAATGTAGAGGATTGGGAAATTTTAAAAACCAACAGAAGGCAAATAAAAAGCCAATAAACTAGAAAAGATGAAAGATGAAGGTAAGCTAGCCAATAATATAAATGAGAATACAAAAGGATTTTCAGATATATAAAGAGAAAGAGAGGCGAGTAGATATCAGACAGTTGAAAAATGACTCTGGATAGGTAATAATGGCAAAGAAAGAAATTGTAGGTTAACCAAAGAATTTTGCATCAGTCTTCACTGTGGAAGACACTGGCAGTATTCCAGAAGTATGAAAGTGTCAGGAGGCAGGAATGAGTATAGTTGCTATTACTAAGAAGGTGTTTGGGAAGCTGAAAAGTTTGATGGTAGATAAGTCACCTGGACCAGATGGACTACGTCCCAGGTTTCTGAAAGAGAAACCTTCTGAAAGCAGATCGTGGAAGCATTAGAAATGATCTTTCAAGGATCACTAGATCCTGGAATGGTTCTGAAAGACTGGAAGGGAGGGAGGCAGAAGAAAGAAAGTTACAGGACAGTTAGCCTAACATCAGTAACTGAAAAGATGATGGAGTCTATTATTACCAATAAAGTTTCGGGGTACTTGGAGGCACATGACAAAATAGGCCAAAGTCAGCATGGTTTCCTTTTCTGGTTGTGACTAGTGGTGGTCTGCAGGCATCAGCGTTGGCATCACTTCTTTTTACGTTTTATGTCAATGACTTGGATGAAGGAATTGATGGCTTTGTGGCCAAGTTTTCAGAGGATACCAAGATACAGTAGGTGAAGGGGCAGGTAGTGTTGTGGAAGCAGGATGTCTGCAGAAGGTCTTAGACATTTTGGGAGAATGGCAATGAAGTGGCAGATGGAATGTATTGTAGGGAAGTGCATGGTAGGTGGAATAAAGGTGTGGACAATTTTCTATATGGGGAGAAAATTCAAAAACAGCAGTATGAAGGGACAATTTCAGAATTCCCTAAAGGTTAGTTTGCAGTTTGAGTCAGTGGTAAGGTGGGGAAATGCAATGTTAACATTCATTTTGAGAAGACCAAAATACAAAAGCAAGGATGTAACGCTGAGGCCTTATAAAGCATTGGTCAGACCACAGCTGGAGTGTTGTGAGCAGTTTTGGGCCCATTATCGCAGAAAAGATGTGCTGGCATTGGAGAGAGTCCGGTGGAGGTCCACGAGAATGATCCCAGGGATGAAAGAGTTAACGTGTGAGGTGTTTGGTGGCTCTGGGCCTGCACTTGCTGGAGTTCAGAAGAATGGAGGTGATCTCATTGAAAACAAACAAATTTAAAAGACCTTTATAGAATGGACGCAGGAGAGGATGTTCCCTATAGTGGGGGAGTCTAGGATCAGAAGGAACAGCCTCAGAATAGAGGCATGTCCATTTAGGAGATGAGAAGGAATTTCTTTAGCCAGAGGGTGGTGAATCTGCGGAATTCATTGCCACAGGTGGCTGTGGAGTCCAAGTCATTGAGTATATTTAAAGCGGAGGTTGATAGGTTCCTGATTAGTCAGGGTGTTAAAGATTATGGGGGAAAGCAGGAGAAGGAGGTTGCAAGGGATGATGTATCAGTCATGAAGAAATGGCGGAGCATACTCGATGGACCAGATAGCCTAATTTGTGCTCCTATGTCTTATGGTCTCATGGTTTAAATCAGAAATATCTCTTCTGCCTAAATGGAACAGAACCACTGCTTTGCAGGATTATTCGGGACACATTTTAAGAACTTCTCATCCTCTTCATCCCTAACATTAGTATTTTTCCAATATACATTGGGATAATTAAAGTCATCCATAACAACTACTCTAATGTTTTCATACTTCTCTTTAATTTAATTGAACATTTGCTTCTCTATATTTTTTCCACTTATTGGTGACCTGGGGAATATACCCAGCAGTATGATGTTGTAAATTGGTTTATTGTGGTCAAATGTACCGAAGCCCAGTGGAAAACTTGTCTTGCATAGAATTCATACAGATCAATGCATTACACAGTACATCGAGGGAGTACAAGGAAAAACAATAATAGAATGCAGAATAGAGTGTTTCAGTTACAGAGAATGTGCAGTGCAGGTAGACAATAAGGTGCAAGATCATAATGAGCTATATTGTAAGGTCAAGAGTCAATCTTATCATTATCTCATTATGTGGGTGGAGCTAAGATGTCGCCAAAGGGCAACTTCATTCAGCTCTTCTGTGAAACAGCTTAATTTCTTCCCTTTAATGTCTCTTTATTCCTTTTCAAGGTGGATGGGGCTCTGTTGAGTCCATGAGTCAAACTGCAGCGGTTCCCACGCCCTGAGCTTAGCGACCGGCCATGTTTCGATTTCCCCAGGATGCGGTCTGGAAGACACAAGCCTTCGGGGTTAGGCCTTGTGTATCCGACTGAGGCATTGAGGGAGAAGCAGAACATTGTGAACAGCAGGTCAGCTGTCAGAGACCTCTGTACTCAGTCTCTCTCTCTCTCTCTCTCTCTCTCTCGCTCTCTCGCTCTCTCCCTCCCTCCCTCCCTCCCTCCCGCTACTGATTCTTGAGTTGGAGGATTTTGTTGGTCTTCCCTCTTGCTGTTGAAAAGGCCGACACCTCTCTGTCCCTTATTAGGGAAAGAAAGAGCCTGTGGCATGTCAAATTGTTGGGCGAACAATTAGTTTTTGTTGGATTGCAGACCATGGTCTCTCTCTGGGGGCTTTGCTGTTGCTTGCTTGGTGGGTGGTGGGTGCTGATGCTTTATGTTGAAATAACTGGGGGAGGGGAAGGATTGAGCCTTTGCTGCTGCTTGTGTGTGGGAGGTGGGGAGAGGGGGCTTTGGTGTTCTAACATCTTACTGTCATTCATTCTTTGGGGTTCTCTTCTGTTTTCATGGATGTCTGAGAAGAGCAAGAATTTCAGACAGTACACTCTACATTCTCTGATGATGAACGGAACCATCGAATCAGGAATTGATCTATTTGTCTTATAACAGCGGGACAAAAGCAGGCCTTGAGCCTGGTGGTACACACTTTCAGTCTAATGGGAATGGGGAGAAGAGATCATGCCCGTGGTGGGTGGGATCACTGGTTAAGCTGGCTGTTTTACTGATGTAGCGAATGAGAGCCTCTGGAATCGACATTATTTCTTCATGATCTGTTCACAACTCTCTGTAGTTGCTTGTGGTCACGGGGCAGAGCAGTTGCCATACCAAGCCATGATGCATATGGATAGAATGCTTTCCATAGAGCAACTATAAGAATCGGTGAGGGTGAAAGGGGACATGCCAAATTTCCTTAACCCCCTGAGGAAGTAGAAGCACAGGTGAATTTTCTTGCTTGTGACATCTACGTGTTTGGTTCAGGGCAGGCTATATGTGATGTTCATTCCTCGTAACTTTAAGCTTTTAACACTTTTGGCCTCAGCTCCATTAATGCAAACACAGTATCTGCACCTCCCACATTGTTTCTTCAGTAAGGAGCCCAAAACCGCTCACAGCACTTCAAACGTAGTCTGACCAATGCCTTATAAAGCCTCAGCATTATATTCTAGTCCTCCGGAAATTAATACTAACTCAAATCAGACCAGCCTGAGAATCAACAATAAACTATGCACTTAGATACCAGATGAAAGGGAAAATAATTTTTTTTGAGCCTTGATTTAAGTTAAAATGCAGACCATCAAAACTTCTCATGATCCACTGAAGGTCACTGAGCAAAGTTAAGCAAATCCACTCCTTTGTTCAGTCTCTGAGGCTCGAGTTTACATTTCTTTTTGATGCACAGCAAAAGAAACATTTATTCAAGGCCCTAGACCAAAGCGCCTAGGAATGAAGCAAAGTTCTTTGTGACAAAGCAACAGATACGATATTTGGCAGACAGCCCACAGAAAAGAACAACAGCCTGTAATGGTATCACATCCTCAACTTGGCAGTGAACCAAACCACACTGAACAGTGGTGTCCAAAATGCCACCAGCAGGTTCAGGAATAGTTATTACCCTGCACTATCAGGCTCTTGAACCAGCTCAGCTCTACAAACTACAGACTCAGTTTCAAGGACTCGTTACGACTCATTGTTTTTATTCAAAGGTACAGTGTGGAACAGGCCATTCTGGCCCAACGAGCTGCATAGCCTAGCAGCCCACCTACATAACCCTAGCCTAATGACCAGAAAATTTACAATAATCAATTAACCTAACTAAATAGCACGTCTTTGGACTGTGGGAGGAAACCGAAGCACCCGGAGGAAGCCCACAAGGTCACGGGGAGAACGTGCGAACTCCTCACAGACTGCGCCAGAACTGAACTCCAAATTCCAGTGCCCTGAGCTGTAAAAGTTTTGCGCTAATCATTATGCTACCATGGTGACCAGCGTCTTTTAATTTGCGCTAATTGTCTTCTTTCGCACTTTGCACAGTCTTTATGTAGTGATTTTTGTAAAAAGCTATTTCTTTCTTCATTTTCTCCAGGTATTACATGGAAACATATATACATGCATTCTATGATAATAAATGACTTTGATGTGGTTCATAGGATAGGGACTATCACCAGCCAAATGGGATTTATTGCCCACCCTGAACTGACTTGCAGGATGGCTGACTCTGAACCACATTACTGAAACAGAATAAGGTCTATTATCACTGACATTTGACATGAAATTTGTTGTTTGTGGTAGCGGTACTGTGCAAAGACATAATATTACAAAAATCAACAGTGCAAACAGAAGGAATGACGAGGTTGTGTCCGTGATTTCCAGATCCATTCAGAAATCTGATGGTGGAGTGGAAGGAGATGATCCTGAGTTGTTGAGTGTCAGTCTTCGGGCTCCTGCAGTTTATCATCCTGAAAAACAGGATTCTGGCTAATGGGGACCCATTGGGACCAGTATGTGTTGGTTCAATTAATCGGCTCCCCAATTGGACGAAGTTTCATGGAAATAATTTAAAAGGTTTAAAAAAAACAAGTTACCATTTAACTGAGTAACAGATTAGGTATTTAAATGAAATACAGAACAAATTAGAACACTACCAATACTACTACAGTACTATAAAATTGTGTATTAATTCCTAATAGATATTGATGGAGAAATTTATCTGATGTATGTCTACAGAGTGACCATGGAGGGGTAGCATCTCTGTTGAAGGGGTTTGCCATAAGACCATAAGACATAGGAGCAGAATTAGGCCACTGAGCCCACGGAGTCCACTCTGCCATTCCATCATGGCTGATTTATTAGTCCTTTCTACCCTATTCTCCTGCTCTCTCCCTGTAACCTTTGATGCCTTGACTAACCAAGGACTTACAAATCTCAATCACCTGGCCTCCACAGCTGTCCGTCACAATGAACTCCACAGATACACGACTCTCTGGCTAAACAAACTCCTTCTCATCTCTGTTCTAAATGGATGCCCCTCTATTCCCTACTATGGGAAACATCCTCTCCACATCCACTCTGTCTAGGCTTTTCTATGTTTGATAGGTTAAACTCCAGGTAGTATAGGCTCTGAGCCATCAAACGTTCCTCATACGTTACCCCTTTCAATCCCAGAATCATTCTCATGAACCTCCTCTGGTACCTCTCCAATGCCAGCTCATCTTTTCTTAGATAACAGACCCAAAACTGCTCACAATACTCCAAGTGCAGTCTAAACAATGCCTTTTAAAGCCTCAGTATCACATCCTTGCTGTTATATTTTCACCCTCTTGAAACGAATGCTAACATTACATTTGTCTTCTTTACCACTGACACAGCCTGCAAATTAACCTTTGGTGAATCTTGTGCAAGGACTGCCAGGTCCTTTTGTACCTCTGATTTTTGAACTTTCTCCCCATTTAGTCCTTCTACCAAAATACGTGACCATACACTTCCCTACACTATATTCCATCGGACAGACAGACACACTTTATTGATTCCGAGGGAAATTGGGTTTCGTTACAGCCGCACCAACCAAGAATAGTGTAGAAATATAGCAATATAAAACCATAAATAATTAAATAATAATAAGTTAATCATGTCAAGTGGAAATAAGTCCAGGACCAGCCTATTGGCTCAGGGTGTCTGACACTCCGAGGGAGGAGCTGTAAAGTTTGATGGCCACAGGTAGGAATGACTTCCTATGATGCTCAGTGTTACATCAGCCACTTCTTTACTCATTCTCCAAGTCTTTCTGCAGGCTCCCTGCTTTCTCAGCACTACTTGTCCCTCCACCTACCTTCGTATCATCTGCAAGCTCAGCCACAAAGCCATCAATTCCATCATCCAAATTGTTAACATGTAACACGAAAAGAAATGATAACAATATCTGCGGAACTCCGCTAGTCACTTGCAGCCAACCAAAATAGGCTCCTTTCCTCCAACTCTTTGCCTCCTGCCAATCAGCCGATCTTCTATCCATGCTAGTACCTTTCCTGTAATACCATGGGCTCTTAACTTGTTAAGCAGCCTCATGAGCAGCATCTTGTCAAAGGCCTTCTGAAAATCCAAGTAAACAACATCCACTGACTCCCCTTTGTCTATCCTGCCTGCTGTTTCCTCAAAGAATTCCAACAGATTTGTCAAGTAAGATTTCCCCTTGAGGAAACCATGCTGACGTTGGCTTATTTTATTGGACACCTCCAAATACCCTGACAACTCTTCCTTAATAATAAAATGGATATTTAAAAATGAATAACCTCTTTCTAACCACTGAAGTCAGGCTAACTAGACTATAACTTCCTTTCTTCTGCCTCCTTCCCTCCTTAAAGAGAGGAGCGACATATGGTGTGTCCATTCCGGGGCAGCTCACTCACCTTTGGTCCCCACTGGACACTCAGCTCTCACCTGTGGCGTAAAAATGAGAGGCAGAACAAACTTTAGGATGCGCTGGGACTGATCATCAGTCATGTAATTTGGATGTTGCAGGTCCTCCAACATCAGACACCTTCGCACAGGCGACCCAGCCAGGGTTGATGAGGTCCCAGCTTGTGTCCCAGCAGCACTGGTCCATGGGTCACACCTCTCGATCCATAGCCAACTGGAGGTTTGCTCAGCAGCCTCTGCGATGGTCCTGATGGAACTTCTGTTTGCAGCCCCCGCAATGCCAAGGAGAGAGCAGGCTCTGCACAGCAAGCAGTCAGCAAAACCTCTGCACCCCACCTCTTGCAGCGTGCTCTCCAACCCTTTCTCTGTCACTGCCCTACCAGCACCTGGTATTGATAAACTGTCCTGACTGGAAGACACCCTGGGAATGTTACAAATGGTTGTGATGTGCAAGATTTGAGCAAGTCAGCAGTTCCTATCCAAGCTGAGAAAACTTGGGCCTGGGAAAGCAAATTTATAAGTATTGACCATAATTCCTTTAGATAAAAAGTTGAAAGGTCAATTTTCTAGTTTTTAAAATAAATATTTCAATTTCTATCCTCAAATTACTTGTACATTCCAGTCTTCGTGAACTGAAAAATGCTGAAAATGTTAGTTAAAAATTCTTTCCTGATAAGTTGTCTGTACAAATTCTCCATTAGGATTGACTTCTCAATTGGCATGATGACATCACCAGGAATCCTCCAGAGCTGATGCTTCACGCAAGTAAATGTCAGGAAAGAGAATTCCACACCGCAAAGAACACTTAATTCTTGTGGGAAACATTCCTTAAGGTCATTATGCAGGACTTTGCTATTACAAAACCATTTGCTTTTGTTCTAAAGATGAGGCTTCTGGAGGCCCAGGGCACATCTGGGGACAGAGCGTCAGAGCGAGCATTCCAGACTCATGATATTTTGCCAGGGTTATGAAAAGCAAGAGATAAAAGAACTTGCAAAGGAAGAGGGAGAGCTTGAGAGAGCAAAGGAAACTGGAAAAATTAAGTCATAGTGTTAATAGACCGAAACAAGCCCTTCAGCCCAACTCCTCCATGCCAGCAAAGATGTCAATCCATGCTAGACCATAGGACATATGAGCAAAATTCCGTTATTCTATCATGGCTGACTTATCTCTCTCAAGCTCATTCTTAGGCTTTTTCCCCGTAACCTTTGATGTTCTTACTAATCAAGAACCTATCAACCTCCTCATCAAATAAACCAAGTGAAGGCCTCCGCAAATGGCTGTGGCAATGAATTCCACACGTTCACCACCCAAAGACATTTCTCCTCATCTCTATTCTAAAGGGACATCCTTGTATTCCGAAGCTGTGTCCTCTGATACAGACTCCCCCACTGGAGGAGACATACTCTCTGTGTCCACTCCATCTAGGCATTTCAATATTTGATAGGTTTACGTGAGATTCCCCCCTCATTCTTCGCATCTCAAGAAAGTACAGGCCCAGAGTCAGCAAACTTGTTCCTCATATGTTAAACTTTTCATTCCCAGAATTATTTCATGATCGACCTCTGGACCCTCTTTAATGCCAACACATCCTTTTATTAATATGGGGCCCAAAACTACTCACAACACCCCATGTGGTCTGACCAATGCCTTATAAAGCCTCAGCTAGGCCAAAAATCCCATTGACCCAGATCCTCCTAACCCTACACTTATCCATCTACTGGTCTAGATGTCTTTCCAATATTGTCTATGTTCTAAGCTCTGGGTTCCTTCCACATCCAATAATGCACTGATTGGAGGCTTAACTGTTCAGTTTAAATTGCCCCCAAAGTAGTTTTGTAATAGAATCCAGGGGAATTAAAGGGGATGTGAGGAGAACAAATAGGATAGTGTAGGATGAGTGTGAATGGGTTCTTTATAACTGGCACAGTCTGAGAACATAGAGCACTACAGCACAATACAGGCCCTTCAACCTGTCATGTTATGCTGACTTTTTAGCCTACTTATATCTAACCCCTTCCCACTTAAATGACCCTACCAGCCCATTTTTTGATCATCCATGTGCCTCTCAGGGTTTCTTAAATGACACAAATGTACCTGCCTCTACCCCTGCTAGTGTGTTCCACACATTCTCTCTGTTAGAAAACAACCTCTAACACCCCCCTAGACTTTCCTCCAATCACCTTAAAATTATGCCCTCTCATATTAGCCAATTCTGCCTTTGGAAAAAAGGCACTGGCTGTCCATTCTATCTATGCTTCTTAACATCTTATACACCTCTATCTAGT
This sequence comes from Hemitrygon akajei, assembly GCF_048418815.1. Classification (NCBI taxonomy): domain Eukaryota; kingdom Metazoa; phylum Chordata; class Chondrichthyes; order Myliobatiformes; family Dasyatidae; genus Hemitrygon; species Hemitrygon akajei. The sequence goes on from NC_133133.1 coordinate 121,157,007, forward strand.
CACCTCTTGTCCTCCTTCGCTTGAAAGAGAATAGCCCTCACTCACTCAATCTCTCCTTATACAACATTCTTTCTCATCCTGGTAATCTTCCACGTACATCCTGTAATGACATGACCAGAACACAACACAATACTCCAAGTGTGGTTTCACCAGTATTTTATAGAGCTGCAACTTTATCTCTTGAACTCAGCAACACCACCCCCCCCCCCCACCAACTCATAAAGGTCAACACACAATAAGCCTTCTTAACCACCTGATTGAGAACTGCAACATTGAGGAATCAATGGATGTATATCCCAAGACTTGATGGGCTGAAGGGCCTGTTGTATAACTCTATAACAATGCATTGATGTTACTTTATTACGTATTGGGCATGTGGCTTTAGGGAGAAATCCTGCCTCTCTGAATCCATGAGCAATGAAACCTGGCATTGCTGACCTGTTTATGTTGAAGTGGATCTGAGACTAATGTAAATTCAGCCCCAAACCACCGAAAAGCAGCGATGGCAGTTACTGCCTTCACATCGCTGGTCGAGCCTCTCCTGTTTATGTCCACACTTACCAACCACGACCTGTGTTGGCCCGTGATTAGACAACATCTCCTCCCAGGGACAAAATCGCCTCCTTTTTACATTCCCAAAACAGGAGTGAGTTGCATTTAGTCAAACACCAGACTCACGGAGAGAAAAAAAAATGCTTGCAAGCAAGTTTCATCGTACGGAAGTGTTTGGATTGGCTACTTCCCACCGGTGTGGGCTGGAAGCTGCCTTTATAGCTGTCAAAGGCCCAATGCATAAATAAGCTCTCTGATACTTAGTAGTAAATGGATGAAGCATAAACATTACTGTTGTTTACCTGCCGCTCCTGCTAGACATTAATCAAATTCACTTTCCAAATAAAGGATGTTATTTTTAAGAGCCTTGAAATGCACATTGGCATCTGCCTGTGTTGATTGGAGTGTTGTTGAGTGGGCCAGTCAGAGAAGCGGCCTGGCACCACAGTTACCAAAGCCTCCAGCAACAACTGCCCTTCACATTCATGGTTAAGTCACCTTCATGAGTAGGGCCTCACTGTCTCACCGTCAGGAGGGCAGCAGCAAGGATTGGCATCTTGCCACACTGCAGCCTTTGCTATTTCCAGGGATCATAGAGCCATAGAGCACTATGGAACAGGAGCAGGCCCTTTGGCCCATCTAGTCCATGCTGTGCTGTTGTTCTGCCGAGTCCCATCGACCCACACCTGGATCATATCCCATCCAAACTTTTCCGAAGTGTTGCAATTGAACCAGATAGATTGAAAACGCCGGGTGTCGGGACCAGAGGCGAGGGTGGGGCTGCTTCTGCACACTGCTCCCCAGAGTTTACTCTGCTCTTCACTGCGCTGAGGCTGAGGCCGTGGGCCTGCTCCGGGAGCTGCTCCAGGTTTCATGCCTGCAGGCTCTCCATTTTCACTCTGCTACGTACTAAACTGAGGCTGAGGCTGTGGGCCTGCTCTGACTTCCCTGGGTTTCATGCCTGAAGACTCACTTTTGTCCTAAATGCTATTTGCTTACTTTCATCATTTGTGCAATTAATTCTCTCTCCCTCTCCCTCTCTCTCCCTCTCTCCCTCTCCCTCTCTCTCCCTCTCTCCCTCTCCCTCTCTCTCCCTCTCTCCCTCTCCCTCTTTCTCTCTCCCTCTCTCCCTCCCTCTCTCTCTCCCTCTCTCTCTCCCCCTCTCCCTCTCTTTCTCCCTCTCTCTCCCCTCTCCCTCTCTCCCTCTCTCCCCCCTCTCCCTCTCCCTCTCTCTCCCTCTCCCTCTCTCTCTCCTCCTCTCCCTCTCCCCCTCTCTCTCTCCCTCTCTCTCTCATCTCCCTCTCTCTCTCCCTCTCTCTCCCCCTCTCCCTCTCTCCCTCTCTCCCTCTCCCCTTTCCCTCTCTCTCCCTCCCTCTCTCCCTCTCTCTCCCTCTCCCTCTCTCTCCCTCTCTCCCTCTCCCTCTCTCTCCCTCTCTCCCTCTCCCTCTCTCTCCCTCTCTCCCTCTCCCTCTTTCTCTCTCCCTCTCTCCCTCTCCCCTCTCCCTCTCTCCCTCTCCCTCTCTCCCCCCTCTCCCTCTCCCTCTCTCTCCCTCTCCCTCTCTCTCTCCTCCTCTCCCTCTCCCCCTCTCTCTCTCCCTCTCTCTCTCATCTCCCTCTCTCTCTCCCTCTCTCTCCCCCTCTCCCTCTCTCCCTCTCTCTCTCCCTCTCCCCTTTCCCTCTCTCTCTCCCTCTCCCTCTCTCCCTCTCTCTCCCTCTCTCCCCCTCTCTTCCTCTCCCTCTCTCCCCCTCTCTTCCTCTCCCTCTCTCCCTCCCTCTCTCTCTCTCTCTCCCTCTCCCTCTCCCCCTCTCCCTCTCTCTCTCTACTCCACATTGGGTGTTTGCTGAATTTTTTCTGGGTTCTTTTGGGTTTTTTGTTTTGAGGCTGCCTGTAAAGCGACAAATCTCAAGGTTTGATAATAAATGCACTTTGAACTTTAAACCCCCATTCCGCTTCCACTGACAGTTTGTTCCTCACTCACACCACCTTGTGAGTGAAGAAGTTCCCCCTCAGACTGCCCTTGAGTATTCGCCTTTAACCCTTAACCTATAACTTCAATTCTAGTCTCACCCTATCCCATTGGGAAAAGCCTATCTTACCCCTCATAGTTTTATATACACTTTTTTTTCTTTCTTTTTAAATTTCCTCAAGACAAGTGGCAAAATCAGCAACTAAATACTGAATGCTGGTTGTTCCTGAGAAGCTATCTTCTCACACAGTCACTGTCCTTGTGGGGAAGGCACTCCCACAGAAGCCATGTAGTGGCTTATGAGATCATTTCAAAGAGTGTGTTGGCGTCTACCGCGCTTCTGCGGAGCTGGAGCCTCAGGTGGACTCAGACAGGGTTAGGGCTATAAATTTCTTTCCCTAAATGAGAACAGTAAACTAGTTGGTTTTCTAAGTCATCTGGGAGTCTGGCGTCACTGTGGTCCTGTTTTTCAAACTCTGGGTTACTTAATGAATTTAGCCTAGTGACTAGTGTGCACCCCAGTGGGGTGAGGCGATTCCAGTCAGTCTCACGTTCATTCAGGAAGTTGTTGTCAGGACCTCTGCCGTCTAGACAGTCTCGCTCTCCAGATGAGAGAAGGTGCATGCCCCTAAATACAAGGTAGAAGTGAAAACATATAGATTTGAATTGGAATTAGTTTATTATTGTCACATATACAGTGAAAAGTTTGTCTAGCCGACCATTCATACAGATCACATCATTACACAGTGTCTCGAGGTAGTACAAGGTAAAACAATAACAGAATGCAGAATGAAGTGTAACAGCTATGGGGAAAGTGCAGTGTAGGTAAACAATAAGAAGTAAGATCATAACAAGGCAGGCTGTGAGGCAACAAGTCCAACTTATTGTACTAGGAAACTATTCAATAAACTCAGCAAGGCGGGGTAGAGATACATCTTTACCAAAAGAAGTGTTAGGTGCTTCTTCCCTTGGCTAACCTGCAGGTCACCCTTGGGCAAGGTGTAGCACTTTCTTAGACCCCAATCAGAGTCACGTGAAGCCATGGGAGCAGCTGGTGGACGGTCGTATGAGTAGATGGTGCACATCATAAGCCCTGGTAATGTGACACCAGGCAGACAATCTCTGAAGAGTATTGACAATGGATGGGATCACCGGTCTTGTAAAGACACTGCCCAGAAGAAGGCAATGGCAAACCACTTCTGTAGAAAAATTTGCGAAGAACAGCCATGGTCATGGACAGACCATGATCATGTGACACAGCACGTAATGAACAAACATCAAGTCCAAATCCAAAAGATCTTCGTCAGGCAAGGAAAGTGTGGGCAGAGATGATTGGGCCTCCACTGTAGATTCAGGTGGTCCGAATGGTGAGCTAAGTTTAAAATCACAACCAAAAGAGTAACGAGGATTTGGCCTAGAATTTGACTGCATTATAGGGAGATGTTGGACAGGGTAAGTCTCTGTTACATGACAGGGTGGGGTAGAAGCTGTCCTTGAACCTGGTGGTACAAGTACATTTGCAAGTGGCATGAAGTTTGGTGGTGTTGTGAATAATGTAGAAGGTTGTCGTCGGTTACAACAGGCCTTTGACTGGATGCAGAACTGGGCAGCGAAGTGGCAGATGGACCTTAATCCAGAAAAGTGTGAAAGGATTCACTTTGGAAGGTCAAACTTGAAAGCGGAGCAAGGATAAACTGCAGGATTCTTAGCATTGTGAAGGAGCAGCGGGATTTTGTGATTCATCTTCATATGTGCTGTCTTCTTGGTGGCTGGGGCTGAATTTATAATAGTCACGCACACCTAAACATTTTCATTGCTTCATTGGTTCTCAGAGGCAGTTGGTTCTCATATGTTGAGGATGTGATAAAGAAGCATCGATATATTGTCATAGAGTCATGCAATATGGAACCAGACCCTTCAGCCCATCAAGTCTCATGGTCCACGTCCATAGATTTCTCAAATTTTCCATGAAAGTTAATAGCGTGGTTAAGAAGGTGTATGGTTGTGTTGACCTTCATTAATCAGGGGATTGAGTTCAAGAGTCATGAGGTAATGTTTCATCTCTATAAAACCCTGGTTAGACCACACTTGGAACATTGTGTTCTTTTTTGGTCATTTCATTACTGGAAGGATGTGGATGTTTTTAAAAGGATGCAGAAGAGATTTACCAGGATCTTTCCTCAATTAGAGAGCACGCCTAATGAGGGAAGGTTGAGAAAGATAGAGCTTTTCTCTTGGAAGCAAAGGAGGATGAGACGTGCCTACAAGAAGATGAATCTGATGATTGTATACGGTATACATACTTTGATAATAAAGTTATTTTCAAATTTTGGAGTTTGGTAGTGGTGTATGAGATGATAAGAGAAAGAGATCGAGTGGATAGTCGGAGACTTTTTCCTTTAGCTCAACATTAAGGGCTAAAGTGCCTGTCCTGTCCTGTGCTGTAATGTTCTGTGTTCAATGCTCTGTTGTGTTGTTGTTGCTGCTTATCTTGTTCTGTGCTGTGTTGAACATTCTGGAGATGCTATGTTGGTGCTGGAATGTCTGGCAACACTCGCGGGCTGCCCCCAGGTTGTGTTGGATGTTAACACAAACAACACATTCCACTGTATGTGTCGATATATAAACAAATCTGAATCTGACCATTCCATCTGTAAGTACATCGAGGTGATGCAAAAGGAAAAATAATGACAGAATTCAGAATATGATGTTACGGTTATAGAGAAGATGCAACGCAGGTGAACAATAAGGACATATTTAGGTTTGCTGATGACCCCAAAGGCAGTGTTGAATCAGCATATAGGAGGGAGACTGAGAATCTGGCTGAATTGTGCCACGACAACAGCCTCTCAGTCAATGAGTGAAAACCAGGCAGCTGATTATTTGCTGCAGAAGGAGGAATCCAGATGTCCTTCAGCCAGTCCTCATCAGGGGATCAGAAGTAGAGAGGCAGCCATTTTAAATTCCTTGTGTTATCTTTTCAGTGGATCTGACTGGGTCCAGCATGTAACTGCTATTACAAAGAAGGCACGACACCGCCTCTACTTTCTTAGAAATTTGAGTAGATACAGCAGGTCATCTTAGAAAAATTTCTTTAGAGGCGTAGTGGGGAGTATACTGACAGGTTGCACCATGGCCTGGTATGGAACACCAAATGCCCTTGAACAGAAAAACATACAAAAAGTAGAGGATACAGCCCAGTCCATCATGGGTTAAGCCCTCCCATCCTCCCATCATCAAAGGCTGAACTTTTGAACATAAGTGAATGTGAAACATAAGTCTAAAGACCCCTGGCTGTTGGAGTGGCTAACTGGAGATCGAGACTAAGGACATTCTCAGTTGGACAGAATGTAAATTCTCTGCAATTATCTGCATTTATATTAAACCATAAGCTATAGGAGCAGTATTAGGCCATTTGGCCCATTTTGTCTGCTTCACCATTCAATTGCAGCAGATTTTTATTCAACACCAATCTCTGGGCTTCTCTCTGTATTCCCAGCCAAGAACTTAACAATCTCTGCCTTACGTACATCCAATAACTCGGCCTCCAGGGAGAATTCCACAGATTCATCTTCCCCTGTCTAAAGAAGTTCCTCCTCATTGTAAAGGAATTTTCCTTTATTCTGAATCTGTGTTCTTGGATCCTGGACTTGCCTACTAATGGATAAATTCCCCAAATTCACGATCTCTCCCATAGCAACTGTAACTTGGGAAAATGAGTTAACATGCCTCACGGGAGTGTTAGCAGTCCAAACATTGACACTACACCGAAGAAGGAGATGAGATAAAGAATAATTGAGGAAATAAGTTTGAAGGAGCATGTGATGCCATCTAGAGAGGTTGTGAAGAGACCTTGTCAGAACTTAGGGCCTTAGAATCTGAAAGTATGGACACCAGTGGTGGAGAGATGACAGTGAGAAGTGGAACAGTTATTACCCTACAACCATCAGGCTCCTGAACCAGTGTAGATAACTTCACTCACCACAACTCTGAACTAATTCTGGGACCTACAGACTTTCAAGGACTGTTTACAACTCAGGTTGTACACGGATAGTGGTAGGAGTGTCGATCGAACCACCAAGGGTGGTGGTAGAGGAAGGTACATTAAGGACATTTAAAACACTATTTTTGAGGCACATGGGTGAAAGAAAGGTAGAGAACTACAGTAATGTGCAGAAGTCTGAGGCACGTATAGGAGAGTCTAGGGTGCCTAGGGCATTAGCACAGTACTGTATCTACTAATTGTTTACCAATATTAACAAAAACGTAAGACAGATATTACTGTTTCAAGGGCAAATAAAAAGAGGATGAAGATGGTTATCTCTCCACTGTTGTGTCAAATCAAATCAAAATTAACTCATGCTGCAAGTGATATAAAAAACGGCTTACAGTACAATGCAAAAGTTTTAAGCACCCTCGCTATATATATGTGCCCAAGACATTTGCACAGTGCTGTATGAGGGGTTAGACTGATCTTGGAGGAGGTTAAAGGGTCAGTACAACATCATGGGCTGAATGGCCTGTACTGTTCTATGCTCTCAGTATTATTTGTTACTTGTACAGTTCATCATGCTTTGCATGTTCGATGTTTGTCGGTCTTTGTTTACGTATAGTTTCTCATACCTTCTATTGGATTTGTTTTTTTCCCTGTAACTGCCTGCAAGGCAGTATATGATGACTAATTAATTTAGTTTGAACTTTGAGTAAGAGATCAAATTTGGACATTTGTGGGGTGCTATTGGGCAAAAAGAAGGTACAGAGACGGAGCATTTCCAGGCTAGAGAGGAACTCTTTATTGGAAATGTTGGTGGTGGGTGGTCACCATGGGTAATGATGTGGTTAAGGGGCACAGGCAGCAGAGTCTTTAAAAATCTAGCTCAGCAATAATCCAGATTTTTTATACGGATGCCACATGCCGCAACTTACATGGAAACTCAAGGTCACAAACCCATCTGAAACGGAGCAACCCATTCAGAGAGAAGGGCCAGAGCATCAAATGTCACCTTCAAAAATCTCAAAGACAGAAACGCTACTGATTCTGCTTGGCAGTGGTCCTGAATTCCCAAGCCATATGTGAGGAACGAGTGTTCCCCGGCCCATGCATCCGACACCACCGTGAAATAAAAGTGGATGAAAGACCCACATTCATACAGCTTTCTTTCCCAGCCTCACTGGGTCCCAATGCACCTCTGAAGTGTAATCGTCAAAGCAGTGTACAAAATGCTTCAGCCAAAATGGGCACATAACAAACTCCTACACACAGCACTATGCTGGCAAATGCTTCCAACTTAATCAAACTCCGGAAGACAAATGGTCTGGTTATTATTCTGTCTGTGGGGGCTCGAAGTACACAAGTTTTCTTCCATCCCTCCCACCTTACAACAGTGCCTACATTATTTTGAAAAAATACTTCTTTGATTATAAACTGCTCTAGGATGTTTACAAGGATGTTGCCAGGACTTGAGGTCCTGAGCTACAGGGAGAAGTTAGAACTTAATCCCTGGAATGCAGGTAAATGAGTAGAGGTCCTATAGGGATACACAGATGATATAGATAAGGTGACTGCAAGTGGGCTTTTTCCACACAGGTTGGTGAGAGTAAAGCTGGAGGTTACAAGTTTTTTTCTCTTTTGTTTACGGTTTATTATTGTCACTTGTACCAAGATACAGTGAAAAGTTTATCTTGCGTATGGTTCATACAGGTCGAATCATGAAAAAACGGTGAATTGAGGTAGAATAAGGTAAAACAGTAACAATGCAGAATAAAGTGGGAAAGCTACTGAAAAATTGTGGTGTAGGTAAACCATAAAGTGCAAGATCATAAAATAGAAAACTGGAGGGCTATGTGGGAGGGAAGAGTTAGATTGACTTTAGAGCAGGTTAAAATGTCAACTCAGCATCGTAGCTGAAGTGCCTGTTCTGTGCTGTAACGTTCTATGTTTTATTTTCTACAGCGAGGTAGATTGTGAAGTCAAGAGTCCATCTTATCTTACAGGAGGTCTGTTCAAGAGACTGATAACAGTGAACTAGAAGCCATCCTCAGGCCTGCTGATAGGTGCTTTCACTCTTGTACCTTGACAACCAACAAAATGTAGTTTTTGTTTCACACTAGTAAACAAGAACACGTTTTTCCACGCTAGGTTCCGATAGACCCAGGAGGTCAGGAACCAGAGGAAGTGCTTTGACATATTTGCAAGTTGACCGTGAGGGATGTGAAGAGAATTTCTTTTTATGCAGCAGGTTGTCACAACCTGGAAAACTGTGGTTATCTTCTAGAACACTGTGGTTCATCTGGGGAAGATGTTCTCACAGTGCTGCTTAAATCCAGCAACATCTATCTGCTCCTTGATAGGCTGTTTCAGAGGAAAACTAAGGGTCAAGCAGATTTGTATGTCAAATATCAGAGCTTTTACAGACTCCGGGCCTATACCTGATGGAGTTTAGAAGAATAAGGGGTAATCTCATTGAAACCTATCAAATATCGAAAGACCTAGATAGAGTGGATATGGAAAGGATGTTTTCTATAGTGGTGGAGTTTAGGGCCAGAGGACTTAGCCTCAGAATAGAAGGATGCCCTTTAGAACAGAGATAAGGAGGAATTTCAAGAGGCACAGGAAGGTGAATCTGTGGAATTCATCATCACAGACGGCTGTGGAGACCAAGTCATTGAGTATACTTAAAGTGGAGGTTGCTAGATTCTTGATTTGTAAGGTTATCAAAGGTAGAAGGCAGGAGAATGACCTTCAGAGGGATAATAAATCAGCCATGATGGAATGATGGAGCAGACGCAATGGGCCAAATGGCCTAACTCTACTCCTATGTCTTATGGTTTTATACAAAAATAAAGTGGTTTTATGTTCAATGTCACTGAGGCCCACTTTCCTTTCTAAAAAATTAATTCAATGTTGTTAACTAAATGAATCAAGAGCTCCTGCTGACTTTGGTAGAGCTCAGTGCAATAGTCCAGCCCATTATCGATACCAGTCCAGTCACAGATCCACTGTCATAAACTCCTGAAGTGATCGGGGTTTCACAGAGAGCTCTCAACGGAATCCCAAAAACACATCTTTGTTCCTCCTTCCCAATATTCCCCTCCATTAATAACAGCAAAATATGTGTATGCAGTGAGATTTTGTGGTCTGCAGAGTCAGTGAAAGGAGACTAAAATAATTTCCTAAAGAGAAAATCAATGCTTGATTGAAGAAGAAAAGGTACAGAGCTCCAGGAGAGAGTGGGATGGAAAAGTATTTCAAGTCATAAAACTTATACAGCACAGCTACTTCTAGCCCTTTAGCCCAATTCATCCATCACAGAACATAACTGGAGATCTGGCATAGGTACAGTAGGCTGAATGGATGGCTTCTGTGACTGTAAATGGAAACGTGGTGTGTTTAATGAATGCCTCATTCACTATAACCAAATTCACTCCATTGAAGTTAAATATATTCCATCAAAGTATATTGTTATTGATATTGTATTGGTTTATTATTGTCACATACACTAAGAAAAGTTTGTCTTGCACGCTGTTTATAAAGATCAAGTCATTACTTAGTGTATTGAGGAAACAATAACAATGCAGAATAAAGTGTAACAGCTACAGAGAAAGTACTGTGCTGATAGACAATAAGGTGCAAGATTACAATGAGGTAGATTGTGATGTTAAGAGTCCATTTTATCACACAAGAGGTCCATTCAAAAGTCTGATAACAGTGGGATGGGAGCTGTCCTTGAGCCTGGGATTATGTGCTTTGAGGCTTCTGTACCTTCTGCCTGAGGGAGAGGGGAGAAGAGAGAATGTCTGGGGTGGGGGGTGGGTCATTGGTTATGCTGGCTGCTTTGCTATTGCAGCAAGCAGAGTAGAGTCTACAGGGGAGAGGCTGATTTCTGTGATGTGCTGAGCTGTGCCAACAACTCCCCGCAGTCACAGGTTAGTAAGCAACTGTTGAACCGTACACCCTTTCAATCTCGAATGAAGATCTTTTCTGCTGTTTTCCCGGCCAGCCACTGCACTCAGAGCGACTGAATCTTTCAGACAGTGGGACAGCCAGTAGAGCTGACACCTCACAGCACCAGAGAACCAAGCTCAGTCCTGACCTCCGGTGCCACCAGGGTGAAGCTTGCGCCTCTCCCACGTGGCTGCAGAGGTTTCCCCTGGGAGCTCCGATTTCCTCCCTCATCCCAAAATCTGCAGCATTTGGCAGGCTAATTGGCCACCGTAAGTTGTCCCCCATGTGTAGGTAAGTGGCAGAGACTTGGGGCAGTTGATGAGGATGTGGAGAGAAGAAAGATTACTGCTGGATTGGTGCAGGAGCATGAAGACACACACTCAATGTTTTAGGAACAGCTTCTTCCCCTCCGCCATAAGATTTCTGAATGGAACAATAACCCATGAATACTACCTCACTATTTTTCACTTTCCTTGCGGTACTCATTTAATTTTTACATACATCTTTCTTATTATGATTCATAGCGTATTTTATATATTGCACTATACTGCTGCCACAATACAACAAATTTCCTGACGTATGTGAGTGATAATAAACCCGAGTCTGGGGTGTAAATGGGTGATTGATAGTCAGTGTGAGTTGACGGTCTGCATATTCATGTCTCTGCTCTGCCTCTCCATCATCCAAACCTCTCCAGTTTACACCTAGCCTGCTCACCCTTCACCCAGCTAGTCACTGAGCCATAGTGCTTCCGTTTAGAAACCCTCATCCTCATTTGCAACTCTTTAACCCTGCCTGTCTCCAGTCTGAGATCTTCGAGGATCTTGGCAGTGTTCCACTTTCAGATTTTCACTCTTCAGTGAAGATAATCACTTGGATTTTGCCCAGCTCCCGGGCTCTGGAATTCCATCTGCATCTCCCTGCTCTCCCAGCTATATAAAATGCCCCTCATATCTCGAATGTTTCTTCAGGGCAGTGAATCTGTGCAATTCATTGCCACAGACGGCTGTGGAGGTCAAGTCCAGATTCAGATTCAGTTTATTGTTTATTAATTATTATTTTTATTAATTCATTTATTAATAAGTTTATTATTAATTATTATTATTTATTAATTATTATTCAGTTTATTAAACCACAAATGCAATGCAGTTAAAAAATGAGACAATGTTCCTCCAGAATGATACCACAAAAGCATATGACAAAACAGACTACACCAGAAAATCCACATAACGTTTGGCAATCCCCAATCCAGAGTCCGGAGAGGCTGCTGCGTATTAATATCGCGCTACCATCTTAGCGTGTTCCCTGGAAAGGAGCTCCAAATCCACCAGACAAAACAAGACCAAAAACTAAAGCTACAAGACCTGCACAAAACCACATAGTTACAACATATAGTTACAACAGTGCAAACAATAGCATAATTGATAAAAAAACAGACCATGGGCACAGTAAAAATAGTCCAAAGATGTTAAAGGGCTATAAGTTCAAAAGAAATCACCACACAGTTTCCACAAGTCCCCAGGGTCTCAACAGACTGGCCATCCCACGCCGGCGGCAGAAGGGAGTGCCCCCGCTATGGACTTCCACGGCACCGCCCGACTCAGCCTCGCAGACGCAGCACACAATGAAAGCTTCGTCGAACCCAGCCTCGCAGACGCAGCACACACCAAAAGCGACCTGACCACAGCGGACTCTGAGTCCGTTGAACCTCCGAGCCGACGACCATCCCCTCCGGCATAGCTTCTCCGAGCACCATCCTCTGCCGAGCGTATTAAGACGGCCCCGCCAACTGCCATCGGCAACGCGACCCTGAGGACTGGGGGCCTGTTCTTCCCAGCAGAGACCCGGACCTCACAGCAGCAGCAGCAACAAAGAAGGTCTTCCTGGAGATTTCCCGATGTTCCTCCATGCTCCCACATCCGTTTTCAATCGATTATGATTGCGCACGGCGCCCCACTTCACAAATAACAGATAATCAGCTACGGAGTGGCCGCTGCAAGCTGCGTTGCACCGCCATCTTGGAAATTATTGGAAGTTATTGGGTATATTTAAAATGGAGGTTGATAGGGTACTGGATTCGTCAGGGCATCAAAGGTTACGGAGAGGACGCAGGAGAATGGGTTCAGAGGGATAGTAAATCATCCATGGTGGGATGTTAGAGTACATTCGATGGGCCAAATGGCCTAATTCTGCTTGTATGTCTTGTGGTCTAATACAAAAATTAAGGAGTTTTATGCTCACCGCTACAGAGAACAGCTTTTCTTTTAAAAAAAATACATTCAGTGTAGTTAACTAAATGAACCAAAAGCCCCACTGACAATGGTAGAATTTGAATTTATAAGTGCAGGACAATAGCCCAGTGCATTAGGTACCAGTCCAGTAATGCATCCATTGTAATAAACTCCCGAAGAGATCTGAGTCTCACAGAGAGCTCTCATCGGGATTCCAAAAGCACATTAACTTTAAATTGAAAATTCAAAGTAAATTTATTATCAAAGCCTATACGTGTCACCATTTACTACATTGAGATTCATTTTCTTGCAGGTATTTATAGGAAAATAAAGAAATGCAATAGAGTTGATGAAAAACTATAAATTGCAAAGACTGACAAACAACCAATGGGCAAAGGAAGACAAATCATGCAAATAATTTTAAAAAGTAAATCAGTAATTCTGTGTTGTAGACTTCTGGAAAGCAAGTCCGTGGTTTGTAGAATCAGTTTAGAGCTGTGGTGAGTGAAGTTATCCATGCTTGTTCAGGAAATTGGTGGTTGTAGGGTAATAGCTGTTCCTGAACCTGGTGGTGTGGGACCTAACGCTCCTGTACCTCCTGCCCGATGGTGGTAGCAAAAAGGGAGCATGGCCTTGGTGGTGGGGGTCCTTGATAAGGGATGCTGCTTTCTTGTGGCAGTGCTCCCTGTAGATGGGCTCAATGGTGCAGAGGGCTTTACTGTGATGCACTGGCCTGTATCCACCACTTTGTTGCCCATACTAAGATCTTGTGTGGTAAAGTGCAAAAATTTGTTAAATCCCCTGTGAATATTACGGCTTATGCAGGGCTGTGTATAAAGGCTACTTGTTAAATTTCATCTAAGCCCGTCATACAGCTTGATTACATGACAGGTCATTTATTTTTACTTGCTTATTGCAGGTCAGCTTCAAATCTGCACTGGAATTGTAAGAAAGACAGCATTGAACACATAGCAGCTTTCCTCGTGCTGGGCAAACTCTCTCAGCACTCCTTGGCTCTCACTTACTTGGGTGTGTGACTCATGTGCTATTTACAGGCAATATACAGTTTGAGCACATTCCCCAAATGATATAGTAAGCATACCAGACGAGAGGCGCACCATTGCAGAAGCCCAGCTGATATTGGTTCAGCCGCTTACTCAGCAGACAAAATCTCCAAGAAATGTGCTTATTTTGCACATTGCCCAAGTTAACATCAACACACACAAAATGCTGGAGGAACTCAGCAGGTCTGGCAGCATCTACGGAGAGGAATAAAGAGCCAGTGTTTCAGATGAAGGACCTTGGCCTGAAACTTCACTCTTTATTCCTCTCCATAGGTGCTGCCTGACCTGCTGAGTTCCTCCAGAACTTCGTGTGTATGTTGCTGTGCAAAATCTCTCGTGTTTATGATTTGGTGCCCCCATTGACGTCTTGAGGTTAAGTACACGGCTCACCTCTTCCACTCTCCAGGCATATCGATGCCATACGGGGCGGCACAGTAGCACAGTGATTAGCACAACGCTTCACAGCACAGGTGACACGGGTTCAATTCCCGGCACTGCCTGTGAGGAGTTTTACGATGGTTTCCCCCATTCCAAAGACCTACTGGTTGGTAGGTTGATTGGTCATTGTATATTCTCCCATGAGTAGGCAAGGGTTAAATAAGTAGTTTGCTGTATGGAATGACTCGAAGATCCAGAAGGGTCTACTCTACACCAAATCTCAGTAAATAACTGAATAAAATATCTCCCCTTAAATCCAGTAACTCCTGCACTTGGCGTGAGATTATCACTTTTACATTGATACTCTGCAACCCTTTTAATCATTATGGAGAATCTTACAGTATAGAAGGTAGCCATTCACACCTCCTTGAAAGAACTCTCAAAATTGCCCCCATTGCCCCAGCAGTTTTACCTGTTGTCCTGCAAAATAGAGGCGAAATGTTTAAAGGGAACCTGAGGAGGAATGTCTTCACTCAGAGGGTGGGGCAACTGTGTAACGAGCTGCCAGCGGAAGTGGTGAATGCAAAGTCGATTTCAACTTTTAAGAGAAGTTTGGATAAATACAGGGATGAAAGGAATATGGATGACAATGGTCCGGGTGCAGGTTGGCAGAATGATAGTTCAGCATGGAATAGAAGGGCTGAATAGCCTGTTTCTGTGCTGTAGTGCTTTATGACTATGACTCTATAATATCTAAACACAAGAGGTTCTGCAGATGCTGCAAATGCATAGCAACTCACACAAAGTGCTGGGGGAACTCAGCAGGTCAAGCAGCATCTATGGAGAGAAATAAAGAGTTGACATTTCAGGTCGAGACCCTCGTGTCCACATACCTCGACTCCTTTCTATCTATCCTTCTTACCTGTGTCCATGATACTTCACATGCCCTCAATTTCTTCAACAATTTCTAGTTCCCGGGCCCATGATCATCTCATTTTCACCATGGACATCCAGTCCCTGGTACACTTATACCCCACATTAAGAACAGCTACGTCAGGATGCAGTTCGTTGCCAATAGCAACACCATTCCCTCAGTCCTGATTGATAAGCTACAGAACCTGGGCCTTTGTGCCTCTCTCTGCAATTGGATCCTCGACTTCCTAACTGGAAAACCATAATCTGTGCAGACTGCTGTACTCCCTCTATACCCGTGACTGTGTGGTAGGTATAACTCAAATGCCATCTATAAATTTGCTGATGATACAGCCATTGTTGGTAGAATCTCAGATGGAGACAAGAGGGTGTTCAGGAATGAGATATACCATGTACTACAGATATACCATGGAGAGCATTCTTACAGGCTGCGTCAGTCTGGTGTGGTGGGGGGGGGGGGGGGAGGGGTGCTACTGTACGGCATCAAAGGAAGCTACTGAAAATTGTAAAATTAGTCAGCTTCATCTTGGGTACTAGCCTCCATAGTACACCTTCAAGGAGCAGTGTCTCAGAAAGGCAACTCCATTATTAAGGTCCCCATCACCCAGGGCATGCCCTCTTCTCACTGTTACCGTCAGGAAGGAGGTACAGAAGCCTGAAGGCACACACTCAGCGATTCAGGAACAGCTTCTTCCCCTCTGCCATCTGATTTTGATATTGTTTCTGGTTTAGAACTATTTTTAATTTAACTGTTTAATATGATACTTGATGTGATTGATTTAATTATTTTCTTTCTGTATTATCATGTATTGCATTGTACTGCTGCCACCAAGTTAACAAACTTCACAAACAGATCCTGGTGATATTCAACCCGATTCTGATTCTGATTCTAAAGCTCCCCACTTCTTTCTAGACAACAGAACTAACCAGTTCCCCTCCTCTTCCTGGCAGAACTGATGTTCTCATATCCAACTATTTCTCTTTTGGCTCCAGTCTTGATGAAGGGTCTCGGACCAAAACATTGACTCTATTCCTGCCCATAGATGCTGCCTGACCTGCTGAATTCTTCCAACATTTGGTGTGTGCTACTCAGTGATGTCCGTCTCCTTTCAGTATTTATTGATTTCCTATTATGCAGATTATTATTTCATCAATTCCAAACTGTTCTCTCTCTCTGACCTCACGAAGGGTCTGCAATCTGAAATGTTGACTCTGATTTTCTCTCTCCCAGATGCCGCCTGACTTGCTGAGATTTTCAGCATTTTATGGTGTTAGTTTACCATGAGGTCATTGGCAGGCTCAAGGACAGCTCCTACCCCTCTGTTATAAGACTATTAAACAGTCCCCTATTGCAATGAGATGGACTGTTGACCTCACCAACTACCTCGTTATGGTTTTCACCCTTATCGCCTGCCTGCACTGCACATTCTCTGTAACTGTAACACACTATTCTGCATTCTGTTATTGATTGACCTTGTATTACCTTAATGCACCATTGTAATGAATCAGTATGTTTGAACAGTGTGTAAAGCAAGTTTTTTTAACTGTACCAGGGTATGTGTGACAGTAATAAACCAATTTATCAATTTACTTTTCCTACCTCAGATATTTGAGTTTCCCTCTCTGTGTGGCAAATTTGTCACTTCACATCATATTCATTAGTTGCATGTGGATGTCGTTCATAATGCCAGATGGTATTGCCCATCCCTACTCTCTGCATTCTGTTTTTTATGCCCTTATCACAGGAGAATGATTCTGTCAACACTGTCTAAACCTCTCATATATGCCTGTATCAGTTAGCAAAGCATGGGAAGCTGGGCTTTGTAAACAGTTTCATAGTTCAAAGTACAATATAAATTTCAAAGTGCATTTATTATCGAAGTATGTATACATTATACAGGCTTGAGACTTGTCTGCTTACAGGCAGCCACAAAACAAGAAACCTAAAAGAACTCATAATGATAAAAAAAAGACCAACACCCAAAGACCAGAGAAAGGAAAAAAAAACAATTGTGCAAACAATAAAGGTAAGCAAATAGCGTTTAGAGCTAATGTGAGCCTTCAGACATGAAGCCCGCAGCAGCCGGAGCAGCCTACAGCATCAGCTCAGCAAAAAGCAGAGTAAATGTCACAGAGCAGTGAGCAGAACCGGCCTGATGCTTGACTCTGGTCCTGATATCTTGCCTTTTCAATCCATCTGGCCCAGTGTTTAAATTCGCCCAACATCAGATCGTTTCTCGCTCAAAACCCAGTCCCTGTTGCATACGCTCTGGGCCTGGACCCCACCTCCACGTTTCAGCCTGTACCTGACCTTTCCAGGTTGGCCAGCCCTTAGATCGAGCAAATCTCACTCTCGGTTTAGGCAGATGGGCCCCAAATCTGCCTCTCCTCCGCTCCACTCACCCTGACTTAACCTCGCATATCCCTCGACCTCACCCCAACTTTGCCTCGCACACCAACGTTTCGACCTGCGGCTCAGCCTCAATTTCACTCGCCTCTTTAATGTTTGTGGTGATTGCTTACCTTTTTTTTTACAGTAAAAATGTTAACAATGAAGTATTTATTTGCATTTCTTGTTTTATTAGCCACCACTAATTTATTATTAAAGTACCGTACATATAGTTCACTATTTACACTATCTTAAGATTCATTTTCCTGCAGACATTCACAGTAGAACAGAGAAATACAACAGAATCATTGAAGAAGTACACACAAAGACTAACAAACAACCAGTGTGCAGAAGAAGACAAACTGCAAATAAAAAGTAAATAAAAATAATTAATATTGATTTCCAAATAAGGAAAGTTATGCTGAACCTTCGCAAACCTCTGGAAATTTTGTATGTCTCTATCAGGTCACACCTTTTTCTGTAACTGTTAGACTTTATTCTGTGTTCTATTATTGTTTTACTTTGTTCTACCTCAATGCACTGAATGTAATGAAATGATCTGTAGGAACAATATGCAAGAGAAGCTTTTCATTGTACCGCAACACACGTGACGATAACAAACCATTTCCAGTTCCAGTTCCCTCAGCCTCCCTTGCTGCAGGGAGAACAAGCCCAGGAGACTCAGCCAGCTCCATCAGGGGCAAAACCCTCACAACATCGAGAGCACCGTCAAGAGACAGTGCCTCAAGAAGGCAGCATCTGCCATTAAGAACCCTCACCACTCAGAACATGCCCTTGTCTCATTGCTACTGTCAGGAAGGAGGCACAGGAACCTGAAGACACACATTAAAATTTTGAGGAACAGTTTCTTCCCCTCTGCCATCAGATTTCTAAACAGTCCATGAAGCATTTTCTCACTCTTTCCCACTATTTAGTTTGTAACTTATAGTGCATTTTTATGTCTTGCACTGTACTGCTGCTACAGGACAACAAATTTCGTGACACTGTCAGTGAAAATAAACCTCATTCTGATTCGCAGACTCGAGGAGATCTGCAGATGCTGGAAATTCAAGCAACACACACAAAATGCTGGTGGAATGCAGCAGGCCAGGCAGCATCTATAGGAAGAAGTACAGTCGACGTTTCGGGCCGAGACCCTTCATCAGGACTAACTGAAAGAAAAGATAGTTAGGCCACTATCTATCTTGCTATCTTTTCTTTCAGTTAGTCCTGACAAAGGGTCTCGGCCCGAAACGTCGACTGTACTTCTTCCTATAGATGCTGCCTGGCCTGCTGCATTCCTCCAGCATTTTGTCTGGTTCTAAGCCTGTCTTCGTAACGAAGGGTCTCTCATCCAGTTGCCATCTCGGTGAACCTCCTCTGCTCTCTTTCTAGATCCTCGAATTTTCGTGGAGTCTGATTTAATAATTAGATTTTGACGACACAACCAAAATGCTGGAGGAGCCCAGTAGGTCAAGCAGCATCTATCACCATCATCACTATGTGCCATGTCATTTGATGTGGCTGATCGTGGCAGCATCGATAGTGGAGAATAAACAGTCAAAATTTCAGCCGAAGATCCTTTACCAGGACTCTGAAAGTAACTTGGGTCATTGAATCCCAGTGAAGGGTCTCGGCCTGAAATCTCAACTGTTTATTCCCCGCTATAGATACTGCCTGACCTGCTGAGTGCCTCCAGCATTTTGTGTGTGGTGCTCCGGATTTCCAACATCTGCAGACTCTCCTGTGTTTATCTTAGTAGATTTCGACATGCTGATTTTACGTACATAGGGGAAAACTAACTCGCTCCCGGTATTTTCAGTGGTGGAGGTAGGGCAAGGATGAAGGAGTGTGGGCTGTGTGTGTGGCTGGTAACAAGGGGAAGGCTGTGTTACAAGAACTGCATCAGATTAAATCAGGGAGTGCTGTGCATCACGATTTGCATGTATAATCACGCCGAGGTGACGTAACCACATCTTTAAAAATAACTTGGGTTGTTGTTTCATAATTGATCCCAGGTTTGCCAGGTAAAGCTTTTTATTTCCTGGAGTTGGATCACTGTTCCTAATAACCCCAGGAACTTACCCATCTGCAGGCTGTCAGGTCTCTGTTTCCCTAGTAGATTAAGGAGGTTCAGCGTGACACCAAATACTGCCGTCTCCCACCCACCCAGCTTCTCCTCTCACTGCCTTCCCCTATCATTGCCTTCATGTGTTCTCCTTCTCCTCCTCCCCCCCGCCCTTTTATTTTGGCTACTTTCCCTTTCCTTTCCAGTCCAGAAGAAGGGTCTCGGCCCAAAACATCAGCTCTTTATTCCTCTTCATAGATGCTGCCTGGCCTGCTGAGTTCCTCTAGTATTTTGTGTGTGCGTTACTCTGGATTTCCAGCATCTACAGAATCTCTACTGCTAACAAAGTTCTACAGATGGACAGGCAGGGCCTAGAGGGATATGGATCAAATGCAGGAAATTGGGCCTAGCTGGGTAGACACGTGGTTGACATAGATAGGCTGGGCCAAAGGTCCTCTATCTGCGATGGATTGCCCTGTGACTCTGAGATTCTAAGTATCCTGATGTTCTGGTATGGAAATTCGAAAGTACAAGAATGCAAGAAGGTCTAGAGAGCAGTAGGCCCAGCCTGATCACAGGCACATCCTCTCTACCATCGAAAGTATCTACGTTGGGAGTATCCATCATCGAAGAACCCACCAACCAGGCCATGCCATCTTCTTGCAGCTACCAGCTTGCAGGAGGTACAGAAGCTAAAAGTCAAAATCTCGTAAGTGGTGTGTCCTAGGGTCAAAGTCCCACGACTGGATGAGTTCTGGGGTAGTCAGAGGCCTGCCGCCTGTGAGTCTGGGCCAGGGGCTGAAGGTTGGAGTCCCAATGTTTGAAAGTCTGGGGGGGGGGGGGGGGGGGGGGGGTGTGTGTGTGTGTGTGTGTGTGTGTGTGTGTGTGTGTGTGTGTGTGTGTGTGTGTGTGTGTGTGTGTGTGTGTGTGTGTGTGTGTGTGTGTGTGTGTGTGTGTGTGTGTGTGTGTGTGTGTGTGTGTGTGTGTGTGTATGAGAGAAAGAGAGAGAGAGAGAAGGGCTGGTTTTGTTGTTGCTGCCTGGGTTGTTCCGCGGAGCTATGTAGAAATGCCACGTTGGCACCAGAATGCGTGGTGACACTTGTGGGCTGCTCCCACCACTGTTATGGTTGTTAATGCAAATGATGAAAGCTGTATGCTTCGATGTACAAGAGATAAATACAGTTAATGTGAATCTGAGTCTGAAGTCCCACACTACCAGGTTCAAGAACAGCTGCTCCCTTCACCCATTCAGTCTTGAACCGACTGAATCACTAACTCAGCTTAGTAACTCTTTGACCACTTTGCAGAGGATACTAAAAAAAAATTCAGTTTACAATTCTGGAATGACTCAGGGGAAACAGGGACATTTGTTGGAGTGTAGGTACTTTTTAATCCAAGGAAATATGTTGTTGTTGTTGTTCGGCCTTCGGAGTCGAAGAGATCACGACTTCTGTCAAGTGGAGGGTTTGTGACTGGTGACTGGTGAGGCCAATCCGGGCCCTGAAAGCTCGCCCACATGTGGGACACATGAGGGTAGGTGCTGCAGTGGAAGTGGAGGTAGCTCGAGCCTTGCGCACGGCGCGTTTCCTCTGAGCCTCTGCGGTGTGTCTGATTTCTGCTACATACGCTCCTTCAGTGGTCCTGCTCCACCAGGTTGAGTGGTCCAGAGCAAGCGATTCCCAGCTACTGGGATTGATGTTGAGGTGTTTGAGGGACACTTTGAGGCAGTCTTTGAAATGTTTCTTCTGCCCTCCAGCTGAGCGCTTGCCCTGGCTCAGCTCTCCATACAGCAGCTGTTTTGGTAGTCGACTGTCAGACTTCCTGACGACATGGCCAGCCCATCTGGCTTGGGCTTTCTGTAGGAGGGTGTAGACGCTGTGGGTGCTAGCCCGCTCCAGGACCTCCGGGTCTGGGACTTTGTCCTGCCATCGTACATGGAGAAGTCTGCGGAGGCAGCTCAAGTGAAAGTGTTTGAGCTGTTTAGCGTGTCTGCTGTAGACAGTCCAGGTCTCGCTGGCATAGAGGAGGGTGGTGAGTACCACTGCTCGGTAGACCTTCAGCTTGGTGGTAAGGCCGAGTCCTCTCCGCTCCCATACATTCTCACGGAGTCTCCCAAAGGCAGCACTGGCTTTGGCAATTCTGTTGCTGATCTCTGCATCTATGTTCACCGCTCGTGATAGAGGACTGCCCAGATAAGTAAAGCTGTCGACTGCCAGTAGCTTCTGCTCTTTTACTGTGATGTGTGGTTCCTGGTAGGGCTTTCCGGGTGCGGGCTGGTACATAACTTCGGTCTTTTTGGTGCTGATTGTAAGTCCGAAGTTGTCACAGGCTCGTGAGAAGCAGTCCATTTCTCGTTGCATCTTCCGCTCTGTGCTGGTGTTGAGGGCGCAATCATCAGCGAATAAGAGGTCTCTGATGACCTCTTTATGACCTTCGTCGATCTGACCAAGGCATTTGATACGGTCAGCAGAGATGGCTTATGGAAGATAATGGAGAAGTTTGGCTGCCCTAGCAGGTTCATCACGATTGTTCAGCAGTTCCACGATGGCATGATGGTGAAAGTTTTGGATGATGGTGACGAGTCAGAAGCCTTCCCAGTGACGAACGGTGTGAAGCAAGGATGCGTACTCGTCCCTACACTCTTTAGCATGGTCTTCTCTACTATGCTGAATGATGCCTTCCACGATTGTCAGGATGGTATACACGTCAGGTATAGGACTGGCGGTGGGCTATTCAACCTCCGGCGTCTACAGGCTGTTACAAAGGTAAAGGAGACCAAGGAAATATACCAGCCGGGTTGTGCACAGTGAGATCCCAGAAGCAACAAGCAGTGTGTTGCTTTATACAGAGAGGTAAGTCCCACAAGGACTCTCTGGTCTTCCACGATGTTCTTACCAAACTCTCATATTAAATAACAGCTTAAGACTGTCAATATTGCTTAAACTTAAGCCCATCTCCCCTCCTGGGACATAAGCCACCGACAGTAGCTCACCAGAGTCTCTGTCCTGGGTCGGTCTTGCACATTGTCCCCAAGTGCAGCCCATCTTCCTCTCCTATGGATAAGACCTTTGGAGCTTCTGTCGGCGTTTCTCTCTCTGGGTTTTTGCGGGATGGGGTTGCTAGCCTTATGCCCAACCCTCCTCCCTTCAACCAGGCTTGGGACCCTCCATGGTGGAGTCAGAGTTAATATTGACGTAAAGTTAAATTTGGCAAAGAATGGGGGAGTGCCATGTTGTCCGAGATACTGCCTTTCTAACGGCACCCCCTTTGGGGGAAGAGAGAAAATCCCAAGCAGAAGTAAAGTGTAATATATATTTTATAAATTATCATAGAACTAGAAGAGTACAGCACAGTACAGGTCCCTTGGCCCACAATGTTGTACCAACCTTTTAACCTACTCCATGACCAATCTAATTTTCCTACATAACCAACAACCCTACATTTTTCTTGTGCCTATCTAAAAATCTCTTAAATGTCACTAATGTATTTCCTCAGCCACCACCCTGGCAGTGTGCTCAATGCACATACCACACTCTTGTTAAAAAAAACTTACCTGACTCATTAATACATCCCCTCTAGTACTGGACCTTTCAATCCAAGGAAAAAAATTGCCTCGTGTGATTTTATAATCTGAAGAAAGGAAGTAAGGCTCCCAATCTTACCTATCAAAAGAAGATAAAGATAGTATTAGATTGAAGGAAAACGTATACCATAAGACCAGAAGACAGAGGAGCAGGATTAGGCCATTTGGCCCACCAAGTCTGCTCCACCATTTCATCATGGCTGATCCATTTCCCTCTCAGCCCCTATTTCCTGCCTTCTCCCCACATCCCTTCATGCCCTGAGCAATCAAGAATCTATCAACCTCTACCTTAAATAACCCAATGACTTGGCCTCCACAGCCGCCTGTGGCAACAAATTCCATGAATTCACCACTCTCTGGCTAAAGAAATCACTCCTCATCTCCATTCTAAATAGATGTCCCTCTATTCTGAAGCTGTGTCCTCTGGTCTTAGGCTCCCCCACCATTGGAAACATTATCTGCACATCCACTCTATTGAGGTCTTTCAATATTTGATAGGTTTCAATGAGATCCCCCTTCATTCTTCTGAACTCTAGTGAGTACAGGCCCAGAGCCATCTAACACTCCTCATATGATAAGCCTTTCAGTTGACAAATAATTTTTGTGAGCCTCCTTTGAACCCTCTCCAATGTCAGCACATCCTTTCTTAGATAAGGGGCCCAAAACTGCTCACAGTACAATGCTACTCAAAGTAAGTTTGCAGGCAGCGAAGATCTCAAAACTCTATTTCAGGCGATGTTGTTGGGCAGATCTGTGCAGGTCAGTGAGGAAGGACCCAAGCGTTGTCCAGGGACCTTGTCCACTCTCAGGAGAGATGATGTTAAGCCCCCGAGATCCATATGTATTTCAACCACATCACTTCTCATCATTAGCCTAACTTACAATTATTCCTCAGAAAACAGCCTCTTCATTCCAGTAACCAGCTTTGTGGACACACTTAAAGTTATCTTCATCTGGTTTCGATGTTGTGGAAGCTCCTGGTGTCAAATGCAAAGCAAATGGTAATTCGAAGACAATTACACAATGGCTAATTTGTTTCAGAGTCTCTCGAGCTCCGGAGAGCAAGGATTCGTTGGTAGGATAAAAGCTGATGAATTTTGCATTACAGTGCTGAATATGCACATCAGGCCACATCTGGTGACCTTGGACACAGCTGGATGCAGCAAACCTCTGAAGGAACTCAGAGCCACAGCAGACTGCAGATGGTAACTTGGTAAGTTGGTTTATTACTGTCACAAGTACAGATTTACAGTGATCAACTTTGTTCTGAATGCTGTCTGTACAGGTCACTTTGTTACTACGGAGCGTCGAGGTAGTACAAAGGAAAACAGTGGCAGAATGCAGAATAAAGTGTTCCAATTACAGGGAAAGTGCAGTGCAGGAAGACAAATAAGATGCAAGGTCATAATGAGGTTGCTGTGAGGTCAGGAGCCCATCTTGTCATAATTGTGAGGTCGAGTCCATTTTATGATCATTGTGAGGTCATGCTGCCTGCTCTACTCACTTTACATTTATAACTGTGAGGCTAAGTACAGCTCCAATGCCATATTCAAGTTTGCTGACGACACCACTGTCGTCGGGCAAATCAAAGGTGGTGACAAATCCGCATATAGCAGGGAGACTGAAAATCTGGCTGAGTGGTGCCACAACAACAACCTCTCACTCTATGTCAGCAGGACCAAGGGGCTGATTATTGACTTCAGGAGGAGGAGACCAGAGGTCCATGAGCCAGTCCACAATGGGAGGATCAGAGGTGAAGAGAGTCAGCAACTTTAAATTCTTTGACTTTATCATTTCAGAGGATCTATCCTGGGTCCAGCATGTAACTGAAATTATTTAAAAAAAGGCATGGCAGCACCTTTACTTTCTTAGAAGTTTGCAAAGATTCGACATGACATCTAAAACTTTGATAAACTCCTATAAGTGAGTGGTGGAGAGTGGTCCAACGCCCTTGAATGGAAAAGCCTACAAGAAGCAGAGGATACAGCCCAGCCCATCACAAACACAGTCCTCCCCACTATTTAGCATACCTGCATGGAGCATTGTCACAGGAAAGCAGCATCCATCATTAAGGGCTCCACCACCCAGGACATGCTCTTTTCTCACTGCTGCCATCAGGAAGATGGTACAGGAGCCTCAGGACTCACACCATCAGTTATTATCCCTCAACCATCAGGCTCCCGAACCAGAGGGGATAACTTTACTCAGCTTCACTCCCACAGCCGATGGACTCACATCTCATGTTCTAGATATTTATTGCTTACTTATTTATTATTATTGTTTTGTTTGTTTTTTCATTTTTGCATTTACACAGTTTGTTGTCTTTTGCACACTGTCTGATGTTTGCAGTTGCTCATTGATTCTTTTGTGTTTCTTTGTATTTACAGTGAATGTCACAAAAAATGAATCTCAAGGTAGCATATGGTGACATGTATATACTTTGATAATAAATTTTCTTTGAACTTTGAAGAGCTCGTCGTAACATAATGATGCTGGAATCCGGAGAAAAAAAGAAACAAATTGTTGGGGGAAATCAGTGGGTCAGGCAGCATCTGTGGAGGTTGGTCAAACCTCGGGAGCTTTGAATGAGTCCTTTGCTCCGGACAGGTTTAATTTCACCCACCATCACAGCCAGAGATGACAGCTTTCACTCGGCCCAGTCTGGAATGCCGTGACCAATCAGTGGATGAATGTCAAAGGACTTCCCGTCAATGAAGCAAGTTTTAACTGCATCCTTCAAAGGAAGCAGAAAAGATTTCTGAGAGATGTTTGAACAAACACAGGAACATTGGGTTGATAAACAGAGGCACAGAATTCAAAAACATCTGTTGCTCTAAGAAAATTGTCAAGGTCTTGGAGAGGCAGAGAGTTCTAAGAACAGAATCAGACACGAGGAGAGTCAAAAGCAGTTGGAGATGTTTTCCCCGTAACAGGGAAGGTTAAGAGGATATTACTGATGTAGCTTTCTGTAAAACACAATGGTATTACCAGTGATGGTGGAGTATCCCTGACATTTAGTCTGGAATCTCTATTAAGCAGGAAGGGATGTTTCAGAGGAGATGCACCAGAGTACATGAGGTTGCCCAAACTTCAGCTTTCTCTGAAGCACTGGAGGCTGAGAGGGGGGACCTGATAGACATTGACACAATTATAAACACAATGGATTCTGCAGATGCTGGAAATCCAAAGCAACACAAACAAAATGCTGGAGGAACTCAGCAGCTTCTATGGAGAGGAATAAGTGCATGCTGGCAGATGGCACTAATTTAGGTTGGCACAGGGGTCATAGGTACGGAGAGGATGTTTCTAGTAATGGGAGGGTCTAAGACCAGAGGCACAGCCTCAGAATAGAAGGGCATTAGGACAGAGATGAGAAGGAATTTCTTCAACCAGAGGGTGGTGAATCGGTGGAATTAATTGTTGCAGAAGGCTATGGAGTCCAAGTTGTTGGGTATATTTAAAGCGGGGGTTGATAGGTTATTGGTTAGTCAGGGTGTCAAAGGTTACAGGGAGAAGCTGAATGAGGTTAAGAGGGATAATAAATCAGCCATGATGGAATCGCAGAGCAGACTCAATGGGTTGATACCCTCCTTTGACTTAGAATTGTCCTGTTTCTGTGCTACCAAAATCACAAGAGGTTAGTGCTCTTGCTGTATTGCCCATTCTGGAGTGGTTCAGCACTGAAGAGAGGCAGGAGAGACTGGGTTTGTTTTTCTTGGAGTGGAAGAGGCTAACGAGAGACCTGCTGGAAATAATACAAAGTCCTGTGGAGCAGAGAGAGGGTAGACAGCATTTGTTTTACTTTAAAACTTTTGCTTGCAAATTCTATACATCTATCTACAGACAGGATGTCCATGCAATTAAAAAAACTTTTAGTAAGTTCTCTGCCTCCTTCAAAGATTGTAGATATGCATTCCCAGCTCTCTGTGTTATCTCGATGCCCCCATTAAAACGGTTCCCTTTGCTTTGCCTCTGTTCATTCTACCAAAACCCACCACTTCATACTTGACTGCATTCAAACCAATCTACCAATCCTTCTGTGGCTCACGCATTCTTTACAAAAGGTGTACAAAGATAATTTGCAGCATTATGGGGGTGTTTTGTGTAATCAAATCAAAGCTTTGATGACTAATTTGTGTTTTTTTTCCCTGTCCAGAATTTCTGTAGTACTGCTTAATCTTAAATTCCATGAGAGATCAGAGTCTTGCAAAGACAGAAGACTTGAACCTGGGCAGGTTCCCCCATGTATCCCTGATTTACACAAGTGTGAACACACTCTCACACACCACATGACTGAGAACTCAATCTTTTGATCTGTGGTGTGTTAACACAATGGGAAATTCTCTTCGGCAGCCCACACCAACTGCTGGAGGAACTCAATAAGCCGGGTAGCATCTCTGGAGAGATTCTGGGCCAAGACCCATCGACAGGACTGGAAAGGAAGGAGACAGAAGTCAGAATAAGAAGGCGAGGAAGGGAAAGGAGTACAAGCTGGCAGGTGATGTGTGAGACCAGGTGAGTGGGTGGGGGAGCAATGATGAAGTAAGAAGCTGGGAGGTGATAAGCGGAAAGGGCTGAACAAGAAGGAATCTGATAGGAGAGGAGAGTGAATAATGGAAGAAAGAAAACAAGGAAACAAGAGGGAGAGGGAACAGTGAAGACTTACAAACTCTTTGCAGACAGCAGCTGGAACGCAAGAGCGAGAGAGAGAGAGAGAGAGAGAGGAGGGAAACCCATACAGTCACAGGAAGAAACTACAGACTTCTTAAAAAACAGCCATGGGAATTGAACCCAGATCACTGGTGTTGTAAAGGACGATGCTTCACAGTTATCATGACACCCTGTGCAAGTCAGGAGGTTAGTAATCAGTTAACCCACTAACACACATGTATTTGGGATGTGGGGGGGAAAAGTGGAGCATTTAGAGAAACCCACATGGTCACAGGGAGATCCTGGAAACTCCACACAGACAGCACTAGAGGTTGGGATTGAACCTGGCTCTCTGGAACTGTGAGACAGAGGGTTCTACCAACTGCGCCATCCTAACAACCTTAATTACTAATTCCTCACCGTCATTCGAACGCCTGTTCCTCTCCTTCAGATTACTGGGTCTTCTACAGTTATGAATTATTTTTAATGCTTTATCCATTTATGTTATTCCTACCTCCAGGAGCTAACATTCATCTCTCCTATTCTTGGCATCAACACGAGTGATGCCAACAGGCTCAAAAAACTGATTAGAAAGGCTGGTTCTGTTATAGGAATCAAGCTGGACACACTGGAGGCTGTGGTAGAACAAAGGACCCTCTGGAAAATCCTGGCAATTCTGGACAATGTTTCTCACCCTCTGCAAGCCACCTTGGCTGAACAGAGGAGCACTTTCAGTAATAGACTCAGACAACCGCTCTGGTCCAAAAGAGTGCTATATGAGGTCATTCTTACCCTCGGCCATCGGGCTCTAAAGTGAGTCAGCCTATAGCTGGGGAAGTGATGACCCCCTCCTGTTAGACTGTTTGTGGTAACTTATTTTTTATTCTTTCTTACTTCTCTTCTAATATTTGTATATCTGTGCACTTGTGACACTGTAATTTCCTTTGGGATCGATGAAGTATTTATCTATCTATCTACCTGTCTTCTTCCTCTTTCTGCAGAATTGTAGAAATTCTTTCAATCTTTGTTTCTCTATTTCTTGCTAATTTATTCTCAGACTCTCTTCCTCATTATCTAATTTGTTTGCTTCATTTGACACAGTTTGCTAAGTAAGACATAGGATCAGAATAGGCCATTCAGCCCATTGAATCCTCTGCCATTTCATCATGGCTGATTTGTTTGCCATCTCAACCCCATTGTCCCATCTTCTCCCACAATCTTTGATGTGTTTATTAATCAAGGACATATTTTTAAATATACTCAATGAGTTGGCCTCCACAGCTATCTGTGGCAATGAATTCCACAGATTCACCATTCTCTGGCTAAAGAAATTCCTTCTAATCTCAGTTCTAAATGGACATCCCTCTATTCTGCAGTTCTGCCCTCTGGTTCTAGACTCCCCCACTTTAGGAAACATCCTCTCCAAGTCTACTCTATCTATGCCTTTCAATGTTTGGTAGATTTCAATGAGACTCCCCCCATTCTTCTAAACTTGAGCAAGTACAGTCCCAGAGCCATCAAACGCTCCTCAAACATTTCATTCCGGGATCATTCTCATAAATCTCCTCTGGACCTTCTCCCTGTCTACAATCTCTCCCAGTTTTCCAGATTTCTCTTCATTTTAACAGCATTAATGGTCATGATGAAGGGTCTCAGCCCGAAACATCAGCTGTAAATTTTGTGTGTATTGCTCAAGATTTCCAGCGTCTGCAGAATCTCCTGTGTTAATCTCCTATAAATCTGCTGCACTCCATCTATTTAGTTAGTCAGAGATGAGTCACTAGCCCTTTGTTGTTATTTCTCAATGGGTTGCATATTTGTTGAGAATAATAAGGTATTCATTTTAAATTTCTGGCATCTTCTTCCTTCCTTTCCAATCCTGAAAAGGTCTCAGTCCAAAACATCAACCGTTTATTCATTTCCATAAATGCTGCCTGACCTGCTGAGTTCCTCCAGCATCTTGTGTGTATTTCTTTTAAATGTTTGATTTGCTTGTATACTGGCAAACCTTTTAATCTGATTTACCTACCTAGTTTAGCCAATTCGCCCCCTTGAGGTAGTGCCCTGAACTGCAGCTACTCTAAGAACATGGAACTGTGCTGGAAGGGGCCTTTCAGCCCGCAATATCTGTGCTGAACGCGATGCCAATTTAAACTGTACATACATCTGCCTGCACATGGCCCATATCACTCGATTCCCTGTCTGTTTATGTGGCTGTCTAAATCCCTCTTTAAATCTTGACGGTCAATTTTTTTTATTTTGCATTTTTTTTATATTGTAACTTATCGTAATTTGTTAGGCCTGCACTATACTGCTGCCACCAAACAACAGATTTCACAGATTATGCCAATAAAATTAAATCTGTCTGATTCTGATGTACACGAGGCTAAACTCAGCTGACAAAATGACTCATTTTGATGAACAGTAAATCTGCATTTATGTTGGGCCTTTTAGAACACCCAAAGCCAAATTCCCTTTAACCAATTAAGTAGTTTTGTTTGTGAATTTGTGTACAGCAAACTCCCAACGACTTCTTAATAATGCCCACATGATCAGTTCTTGTGATTTCAACAGAGGAATGGAAACCCAGGAATGCCACTGCAAATCTTACAAACATCACAGTAGCAGCGAAGATTTAAAATGGAAAGGGGAAATGCTAGTGATGCCAGCAGTTCAGGCAGCATCTATGCAGAGAGAATCCTGTTCATATTTCAGCTCTGTGGCTTTTTCCACAGAACTGATAAAAGATTAGCCTGAAGTGTTAGCACTGATTCTCTCTGCACAGATGCCGCCTGACCTGCTAACTATCTCTGACATTTTCTGCTTTCATTTTGGTTTTAGTTTTTGCCCTGCAGGAAGAGAAAGGAATTAATGTTTCAGTTTGATGACCTTTAATGAAAACTGAAAGTTAACTTTCACAAATGTGGAGTCTCATTTCTTTGGAATTGAATTATTGATGGAATTTTTAATAGGGGAAATTTCCCTTTTCTGTGTCATTAATCTCTCTATTTTTAATCCCGTAGTCATTTTCTACACATGTATTAACATTGGATTAACACTGTGAGTTCAAGTTTCCTGCTATCAGAAACAGTTCTGTTTGAAAGGTTTAAAATTCACTTCACTGCTTGCGTGTTTGATGAATGGGACTCATTGTAAATGAAGTATAGGACAAGGAACCAGTGCAGCTCACTGAGCGAGGGTTTGATGGCTAAGTGGCATCACTACAAAGTGGATTAGCAGCACCTTTGGACATGGCTGTGACTCTTCCATCATCCAATGACTCACTCCAGATACACACTCAGATAGTGTGTGTGTGTGTGTGTGTGTGTGTGTGTGTGTGTGTGTGTGTGTGTGTGTGTGTGTGTGTGTGTGTGTGTGTGTGTGTGTGTCTGGCTATCCGTCTATGTGTGTTGTGTGTGGCAGTATGTCTGTGTGTTATGTGTCTGTGTCCTCATGTCTCTGTATATCTGTGTTTATGTGCCTGTGTGTCAGTGTCTCTGTATGTCTGTTTATCTTCTGTGTTTATGCCTGTTGAGTGTGTGTATCTGTGTCTGTTTATGCGCGCGTGTGTGTGTCTGTTTATGCGTGTGTGTGTGTGTGTGTGTGTGTGTGTGTGTGTGTGTGTGTGTGTGGACATCTGTGTGGGGAGCAGTTCTGATGAACGTGCTCTCTTCCCCTGGGTCATAGTCGCAGTGAATGACTGGTGCTGTAAGCTTTCACTTGGGGGTCTGGGTTTGGACAATGGCTCTGTGCTAGATCAGCCATTTCTTTCGCTGGATAGTGAACAAAGTGGATATTTTAATTTCCAGTGATTGAACAGAATCATTTTCCTTCTGCTCCATATGGAGCTTCCAGCTGTTAGGAAGTGACAGATCTCATCCTTGGAGTGCAGTTCCACAGAGAATGGGGGAAATTGTCACAAATATTCAAACCTCACCCCTTGCTTTCTGCAGTCACAAATATTTCAATATGACACATGCAAAATGTGGAAGGCACTTAGCAGCATCAGGCATCATCGATGCAGAGGAAATAAATAGTTGTTGTTTCCAGCTGGGACCCTCATTTTCTTTGTTGACTGTTTACCTTCTCGGTAAATGCTGTGTTCCTCCAGCATTTTGTGTCTGTTACCCTGGGTTTGCAACATCAGCAGGATTTCTTGTGTTTACAGTTCAGTGTGTGTGAGTTATGCATGCACAGTGAGCAAAAGTCTGGTCAGGTAGAACTGTGGAGAGGGAGAAGCAGAGTTAATCTTTCAGGAAGGAGACACAAGAGACATCAGATGCTGGGGTCTGAGACCTGGAGGTGCTCCGAGAGCCCAGCAGCATCTGTGGGGGAAGAGGAATTGTCGATGTTTGGGATGAAACCGTACACCAGGACAATGAGCCTTCTATTTGCATGGCGGAGACTACATGAGATCTGATGGAGGCTTCTATGATTATGTGAGGCATAGATAGGTTAGACTGCCAGTACCTTTTTCCCAGGGTAGAGACGTTTAATACTAGCGGGCATGCCTGTCAAGTGAGAGGGGTACGTTGAAGGAGGTGTGCGGGGCAGGGTTTTTTACACAGAGTGGGGGGTGCCTGGGGTGCTGGTGCTGGTAGGTATGACAGGAGCGTTCAAGAGGCTCGTAGATAGTCATGACAAAGGAAGGATATGGACACCGTGTAACCAGAAAGAACTAGTTTGGTTGCTTATCTAATTACCCGTTGATTCCATAACCTACAGACTCACTTTCAAGGACTCTTTGCAACTCGTGTTTTCGGTATCACTGCTATTTGCAGTTTGTCTTCTTTTGAACACTGGCTGTTTCTCAGCCTTTGTTTACAAACAGTTGTTCATAAAATTCTATCGTATTTCTTGATTCCTGTAAACGTCTGCAAGGCAATGAATTTCAAGGAAGTATATGATAGCATGTACTTACATAGATAATGAATTTATTTTGAGCTTTGAATGGTGTGAGGATTGTGGTGCGGCCTGGTCACGTAAACAGAAATGTTAAAGTGACAATAACAGAATAACGGATGGAGAAAGGCTTTGTTTTTAGTTCAGATTATCAATTACCTCAGCATTTTGACTTGATGTCAGTCTGTTCAAATATACTCTGAACATACCAGATTCTGAAATAAAACCTCGAGCAGTTAGCTCACTAGATGAGATACACAATGCAATCCTAAAGAGCGTGTAAAAAGAGAATGATTGCTTATTTAGATGCAGGCTGTAATTACCACAACTTAGCCTATTTTCATTTATCATGGACATGCCTCACTGTTGGCTTTAAAGCCCGTAATCATTTTAATTAATTGCAAAACACACATAAATGGTTGTGCACTGTCCAGGTCTTCACAATTCCCTCTAACTTTCCCCTCTCAGAGGCAGAACGTTCTGTCCTCAGTCAGGGCCTCACCTTGGTCCTCCTGCGCCCACACCTCAGTGAGTTCCGTGCCCGCCATGACGCTGAACTCTCTCTCTGCCACCTCCGACTCTTCGGCAAGGACTCTTCACCCCTCACCGATGACCCCTTCTCCTGTCTTCAACCCTCCTCCTCTTCCTGGACACCCCTCCCTGGTCTTCTGCCTGCTCTGGACCTTTACATTGCCAGCTGCCGACGGGACATTAACCATCTAGACTCTACACTCCACTCTCCTATTCCAACCACACGCCTTCCGAACACTCGGCTCTCCACTCCCTTCTAACCTCACCATCAAACCCGCAGATAAAGGGGTGCTGTAGTAGTCTGGCAAACTGACCTCTACCTTGCTGAGGCCCAGCGACAACAATCAGACACCTTCTCTTATTTACCCCTCGAACAGGACCCCAGTAAGAAACACCAGGCCATTGTCTCCCACACCATCACCAACTTTATTAGCTCTGGGGATCTCCCATCCACCGCCACCAATCTCATAGTTCCCTCACCCCACACCTCCCGTTTCTACCTCCTACCCAAGATCCACAAACCTGCTTGTCCAGGTAGACCCATTGTCTCAGCTTGCTCCTGCCATACTGAACTCATATCTGCTTACCTCAACCCTGTTTTATCCCCCCGGTTCCGACCTACATCCATGACACTTCACATGTTCTGGATCTTTTCAGTGATTTCAAGTTCCCTGGTCCCCATCATCTTATTTTCACTATGGATGTCCAGTCCCTATACACCTCCATCCCCCACCAGGAAGGCCTCAATGCTCTCCATTTCTTTCTGGACACCAGACTCAACCAGTTCCCCTCCACCATCACACTCCTCCACCTAGCAGAACTTGTCCTCACTCTCTTTTGACTCCTCCAACTTCCTTCAAACAAAAGGAGTAGCCATGGGCACTTGCATTGGTCCAAACTATGCCTGCCTGTTTGTTGGCTACATGGAACAGTCCATGTTCCAAGCCTACACTGGTGTCACTCCCCCACTTTTCCTTCGCTACATCAACGACTGAATTGGAGCTACTTCCTGCACCCATGCCGAGCTTGTCAACTTCATCAACTTTGCCTCCAACTTCCACCTGGCCCTCAAATTTACCTGGTCCATTTCCAACACCTCCCTCCCCTTTCTCGATCTCTCTGTCTCCATCTTTGGAGACAGCTTATCCACTGATATCTTTTGTAAACCCATTGACTCTCACAGCTACCTGAACTAAACCTCTTCCCAACCTGCTACTTGTGAAAATGCCATCCCCTTGTCTCAATTCCTCCATCTCCACCGCATTTGCTCTCAGGATGAGGCTTTTCACTCTAGAATGAAGGAGATGTCCTCCTTCTTCAAAGAAAGGGGCTTTCCTTCCTCCACCATTAATGCTGACCTCAACCACATCTCTTCCATTTCACCCACGTCTGATCTTACCTCGTCTTCCTGCCACCCTACCAGGGACAGGGTTCCTCTCATCCTCACCTACCTCCCTGCCGGCCTCCGTGTCCAGCACAAAATTCTCCGTAACTTCCGCCATCTCCAACAGGATCCCACCACAAAGCACATCTTCCCCTCCCTCCCCATTTTCTGCTTTCTGCAGG
Source organism: Hemitrygon akajei (assembly GCF_048418815.1). Lineage (NCBI taxonomy): Eukaryota > Metazoa > Chordata > Chondrichthyes > Myliobatiformes > Dasyatidae > Hemitrygon > Hemitrygon akajei. The sequence continues at coordinate 121,191,766 of NC_133133.1, forward strand.
AATCATTCCCGATGGAACTCCCTTGTCCATTTGTCCCTCCCCACTGATCTCCCTCCTGGCTCTTATCCTTGCAAGTGGAACAAGTGTTACACCTGCCCCTATATCTCCTCCCTCACCACCATTCAGGGCCCCAAACAGTCATTCCAGGTGAGTCGACTTTACCTGTGAGTCTGTTGGGGTCATCTACTGTGTTTGGTGCTCCTGCTGTGGCCTCTTGTACATCGGTGAGACCCAATGTAGATTGGGAGACCGCTTCACCGAGCACCTAGGCTCCTTCTGCCAGAAGAAGTGGGATCTCCCAATGGCCACCTATTATAATTCCAATATGTCTATCCATGTCTATACTGTCGCGATGAGACCACACTCAGGTTGGAGGGACAACACCATCTGTGTAGTAACCTCCAACCTGATGGCATGAACATCGATTTCTGGAACTTCCAGTAATGTCCCTCCCCACTCCTTCACCATTCCCATCCCCTTTTCCCTCTCTCACCTTATCTCCTTGCCTGCCCATCACCTCCCTCTGGTGCTCCTCCCCCCTTTTCTTTCTTTCATGGCATTCTGTCCTCTCCTATCAGACCCCCCCCCCCCCACTTCTCCTGCCCTGTATCGCTTTCACCAATTAACTTCCCAGCTCTTTACTTCATCCCTCTCCCTCCGGTTTCACCTGTCTCCTTGTGTTTCTCTCCCTCCTCCCCCCACTTTTCAAATCTACTCCTCATCTTTTCTTCTCCAGTCCTGCCAAAGGGTTTCGGCCGGAAACGTTGACTGTTGACTCTTTTCCACAGATGCTGCCTGGCCTGCTGAGTTCCTCCAGCATTTCGTGTGTGTTGCTCGGATTTCCAGCATCGGCAGATTTTCTCTTGTTTGTACACTGTTCTGTCTACTTACTGTGAAAACAGATGAACATTGTGGTACTTGGAGCTGTTTTAAATGGGAACAGCTCCAGAATAAATTAATTAAAAGTCGCAATGGGCTTTTCCAAGACAGCAGCTTACAACATTGTCAGCCCAATGGGGTGGAAATGAAGGGACACACACTCAGTGGCCACTTTATTAGGTACCTCCTGTGTCTAATAAAGTGGCCACTGAGTGTATGTTTGTTATTCTGTAATACGGGTGGCTGTCAAACGTCCCAGTCTATCATGTACTGAATGTAACGTGAGAGACCAGTCTGAGTAGATGACTTACAAGTAAAATAAACAACAGCACATTTATTCCTCACCTCTCCGTCTCTTGTGTGTGTTATTCACGGCCAGCCAGCTTCCCAGTACAAGTTTAACAACTGGTGACAAGTCCTCAAACAGTTTTTATTGTTTTGTTCCATTAAAAACAAGTCCATGTGCAGCGCTGGCCATGTATGAAATGGCTAGTGAGTGATGAATCCAGGGGAGAGACAGAGAAATGGACAGTTAAGTGAAACAAATAAGAGAGGGAGGGAGAGGTAGATAAGACTCATTAACTTTTCTGGAACATGGCTGTGTTTGAAAACGGCGACGTTTGGAAGTATGGGGCCACAAGGTGAAATAAAAGAGCAATTGAGTTTGTTATACAAATCACCCCTTGTAATAATGATCAGAGAGGCACAGCGAGATCTGTATTTACCAACAAGTGCCTTTATTGTCTAAACTAACAAATATGTGAATTCATCCACTGAGTACCTAGTGGGCACACCTGCTAAGTTTCCCTGAATAGTTAAAGAATAGTAGAGGCAATACCCAGGCTAATGAGTCCGCCTTGGCAAGGCGTACCTCGTAGTCCCAATTCACTCGTTATGTGTTCCACACAAGGTCACTTACACTTGTATCTGTGATGGTTATTCTTTGAAGTTATCACTGTCAGTACACACCAAGCATCCACTTTTATATTCATTCCTTATCAATTCAAATATCACATTCCAGTGTCATTGGCCACAGGTCATGTGTCTGACCTTTAACACCTGGTTATTGGCTCTGCTCCAATGTTGCCTGCTTCCCAGCAAGGAACAGTCGATTCTTTGTGCTCAATCAGCCACCAGCTCGAATCACTCCAGGCAGGCACCTATCCCAACATTCACAAATCTGCATGTTATATCCAACTAAAGAACACCTCACTAATAACTTCTTATTTTGAAATGATCTCCAGTCCAGCAGATTACCTGGAGCATCATTGTGTCTTCTTTAAAACATTGATCAAGCCAAGCATGTCAAGCTCACAAAATGGAGAGCAGAGTGTCTTCACAAAATGGTAGCCTCCATCCCCAAACACACGGCAAAAACAAAGACAATTAGTCTTGTCTACTTCCACTGTCATAGAAACATAGATACATAGAAAACCTACAGTTCAATACAGACCCTTCAGCCCACAAAGTTGTGCCAAACATGTCCCTACCTTAGAAGTTACTAGGCTTACCTACAGCCCTCTATTTTACTAAGCTCCATGTACCTATCTAAAAGTCTCTTAAAAGACCCAATCGTATCCGCCTCCACCACCGTTGCTGGCAGCCCATTCCATGCACTTACCACTTTCTGAGTAAAAAACTTACCCCGACATCTCCTCTGTACCTACTCCCCAGCACCTTAAACCTGTGTCCTCTTGTGGCAACCATTTCAGCCCTGGGAAAAAGCCTCTGACTATCCACACAATCAATGCCTCTCATCATCTTATTCACTGATTTGAACCTGTTGGTCTTTCTGGCCAACAAGTTCAATATACTGAAAGGTCTGAATATTTTGCACTGGCAAATCAAATTTCGGATAATATTTCTGACTGTGATGGGAGCAAAAACATTCAATTTGTTACACAGTCTAGAGCAACCTGCTAAGCCTGGCGATAAGCCTTCTGAGGACAATTAAAGACTTAAAGGACCACTATTCAACTAGACCTTTGATTATTGCTGAGAGGGTTAGATTTCATAAAAGGAATCAAGAGGAAGGCGCGTCCACTTCACAGTTTGTGGCGGTGCTGAAGCAATTGTCTGAACACTGTGATTTTGGGCAGTTCCTGAATGACACGGTACGTGATCAGGATAGATCGCATGTGGTCTGCGATCAGAGGCAATTCAGGAGCGTTCGCTTACAGAAGGCAGACTAACATTATAGAAGGCAATTTAGATTAGTACATCTACGGAGATGGCAGCCGTAGAAGCACAGCTATCAAGCTCATCTTCCCAAGTTCGTAAAGTTTCTACTGACTTCAAGAATAAGACACCTACTGGCAATCAATGTTACCGTTGTGGCACAACTGGTCATCCAGCAAAAGAATGCTTGTACGAGGATTTAGATTGCCGAAACTGTGGCAAAAAGGGACATGTTGAAGGTGCCTGTAAAAGTAAACAGACCCTATCAACAAAAAAAACAGTGTAATAAAGAAAAGTGAGATTTATAAAAACAAAAAGAAGCGTGAACATGATGGAGCATATTTAGGGTGGACTGAGTGACTCTCACTCTGTGGTTGACCAAGCTTTACATCTTATCTATCTCAGGACACACAATCTAGTATGGGGTGGCCCCACATCGAGGAATGCAGGTGCACACGAACACGGCGGTATTGCTGGCGTCTGAGACAGTCTACAGGGAGACTTTGACTGTGAGGGTTTGCCCTGGGTGCTCCGGTTTGCTCCCGTGTTCCAAAGATGTACGGATTTGGGTTAGGGTTAGTAAGCTGCTATATGGACAGTGGAAACTTGGCAGCACCCGAGGGCTGCCCCCAGTATACCCTCAGACTGTGATATTTGTTGACGCAAAGGTTTCAATGTTATGATGTACAGGTGACAAATAAGACTGATACAATCTACTATATTTAAGGTAGAGGTCGATAGGTTTTTGATTGGTCAAGGTATCAACAGTTACAGGGAGAAGGCAGGAGAATGGGGCTGAGAGATAATAAATCAGCCATGATGAAATGGTGAAGCAGACTCAATGGGCCGAATGGTTTAATTCTGCTATCTGTCTTGTGGTCTAATCTATCATGAGGTGCAGTGGTAAGGTGAATCGTCACAGCCTTTTTCCCAGGGTAGGGGGTTCTAAAACTTGTGGGTTGAGGTTAAAGGTGACAGGGGAAAGATTTAAAAGGAACATGAGGTGCATTCATTTCACACAAAGGGTGGTGGGTATCTGGAATGAGCTGCCGGAGGAAGTGGTTGAGGCAGATACAATTACGACAACTAAGAGGTATCTGGATAGGTATGTGGATAGGGAAGGTTTAAGAGAGATATGGGTCAGAGGCAGGCAAATGGGCCAAGCTCAGGTAGGCACTTTGGTCAGCATGGATGAGATGGGTTGAAAGGCCTGTTGCCACACTCCTTGACCCTCTGAGTTCAACAATGGCCTCAATGTTCACCAGCTGGTTGACAATACTCTTTGCCTTTGAGATACATTCCCTCTTCTCCCCCTTCCACTTATTGATTTCCCTTGTATTGTCTCAATGCACTGTGTAATTTGACATATGAACAGGGTGCCAGGCACGTTTTTCACTGCAGAGTAGTGCGGACACTTCTCAGCACATTACAGAAACCAGCTTTCCCTCCCTGGACTCAGTCAGCATATTCAAACCCTACCAACCCAGGACGTTCCCTCGTCTCTCCTACTCTATTAGGCAGAAGATACAAAGCCTGAAGGCATAAACCACCAGGTTTCCACCTCACTATTAAAAAACTATTGAATGGCTCCCTAATACAATAAGATTATTCTCGATCTCACAGTCTACTTCATTATGACCTTATTGACTGCCTGCACTGCACTTTCTCTGCGACTCTAACACACCATTCTGCATTCTGTTACTGTTTTCCTTTATACTACCATCAATGCGCTGTTGTAATGAATTGATCTGACAAACAGCGTTCAAGACACGTTTTTCTCAGAGCTGTCCCATCAATCAAATTCCCTCACGTATGTCCCTGTCACCTTTCCTCTCACATATGCCCCCCCCCCTTCCTCCACTAATTGTCCCAACACTAGGAGCAAATTACAGTGCCCAATTAACCCACTAACCAGTTTGTCTTCAGATGAGGGAGAACGCTCACAGGTAACGTGAAAGCATTCTATCTCCACGTGGATGATCATCCTGTAATGGACCCTTCTGGCCTGTGCGGGGAGCTAGAGAGCATTGGGCGCCAAGGTTTTTTTAGCACACCTCAAATTGGTTAATTGTTGTTTAACGAGACATTTTAATTACTTAGAGCTCCTTGTAATGCGGTCTCCTGGTGCTTTCAGTATAAGCTCGTCAAGCTTATTTTTGCAGGCTTGGAGATTCAGTGTTATCTGTATTATTTAAGTGGACAGCCGATTAGCGCTAATCGGGAGAATGTTATGTCTTGTGGTGTCACTCGGCCAATGTTCTGCTGGAATTATTCTGAATGGACTCTGCTTGCCATCTCTAAATTGGAGTCGATCTTCCCTCCACACTTGCGTCCAACATTGCCAGCACAGGTTATGACACGTCTACTTCATCCGAGTAAATCGGGAGCACGGTAAAATGCGCCCCTGACCTCATTATCACTTTGCATCCCATTGTTTGCCTTCACTTCACTTTCCCTGTAACGAACGCTTTATTCTGCTCCCTTATTGGTTCGCTTTGTTCTCCTTCAGTGTGCTGATCTAATGAATCGATCCGTATAAACGACATTGAAGACAAGTTTTTCACTGTATCTCGGTCCATGTGACAATAACAAACCGATTTACCAATTTAGCATTCGCTCGATGGTGCACTCTGCAGCCACCGTATGCCAGTGGAAGAGGATGTGAATGAATCAGCTGCTCAGTGGGGTTCTGGTCAAGCAGGCTGCTTTATTCCGGATGGTGTTGGTTCTGGTGATATTGATCCTGAGGCTCTTCAGAGGTCAAAAATGAGATATATAAAACTTAGTGGCTACGTCTGTTTTGTTCCGTGTTGCAAGAACAGAAAGCTAACAAAGTTTGTCCTCCTTCTCCCAACACCCCCCCACCACACATATATACACACACACACACACACATATTCTCTCTCTCTCTCCCCCTCCCCCCCTCTCTCTCTCCCCCCCTCCCCCTCTCTCTTTCTTATTCTGGCTTCAATCCCCCTTCCTTTCCGGTCCTGATGAGGTGTCTCGACCCCAAGCACCAGCTCCTCATTCCTCTCCGCAGACACTGCCCGAGTTCCTCCAGCATTTCGTGTGTGTTACTCTGGATTTCCAACATCTGCAGAATCTCTTGTGTTAAAGAACAAAGAAAGACAAGGAAGAAGGAGGTCACAGTCGTCTTATTCATGAAACCAGCTCAGAGTAGACAGATAAAGGACATTCCATTGATAAGAGGTAATCTATATACGAGCCAGCTTCAGAGGTGTGACACAGGCTGTAGTGAAACCTCTGGGGAAAATTACAGAATCAGCGATAACATAATTCTGGAAAATTCCCTGAACAATTGCACACATACAGGTGATCCCATTAAAATTATAAGCAAACATAGGAAAGTTAAGCTACAAAAAAAGAATTACAGTTCTATACCCTAATCCAACAGTGTCGGGCACTGTGAGTATAACTAGAGGTTTACATTCATCCAGGCAACTGGAGAGTATTTCTGCCTGGCCGGTGGTGGTGAGGCTTTGTGGAGTCAGCAGATGAGTCACTCACCGCAGGATATTTAACATATGGCCAGCTGTTGCACCCAAGTATTTACTCTATAGATTAAAGGTTAACTTCATTTGTCACGTGCACTTTGAAACATCAACACATGTTGTGAAATGTTTGTGTCAAACCAGGGAGTACTGTGCTGGGGCCAGCGAGCATGGAGTGCCATGCTCCCAGCACCAACAGAGCATGCTCACAACTTACTAACCCCCACGCCTTTGGAATGTGGGGTGAAACCGGAGCACCCGGAGGAAACCCACCTGGTCCCGGTGAGAATGTACAAACTCCTGACACGCAGCAATGGGAGTTGAACCCCGATCAATAATAGCTGGCGGTGCAAAACAGCTACACTACCATGCCGGACATGGTTGGCCCAGTGACAGCAGGGGATGATGAAGGTCAAGGTTTAAAGGTGGTATGACAGATGGTCTTCACTTGACACTTGTCTGGTGTGACGATTTATATGCTGCCCAGGCATGGCTGATTTCAAGCACAGATTGCCTCAGTATCCGAGAAATTGCAAAAGAACAGAACTGAAAACTGTGCAGTCATCAGTAAATTTCCCCACTAGTCATCCTATTTTGTTTTGTAAGAAGAGACTGGATAGGTTGGGACGGTTTTCTCTGAAGCTCAGGAGGCTGAGGAGTGACCTTATAGAGGAGTATAAAATCCTGAAGAACATAGATAAGGTGGAAGGTCAGAGTCCGATTCCCGGGGTAAGAGAATCTCAAACCTGAGGGCATAGGTTTAAGGTGAGAGGGGAAGGGTTTAATAGGGAACTGAGGGGCAACATTTTTCACACAGAGGATGATGGCAATATGCAGTCAAAGTCCCATATCACATGGTAGACAGGAAAATGGAGGGTTGCTTAGGCAGGAAGGGTTAGATTGAACTTAGAGTGGGTTAAAAATTCAGCATAGAATTGTGGGCCTAAGAGCCTGAATGGGGCTGTCGTGTTCTCTTGTTCCATGTTCTGTAAATGGAGCCACCACTTCTTGAACATTTCCCATCAGTCATTTTATGTACTGACACTCCTGAGCCCAGTGGCACTTTGCGGATGTATAATCAGTCTACGTGTATACGCTATCTTATGTATTTATATTTATTGTCTTTTTTTTAATAATTATTTTTTATCTTATTGTGTTTTGTGCCACATCAGATCTGAAATAACAATTATGTCATTCTTCTTCACACTTGTGTACTAGACATGACTTTAAACAACTGCGATTCTTGAATCTTGGTAAAGGTGGGTACAATTGTGACATTTAAAAGTGATGGATAGGTACAGTACTGTGCAAGAATCTTAGGCACATACATAAAGCTAGGGTGCCTAAGACTTTTGCACAGTACTGTACTGTAGATGGAAAGTGTTAAGGGGATAGGGACCAAATGCAGGCAAATGGGACTGGCTCAAGTAAGTGGGACTAGCTTAGGTAAATGGGTTTAGTGCAGATAAATGGGATTAGCTTCGGGTAAACAGGACTAGCTCAGGTAAATGGGGCTAGCTCAGGTAAACGGGACTAGCTCAGGTAAACGGGACTAGCTCAGGTACAGGGGGCTAGCTCAGGTATGTGGGACTAGCTCAGGTATGTGGGACTAGCTCAGGTAAATGGGACTAGCACAGGTAAATGGGGCGAGCTCAGGTAGTCAACTTGGCCAGTAGAGACAAGATGGCCCAAAGGGTCTGTTTCCATGTTTTACGACAGAGGGAGAGTTGTTGATGAAGCAGCTCCAAAATTCTGGAGTGTGAAATGAACAAATGGAAAAACACAGCAGGTCAGGCAGCGTCTGGGGAAGGAACTGGATAGTTGACACTTCTGGTCAAGACTGGCCATCTGAACAGACAGATTAGAGGGAACAGAGTCCCGGTATAAAGAGGTGAAATTACAAAGATTTTTAAAATTAGCTTTATTTGTCACTTATACATTAAAACATCAAAATGCGATGTTTTGCATCAACGAGCAGCACAGTCCAACAATGTGCTGCGGGCAGCCCGCAAGTGTTGCCATGCTTCCAGCGACAACATAACATGTCCACAGCTTGCTAAACCTAACCATACATCTTTGGAATATTGAAGGAAACGGGAGCATCTGGAGGAAACCCATATGTTCACGTGGAGAATGTACAGACTCCTTACAGACAGCGACAGGAATCGAATGCGGATCAGTAAGAGCTGGTGTTGTAAAGTGATTGTGCTAACTGCTATGCTGAAGAGGCGGTAAACGATTGGTGGATCTGAGTCACTCCTCACCATGTGACTCCATCTGCCAGTCGGATTTGCTTGTTCCAGTCATTGTGTGAGGTTTGTTTGTGGCGAGATGTTCCAACACCCAGACTCTCCCGAGACCAACAACCAATAAAGGGGCAGCCTTCAGTGCAAGGTTACTTGAGAATTTCTGGAGACTTAGCCCTGTCCTCAAGGACGGTCAACCCGGTCCCGGCCAATGGAACTGTGTGAGTCCCGACACTGTCTAATCAGGACTGCACGGGAGCTAGAGAGAGGGAATCTCGCATTCAGCAGATGCCTGAGCAGACTGGGAAACTTGCCCCTAAGCCTAAGGAATCCAGCTGCCAGGTCTGGAGGAAGGGAAAGACTCCTTTATGCCGATCCTTGAAGCCGGTTCCCGAGGGGCAAGGATTATCTGTAACCTCTTGCTGCCATTGCCTGAGGATTCAGGCGGGGATTTGGACTCTGATTTGCCCACTGTTTCAATGAATGAGCCTTGTGAGTCTAGCGAGTGGACTTTGAGGTCTGGCACATCACCCCTGCCACCTAAGAAACCTCAGGAGTCATCAACGAAGGAAGGTCTGGAGGAGGCAACAACACCCGAACTGGTTGAAATCCCATGTGTTTACAATGACTTGAGGAAGTCTTCCACAAGGGACAGGCCTCAAATCTTCCACCACACCAACCCTTGACTGTGCCATAGACCTGCTGCCTGGTACTTGTCCTCTGTGGCGCCATTTGTAGGTGCTCTCAGGCCCAGAGAGAAGCCCAATGGAGGAGCATATAAAAGATGTTCTTTCCACGGGCTTCATTCGGCCCTCCACCCCCTCTGCCGGCACAGGCTTCTTCTTCGTACCAAACAAAGATGGCAGCCTGCGGTCATGCACTAATTATAGTGGGTTAAACTGCGTGATGGCTAAGAATCATTATCCCCTTCCACTCATGAATACGGCGTTTGAGATGCTCCAAGGAGCAACAGTATTCACAAAACTAGACCTGCAGAGTCCATACAGTCTGGTCCATATAAAGGAGGGTGATGAGTGGAAAACCACATTCAATACATCAACGGGGCACTACGAATACCTGGTTATGCTCTTCGGCCTTGCAAAAGCTCCAGGTGTTTTCCAGGTACTCCAGGATACTCTCCATAAGTATGCCTTCATCTACTTGGATGATATCCTAATCTTCTCAAAGTCCACGGAGGAGCACGTCACTCACATCAGGGACATTTTAAAAAGGCTACTAGACCATGGACTTTATGGCAAGTTGGAGAAGTTCATGTTTCATTTTTGTGTTTCATCATCTCCAATGGCCATCTCAAGGTGGACCCTACCAAGACCCAGACGGTCAGAGACTGTCCACCATGATCCAATATCAAACAAGTCCAATGATTCCTGGGGTTTGCAAACTTCTACCGGAAGTCCGTCAGAAACTTCAGCTCGGTAGCAGCTCTGCTGACGGTGCTAAATAAGAAATTCATGGGCCTTTTTGTCTGGACTACTGAAGGGGAGGCTGCTCTTGCAGAGTTTAAACAGCAGTTTACTACAGCTCCCATCTTGGTTTCTCCTAACCCAGGCCTTCCCTTCATCGTGGAAGTGGACACCTCAGACAACAGAGCACGTGCCACATTGTCTCAATGATCACCTTCAGATGTAAACTGCACCCTTGTGTATCCTTCTCTAGGTGTCTGTCCCCGGCAGAGACGAACTATGGCATTGGAAATTGGGAGCTTCTTGAGGTTAAGTTAGCTTTAGAGGAATGGCGTCACTGGCTGGAGGGGGCCGAGAACTCTTTTATCATTTGGACTGACCACAAGAACCTGTCTTATATTCAAGAGGCCAGGAGCCTGAATTTCAGGCAAACCAGATGGGCTTTGTTCTTTAACTGCTTTGATTTCATCCTGACCTATCGACTGGGGTCTAAGAGTCAGAAGCCAGATGCTTTGTCCCATCAGTTTGAACCAGAACAAGGGGAGCAGCCTACCACCATTTTGCCCCAAGAGAGGGTGGTAACACCAATTCTTTGGAGAATCAACGCTCTTGTTCGCAAGACCCAAGTGCAAAGGGAGTTTCCCAAGAATGGTCCTCCAAGTTCTGTCCAGTCCCAGGTACTCCAATAGGGACATTCATTGAGAATGACCGCTCACCCGAGGATTGCCAGAACCCTTGAGTTTATCAAGAGGTGGTACAGGTGGCTGGATTGATAAAGGGAGTTCAGCCGAATGTGCAAGCATGCGAGGTGTGTGTCCAGAACAAGTAGCACCATACCTGACATCAAGGGCTCCTGCACCCCCTACCTGTTCCGGAAAGGCCATGGGCACACGTCTCCATGGATTGTGTCACAGGTCTTCCACCACCCAAGGGGAAGACTGTCCTCATGGTAATTGTCAATCAGTTTTCAAAAGCCAGCAAGTTCATTGCCATGGAGAAGCAACTACCTGCTGTGAAGATGGCCAAAATTGTCCAGGACCCAGATCAGGATCTATGGAATCATTGTCTCAGACTGTGGTCCAAAATTCACATGGCATTTCTGGAGGACGTTCTGTAAGCTGATAGGGACGACTGCAAGCTTTTCCTTTGGGTTTCACCCATAATCTATTGGCCAGATGGAGTGGACTAACCAAGATTTAGAACATACCCTGAGATGTCTGGCCTCAGAAAGACCTGATGAGTGGTGAGACCATTTGGTTTGGGCAGAGGTCGCCCACAACACCTCACAGCAGGGGTTCCCAACATTTTTTATGCCGTGGGACCCCTCCCCCATTAACTGAGAAGTCCATGGAGCCCAGGTTGGGATCCCCTGCCATACAGCATTCAGTGCACAGGACGTCACCGTTCGAGTGCCAGTTTGGTTATGCTCCACCTCTCTTTCCAGAGCAAGAGGCCAGTTTTGGTCCCTGCGGCTGAAGATCTCATCCAATGCTGCAAGCAGAAATGGATTAGGGCAAGAGAGATTTTGCTGGCCTCTACCCAGAAGGTGGAGACCAATGCGAACTGAAGGAGAAGACAGGGACCTGCTTTGCAGCCTGGGCAACAGGTCTGGCTGTCAACCCATGATTTGCCTCTCCAGGTGGTATCTAGAAAGCTGGCACCCTTCAGAGTCCTGAGAGATGGAAACCCGGTGGCTTACACCTTGCAGATCCCCAAGACCCTGATCTTCCACATCTCTAAAATAAAACCTGTCTGCACCAGCCCCTTAGCCCCACCACCACCTGCCCTGCTGCCACCCAAGTTTATCGAGCGGTAACAGGTCTTCACGGTGAAAAGGCTTTTGGACTCGCACACTGTTTGGGGTGTTCAGCAATATCCCGTGGACTGGGAAGGATTCGAACCTAAGGAAAGGTGCCTGAAAGAGACATTTTGGATCCAGTTCTCATCCACGTTTACCGTCACCACCTCTCCAAGCAGCCAGGACCATCAGGAGAGGGGGTCCTGTTACGAGATGCCTCCAACTGTGCCAGACTCTGGTATTAAGAAGCTCTAACTCTCCAGAGTATGGATAGCTGGTGTGGCCCCTTTAAGAGTTCAGGACAGTCCCGCTAATTGGCAATCATGTTTTGGGCGCCGACAATTGAGTAGTTAAAGATCACCTGAACTGAGGTTTGGTGCTGAATCATAAGCCTTACTAGTGATATCATCTAGCTTTTGTTTTGTTCTCAGTTCTCGATCCAGTTTGATACTGTGTCTCAATTCTTGCTTTGGGTACTCCGGCATTTGGGTCCAGACCATCCTTGTCAAGGACTGTCATCACACAGGTACCAGGTGGCACAACAGCGTAGCAGATGCCACATGATTCTACAGCGATCACGGATCGGGGTGCCCACTGCTGTCTGTAAGGAGTTTATACATCACCCTATAACCATGTGGGTTTCCTCCAAGTGCTCCAGTTTCCTCCCACGTTCCAAAGACGTATGATTTGGCTCAGTGAGTTGTGAGCACGTTACGTAGGCACCTGTCATTTGTGTTCTCTCCACAGTCGAAAATGATAAAGCAATTTCAACACTACCCCCATCCATTCCAATTCTGCATCCCCTCCGAAACCTCCCTGTTGAAGTGTGGTGTCGACGCTCCAATGCAAACCAATCTGCTGCTTTCTAAGGGTTTGTATAACCCCCGCTGCTCTCTCTATCACTATTTATAACGCCTCTTATCATCAACTCGAGAAAAAAAGCTATCCTGACTGTTAAGAATTCTAAATATGAATTTAATGGTTGTTGCTGAATAATTTTAGATAACCTCTTGGGCAGATGAAGATTCAGTCTGAGGTATAAAAAGCACAGCAGCAACGTTATTGTGGCTACTCAGTATTTCAGGAGGTATTCGCAGACAGTTTAAGGATTCTGGATTCCATCCACATTACGAGTGCCCCAGCTTTGTCCCGTCCTTTATAATAAACCTGCTTCTCAGCAGTCTTCCGAATCGAGTTTCTCCGATACGGACGTGGCACTGGCGAGCTCCAGAGGCAGCTGCTTCCCTTCAGGAATGCTAGGCTTGGAATGCGGGATTGGCAAGGAACGCTCTACACCATCTCTGCTGTTTTCCTTATTGCATGTGTTCCTGTGCGAAAGGCTCATCATTTTCCCCTTCTGCCTTCTCTCACTTTAGCCAGACAAAGCTCTTCACATACCAGAACACATAAAATGGGTGCAAGAACAAGAAACTCAAGCCAGCCCTGTTGTCCAACATGGATGATCTCTGTCGACGTCAACTCCTCTCCTCTGCCAATTCCCAAAACACTTCTACTCTGTAATCTCCAAATATTTATCCACCTCCACCTTAAATACATCTAATGATCCAACTTCTCCCACCCACTGGGACAGGGAATTCCAATGATACACCACTTTCTGCGAAAATATATTTCTACACATATCAAATGGTCAGCCTTTTATCTTCTAACTATTTCTCCTTGTTTGAGACTCCCACTTTTGAAAGCATCTCAGTGTCTGCCTTGTCAAGCCCCCTTAAGATCCTGTGTACCTGGTCACTGCTCATTCTTCTAAACTGTAAGGGCTCATAAGGTAGAGACACCATTTTGGACCCATTGTTTTCTAGCTGTGAACCTGAAAAGGTTTTTTTAAATTTTCACATCTGAAGGATTCTATATCCCAGGGACTAAATATTACTGAATTTCAAACCTTTTAATTTTAAAACATAAACATCAAAATATCAAAAACTACAGCCTTTGGCATATGTATGGCTCAGGAACTTGGTCTAAAAATTTGTTCTCTTATGTGACTATGTTCTTTTTTCCCTTTCTCATTATTTTGAATGCGGTGTTTGTTTCTGCACCTTGGCCCCAGAGGGACGCTGTCGCATTCAGCTGTATCCATGTATAGTTCGAATGACAATTAAACTTGATTTGATTTGATATATATAGCCAGAGTGCCTAAGACTTCTGAATTGTACAGTAAACTGTTCTTTATATCGTTTCCTGTGTGGGTTAATTATAATTTGATTTGAAGCTCACAGTGGAAAAACATCCATCTCGACCCTCTCTTTATTTGCCCTTGAAATAACATTATCTGTGAGTCTTAAGTTCTTGTTAATATTGATAAACATTTAGTAGATACAGTACTGTGCAAAAATCTTGGGCACACAAGCCATCTACGTATGGGCAGTCTCTCCTATCTCCACCACTGAAGCTTGTAACTCCTCCAGAGTTGTCATAGGTCTCTTGGTGGCCTCCCTCACCAGTCTCCTTCTTGCACAGTCACTCAATTTTTGAGGATGGCCTGCCCTAGGCAAATTTACAGCTGTGCCATATTCTTTACATTTCCTGATAATTGACTTAACTGTACTCCAAGGGATATTCAGTGACTTGGAAATTTTCTTGTATCCATCTCCTGACTTGTGCTTTTCGATAATCTTTACACAGAGTTGCTTAGAGAGTTTTTTGTCTTCATGGTGTAGTTTTTGCCAGGATACTGACTGACTCACCAGCAGTTGGACCTTCCAGATATAGGTGTATTGTTACTACAATCAATAGAAACACCTTGACTGCACACAGTGATCTCTATTTAACTAATTATGTGACTTTTAATCCCAATTAGCTGTACCAGTGATGATTTGGTGTGTCATATTAAAAGGGGGGGGGTGAATATTTGTGCAATCAATTATTTGGTCTTTTATAGTTGTAATTAATTTAAGTCGCCTTGTAGAGATCTATTTTCACTTTAACATGAAAGAGTTGTTTTCTATTGATCAGTGTCAAAGAAGCCAAATTAAACCCACTGTGATTCAATGTTGTAAAACAATAAAACATGAAAACTTCCAGCCCACAAATGTCACCATTCATCCGTCGCCAAAATTGCATGCCCACAACTCACTAACCCTAACTCGTTTTGAATGTGGGAGGAAACTGGAGCACCCGGAAGAAACCCGTACAGTCACAGGGAGAACGTCCAGACTCTTACAGGCAGCGGTGGGAATTGAACCCCGATCACTAGCATTGCAAAATACCAGGTCACTTATTTATAATGGAAGAAGTAGATGGAAAGTAAAAAAAGAGACTCTGAGAAAATTAAAAGGGGTGGAAGGCACAGTAACTAAAAGAGGCAGAGAGAAGGAAAGAATGACAAAGGAATAAAGATTAAGGGAGAGATAAAACAAAATAACTGCATAAAGTGCAATGGAGAGAAGGAGAAAAGTGTGAAGAGAGGAAAAAATGTCTTGAGAGTTGTATTGTAGGCTGTGTGGGGAAAACCAGTGACACTGCTCTCTGGGAAAAGCCTCCATCCTAAATCTATTCCCATGTTCCCTAGCTACAGTGGAAACAACTTCCCTGTCTCTTTCTTATCTTTCCCTTTGGTAGATTAGTACAGTGTTTCTCTGAGATCTCCTCTCGATGGCCTTTGGCCTATTGGGTTGCCCTGTGTTTTATCTCCACCGATAGAGATTGTTTTGAGTTCCTTCCTCTCTATAGCCTTGGCGATTGAATATTATTAGAATGCTTTTCTGATTTCCATGAAGCGATTGTTAATAATTATTCAGGATCTCTGCCATTTCTCCGTTTTTTTGTTCTTCTAGTGCAGACCTTCTGATGTTACAGGTTCTGTGGTAGGCAATGAGTGCGAGACAGGAACAACATTCTCGTCTGTGGATGGGCCAGCAGGCCCCTGAAGGTCTAGGTAGCTGGTGAAGTCATAGGGGTCATGGAAACTAGAGGTCGTAGGTTAAGGGTAAAAGGTGATCTATTTAAGGGGGTTCTGAGAGGGCCCATCCTCACTCAGCGGATGGTGTGAGTGTGAAATTGATCTACTATTGTTACATGTACTGGAATGCAGTGAAAAGATTTAGTCCAGTGTGGCATCCCAGCAGATCATGCCATAGACAAATTGTACAAGGAAAAACAGAATCAGAACATAGTTACAGAGAAAGTGCAGTGCAAGTAAGCAGATAGAGTACAAGGGCCATGGCAAGGTAGATGGAGAGATTAAAAGTTCTTATTTAGTGAATGAGATGTCCATTCGAGTCTGATAACAGTGTGTTAGAAGCTGCCCTCGAGTTTGGTGGTACATGCTAGATCGATTACCCATAATCCTGTTAAAAGATGGACAGGTCCATCCGCTCTCTGTTCATAAGACTGTAAGACATAGGAACAGAATTAGGCCATTCAGCCCATCAAGTCTGCATGAAGACTGATTTATTATCCCTCTCAACCTCATTCCCCGCCTTCTCCCTGTAACCTTTAATGCCTTAACTAATTAAGAATCTGTCAACCTCCATCTTTAATATACCCAATGACTTGACCTGCACAGCTGTCTGTGGCAATGAATTCCACAGATTCACCACCCTTGCACTAAAGAAATTCCTCCTCATCTCTCTTCTGAAGGGTTGCCCCTCTATTTTGAGACTGTGCCCTCTGGTCCTATACTGCCCTGCTGTAGGAGACATCCTCTCCACATCCACTGTGTCTGGGCATTTCAATATTCGATAGATTTCAATGACGTGCTCCCCCATATTTCATAGCTCCAGCAAGTGCAGGCTCAGAGCCATCGAATGCTCTTTTTCCACTAACCCCTTTATTCCCTGGATCATTCCAATGAACCTCCGGACCGTCTCTAATATTAGCATATCCTTTCTTAGATAAGGGGCTCAAGACTGCTCACAATACTCCAAGAGTGGTCCAACCAGTGCCTAACAAAGCCTGAGTATTCCATCTTTGCTTTTATATTCTCGTCTTCTCAAAGTGAATGCTAACATTATATTTCCCTGTTGGCTCCGACTGTTTAATTCTTAGATTAGACTGTTTAATTGTAATTTTCTTTGCAGTTTAATAATTAATTATCTGCCTGTATTTTGAATAATTCTTATATGCATGTAACAGTTTGATATACCTTTAGTGAATATACAAGGTATAATTCTGGAAGCTTCCTTGTTCTGCATTACTTGAATAAGTGTTTTATCTTTGGTTAACTTAGTATTGCAGTATTTGGATGAGTACTTTCTCATTGGTTAGTTATTATCTATATATTTGAATGGCGTTTTTCTTATCATTGTGGTATAAACATAGCTGATCTATGTTTGGCACTATCTTTGTTCCTTTGTCTGTCTTTGCTTAGTAGACCTCTGTCATGAGCGAGAGAACCTCACAGTATTTCAGTAGAAGTGCATTGTGCAGAGCTCAGAAGTAAATGGAAACGTAATGGAAATGCACAGCCACGACTTCAAGTGGGCAGTCCTGCTAGTGACACTAGTGATGCTGGTGCTCTGCCCTGGGAAACAGCTACTTCTGAAGCTCTGCCTGAGGAATTACAGCTCACATCGAACATTCTCCCTGTACAGCGCCACTATCTGGAGTCCAGATAGTTACAGCCTACGTCTGACAGACTCTGGAGACAGAGATACCATCTGAATTCCAAAGAATTACAGGATGGATATGACATCGACCCTACAGCGGCCCCTAGTGGCTCAAGAGAGGATGATAGATGAAACAATCAGATTGACAATTACTGTATATCACAGCTTGCTCCAATAAAGACCATGGAAGTGAAGGCACACAGGATTGAAGATGAAACCATTGCTAATTAATGTATTGATGAGCTAGTGGCAGATCCATCAATTATTGCTTAACCACTCAACAATCTGCTAAAAGGCTCTGACAATCCTGTGACTCGTAAGACCATAAAACATAGGAGCAGAATTAGGCCATTCGGCCCATTGAGTCTGCTCTGCTATTCAATCATGGCTGATCCTTTCTTCCCCTCCTCAACCCCATTCCCCAACCTTCTCCCCGTAACTTTTGATGCTGGATCCAATCAAGAACCTATCAATCTTTGCCTTAAATACACCCAATGACTTGGCCTCCACAACTGCCTGTCGTAACAAATTCCACAAATTCGCCACCTTCTGGCTAAAGAAATTTCTCCTCATCTCTTTTTTAAATGGATGCCCCTCTATCCTAAGGCTGTGCCCTCTTGTCCTAGACTCCCCCACCATGGGAAACATCCTTTCCACATCTATCATTCCACATTCAACATCCTTTCCACAGCCACCACAATTTTGTGCTCCTGCCCCACCTGGTCCATTTTTACACTTGTATGTGGACTACATTTCTTTACCAAAGTGTCAAGGATACTCAGACATACTAGTAATAGTGGACTATATTCTAGGCCTTTAAACATTCAAAAGGTTTCAATGAGAATTCCCCCCCCCCCCCCCCACCCCCACCATCCCTCTAAATTCCAGTGAAAACAGACCCAGAGACATCAAACTCTCCTCGTATGATAACCTTTTCATTCCTGGAATCATCTTAATGAAGAACAACTCAAAGTGTTTCAAAATTTAAAGGTGACATTGTGTACAGCACTTTCATTAAGAATCTCTGATATAAGTGAACCATTTATACTGTATGTCAATGAGAAACACATGATAGCAGTCTTAACTCCAAGAACATAGAGACTGAAGGCATCTTATTGATTAGTTATTCCTCTGCCAAAGATTTGATTCTGTACAGTGATGGCTCCTCAGTGATTGAGAGGGGAATTCGAATGGTTGTTTCTGGAACTGAAACGCTGACATCAGGAAGCATGGTTTCTGGTATCTGGTGCAACAGGCAGATTGAAACCTATAAGTCGGTAGGAGGAAGATCCACTAATATCTACACTGATTCTCAGTATGCTTTGGGAGATGGTCATGAGTTCAGAAACCCATGGAGATCCTTACAGCTGTAGGAACATCAATCACAAACGACCAACTAGTACATGAGCTCATGAATGTCATACAATTGTGGTCAGAAGTCGCTGTATTTAAATGTAAATGCCTCTCCAAGGTGAAGTGACAATAGAAAACCATGGAAATGCATTCACAATGAAATTGCAAAGAGATCAGAACAGAAATGAGTAAAAGAGATCAAAGTACCAGGAACATCTGGAGTGAACCAAACAACTGGAACTATGGAAACAAAGTTGAACTCTGTATCACAGATGGACATACAAGGTATTCAAGAGACGCAAGCTCGATACTCTCCATAGGAAAAGTGGTTCTGGATGGAGAATGGTTCAAGATTAAACAGTGAAGGATGATGGAGATATGGCACTGCTCATAGACTTGAAGCTTCAACTCAGTTGCTTCCTTATCTGGCACAGCAGAAACACACCCTACGGCACACTGGAGTACAAAAGATTATCAACAGATTCTCCCAGTGGTGGTGGAATTCAGAGTTCAAGGCACAAGCTCGACAAACATTTGAAAGATGCGTGACATGCCAGAAAATGAATCCTGGAGCAGCGGAAAGCCACCACAATTTTGTGCTCCTGCCCCACCTGGTCCATTTTTACACTTGTATGTGGACTACATTTCTTTACCAAAGTGTCAAGGATACTCAGACATACTAGTAATAGTGGACTATATTCCTAGATGGGGATTGGCATGTCACATTGACTGTGACCAAGGAAAACATTTCACTGGGACTGTTGGTCAGGAACTATGTCGACTGATCAACATTGAATGGTGCTTTCATTGTCCACATCACCCAGACTCATCAAAACAAGTCAAACGTGCAACACAACTGAGAAAGGCCTATCATGGCCTACGGTTCTTCCTGTGGTTTTATGTAGCATCCGAACAACCCCAAACAAGAAAGCTAAACTAAGCTTGAGGTGGTAACAGGATGTCCTATGTCACCACCCTTGATCTCAGAGAAGCTGATAAATACATTATGGCAGGTAATTTAGTTAAATATTGTGTGAAATTAACCCAGATTGTACAGTCTGCTTCTCAACAGGTTTCTACTGCTTGGAGTGGCCCATCAGAAGCAGGACTCCTGGAGAGTGTGTCCTGATTTTAAAAACGGCGTAAGGAACGGCTGGAAGCTGGGGAGGGGTCTATTCAGTGCTGTTAATCACCAATGCAGCAGTGAAAGTAGAAGATAAAAGTGAGTGAATACATGCCAGTCACTGCAAGTGAGCTAAAGTGGTACCCAACAAGGAGGAGTACTGTGGTTAACGTGCTAGTAACCTCTGTCATAGCGCCGACGCTGCTGGGCTACAGTGAGCAAATCACTGACCAGCCAGAAAACTTCACGCAAGTCAACAACTACCGGACTTTATGAAGATTGTTCTAATATTATTATTTGCTGTTATATCTTTGCCAATTTTCCCTTCTCATAATGAGCCAGTTGAGATGACTCATAAAGTATACTTGAGAGTATCAGACGGAGTTGCTGATGCTGTTGATGACCCGAGCTGTCGGGAATGTCAATATATACCACACACTTCAAAATATTCATCAATACTAAGCATTTCCTCAGATGCAGAACAAACATTCACCCTCTTTATAAAACATTCCATCAACGATGTTGACATTATGCTTATGATTCATTTTTCTCAAAGGAGACATAAATACACAATGATCATATTGTCTTAAACTGCATCAATTATGTAAATATATCCAGCATGATTTAGTGAATCACGTCTGTTCTTGTTTTATCCTGAGTCTATCCATATCTAATGTTTATGATGGAAATAATAAATCTTTTCATGTGTTTACTATAAAAGCTACCTTGGGCTTGAGTTCAGAAGGTACCATTCTATTTGGGCATAGTTCATGTAATTACACTCTACATTGTCCTAAATGGGTGATGATCCTGTTATTTTCATTGATGATTGGAAAAAATATTACAATTCCACAAAGCTCCTGTGAAGTAATAAGAAATAGTCCAAGTTCATGGAAGAATACATACTTTATTAAATGCTCCCAATGCCGCGTGACTCAAGCCTCTAACAACCAAGTCCATCTTCTGGTCTTCAGGTGTGGCTTAGCTACTAAGCCCGGCTGAACCATTTCTACTGATAAGAGGGTTTCTGGCACCTTAAAACCAGTCACCAGGCGGATGAGACTCATCAGTTAGGGTTGGCAGAAGGAAAACTTCTAGAAGGAAAACTCTGATCTCAAACCTCTGCTACCACGTGATTACACCCACTCATGCAGAAGGCTTTGGGAGTAAACCACAAGGAAACGTCCAGAGTTGGAATCCTTAAGGCAGTCCTACATTGATTTCAACACTCCTGCAACGTTACTGGTGCCAAACTGTATCAGCCTCTGCCGTTCCTTTAGATTCATCAGGTATGTGGAGAGGGGGAGCCTGCTACTTGTTCCCTGTATTGTACTGCCTTGGCTTGTGTATCTGGACAGCTAGAATGCAATATCAATGATCAACCCTGACCAACGGATGGCTCAGATGCCTTGTCATAATTTACATTTTATTCTTATTTAAAGGTGATCATTAAACTGGTGTAAGTGTGCCTACTAATCTACCTAAAAATGACATAATCTTGTGGATACTTTGAAGAATATATACCCTTTGGTGTTTCATTACTTAAGTACCGTAGATGTCGGATTATAAGCCGCTACTTTTTTCCCACATTTTGAACAGCTTTGAACACTGCGGCCTTTACTACGGTGCGGCTAATGCATGATTTTTTTTCATGCCGCCAAAAACATTTTGCCTCGTAACAGTAGACCAATAAAATTGATGAGTAGTTCACAGAGGTCCAATGAAATTGTATGATAAATCAAGCGCACTTTCACAATTAAATTATTGTAAATCAGTCATTTGTACTCACCCTCATCAACATGGAAAATACTCGAAGAAAAGCATTGTGCTGCCTTTATGGCAGTTATTTAGTTTATAATATTTTCGCTTAGTAATTCATTTGTTAGTAATTTCTAGTTAAAGTTAGAAGTGTTTTAACTATATTTGTTTTCTGTACTACATCGCGGGATGCTATGACGTCACACCCGGTTTCGCCGCGTCTTGTGGGAAATACCGGTTTGCGATAAACGGGAAGGTGGGGGCGAGCGGCATTAGATCTGAGCGAACGCTGCTTTTAAGTTAAAGGCGATCAATAACTTTTCCTGGTAGGCTGCAGTATATATATTTTTTACCAGTCGTTAGGAGATATTGGAATGTTGTTCAGTAAAAAAGTATACGCAACGTATATTTAAAAGTAGCCGCGTTACAGGCACGGTTCGAAAAAAAGCATTTGCAATATGTATTTGTTTATGTTACCATATGGATTTAATTAAAAGTTAAAAAATCCTCACGTGTAATATCTTTCTGTGTAAATATCTCATATTACAACGTGGGACACCTGCGGCCGAAAATCCGGTGCGGCCTAAAATCCGGTGCGGCTTGTACAAGTACAAAATTGATTTTCTTTCTAAAATTAGAGCCAGCGGCTTTTAATCAGGTGCGCTCTGTAGTGCGAAATCTACGGTAGCTTTTTGATTATTTTATACATAAATTAGATGCCACAGTTTTTCCTAGCTCTGAATGTTCTGATGTAATGATTTTAAATGTGTAATTTAGAATCAAAGGGGGTATTGTGGGATTTGACTGTTCAATTGTTATTTTCTTTGCAGTTTAACCATGATCTATCTGCTTATATTTTAAGTAGTTCTTAAATGCCTATGACAGTTTAATATGCCTCTAGTGGTGATACAAAGAGTATAATTCTGGGAGCTTCTCTGCTCAGCATTACTTGAATAAGTCTTTTGTCATTAGTTAACTTGGTACTGCTGTGTTCAAATGAGTACTCGCTCATTGGCTAATTCTTATGTATATATCTGAACAAAATCTTTCTTATCTCGGTGGTATAAAAATAGCAGTTCTATGCTAGGTGCCTTCTTTGTTCCTTTGTCTCTCTTTTTGCTTACTAGACCTCTTCACTGGCAGTTCAGCTTCCCCTTGTTCTATCAAATCCTAATAAAAATGATCATAAAGCAGTAAGTTTTGTGCCTCTCTCCTGATTCCTGAAAGAACATTGGATTAAAATGCTGGAAATCAACATAATTTCCCTATCACCAGCTCAACCTGCAAGTAACCTTTAGAGAATCCTGCACGAGGACTCCCTAGACCTTTTGCACCTTTAAGTCCTTCCCACAACAGCCCGGTGGCACCTGCACCACACAGCCTTCTGTCCTTCAAAGTTCAAAATAAATTTATTATCAAAGTACATGATCGTCACTGTGTACTACCCAAAGAATCAATGAAAAACTGCACACATCAAAGATGGACAAACAACCAAAATGCAAAAGACTTTGCAAATACAAAATAAATAAGAATGAAAAATAAAAACTTATTGAGAACATGAGGTGGTGGAATCAGGTCAGTGTTGGGGTGTGTGAAGTTATCCATTCTGGTTCAGAAGCCTGATAGTTGAGGGGTAATAACTGTTCCTGGACCTGGTAGTGTGGGACTAAAAGGCTCCTGTACCTTTTCCTGATGACAGCAGTGAGAAGGTAGCATGGCCTAGATGGTGCCTGTCCTTGATGTTGGATGCTGCTTTTGTGCAATAGCATTTCGTATAAATATGCTTAATGGTGGAGAGAACTTTACCTGGGCTGTATCCATTACGTTTTATAAGCTCAGTGGAAGTTTGCTGGGACCTCCACAAAGACCATCAGAGGTGGGCAATAAATAATCATCCCTGTCCTAAGCATCTTCTGGAAACAGGAGAGACATACCCACTAAGCTTCTCCAGCAAATTAAAAACACACAAGATTCTACGGATGCTGGAAATCCCGAGAAGCCCGCACCAAATGCTGGAGGAACTCAGCAGGCCAGGCAACATCTATGCAGGGGAATAAATGTTGATGTTTCGGGCCAAGACATTTCATAACGACCCCTGATGAAGGGTCTCAGCCTGAAATGATGACTACTTATTCCTTTCCGTAGATGCTGCCTGACCTGCCGAGTTCCTCAAACATCTTGTGTCTATTCCTCTATGTTCCTCCAGCAGTTTGTTTATTCTGCCCCCAAAATCTATTGATGTGTATATCACTTTTACTTGGTTCCACAGACATCAATGCAAGAATTTCACTTATAAAACCTCAGAGAAGAGATACGTCTCTACTCTCACTACGGCTTGATCCCTGGGTATTAGTGTTTGTTTGCAGAAACTTGCCCTCTGCCTTTCTGTTCTTGTGTGCTATCAGAAGGAGACAGCTGGGTTCACTTGAATGCCTAGGCTCAGGATCAGAAAAAAATGTCAACATGCACACACCCGAAACTCTATCGTATAAACAAATCATGATGGGTAACAAAATAAAGGGATGATCTAGTCAATCCAGTTTTAGCAAAATTCCTACAGCCACCTGTGGATCAAGATCAAACTCAAAGAACCTCCTAATTCTGGCTGCTTGTTTTAGTGAATTATCGCTGATCACTTAATACCGTGGTTGCATTCTTTCCTTTAACTCCATGCTTGGCCAGCTGGAATTACTTGGCGAAAGGTTGGCTTTATTTGTCACACGAGAAGATTCGCTCTGTCACCAAATTTCCACAGGTGGACCGTGGAGAGCGTTCTAACTGGTTGCATCACTGTCTGGTATGGAGGGGCCACTGCACAGGGTCAGAAAAAAAGCTGCAGCTGGCTACTAGCTCAGACAGTCCCATCATGGGAACAAGCCTCTTCAACATCCATCATTAAGGAATCAGAATCAGGTTTATTATCACCGGCATGTGTCGTGAAATTTGTTAACTTAGCAACAGCAGTACAATGCAATACATGATAATATTAAAAAAGTACATCAATTACAGTAAGTATATATATATATATATTAAATAAATTAAAGATAGTACAAAGACAGAATTAATATACAGGTTTCCCCCGCCATCTGAAGGTAGAGCGTTCCTATGAAACAGTTCGTAAGATGGAATGTCGTAAAGTGAAGAGGCAATTACCATTTATTTAGTTGGGAAAAATTTGTGAGTGCTCGCAGACCCAAAAAATAACCTACCAGATCATGCCAAATAACACATAAAACCTAAAATAACAGTAACATATAGTAAAAGCAGGAATGATCTGATAAATACACAGCTTATATAAAGTAGGAATACTTTTCTACAATTATTGCAGTGGTGTTCATCGTAGAGAACATCTCACGCAAGTGCTCTCGGCAGAAGCACTCTCTCCAGTAACCTTTAAGCTATGAAGCTGCCAAATTGTACCAAATAACACAAAAGTACACAGCCTATATAAAGTAGAAATAATTTATGTACAGCGTAGTATCACTTACCGGAATCGGGAAGACAGCGAGCACACTGATGATGGTGTGCTAGGTGAGTCGTCGGAGGTTGGGGTGGTGGGACACTGGGGTGTCATATCATCGTCGTCTAAGTCTGCCTGCCTCGATGTCAAAGGTCGAGGCTCATCGCCTGCTGTGGCTGATGTGGAAGGCTTGAAAAACGACAGTATGCTTGACTGCTTAACCTCGCACATTTTTCTATCATACAGTTCTTTGTAAGCACTCAAACCATCCTGCAAATATGCCCTAAACCTACGTACCCTTTCAAAATTAAAGTCATACTTTTCTGCAATCATTGCAGCGTTGTCAATCACAGTGAAAATCTCACGCAATTGCTTCACGTTCAGTTCCTGGACAACTTCACTTTCGGGCCATTCGCTACTGCGTTCGGTTTCGATTGTTATCCTTTACTCTTCCAATTGCATTAGCTCCTCATCTATCAGTTCTTGGTCATGGGATGCCAAAACATCTTCAACATCATCTTCATCAACATTCCACAAGCCAAACTCACTGTATCATTACTTCGTTCACCACGATCGAAATGCTTAATTATGTCTAGTTTTACGCTAAGTGTAACACCCTTATGAGCTCTTTTAGGCTTTTCTGAAACCTTAGAACTCATCTTGCCAATGGATGCACAAAATAAATCGACATAAAGCACAGATGCTCACAGGCACGTGTTTAAGCAATGGGGGCGAGAGTGCAGTTCCGGGGGAGGATCTTGGCTGCTTGGGGCGCGCGCTGCCTTTTTTCATAACAGTGACAACACCTTCTGTTAGCGAAAACAGGTAACTAATGTAAGTATTTCGTAACAGCGAGGTGTCGTAAAGCGAACTTTCGAAAAACGGGGGACACCTGTATATTAAAGAAGTGAAGTAGTGTTCAAGGGTCCAATGTCCATTTAGGAATCAGATGGCAGAGGGTAAGAAGCTGTTCCTAAATCTCTGAGTGTGGGCCTTCAGGCTTCTGTACCTCCTACCTGATGGTAACAGTGAGAAGAGGGTATGCCCCAGGTGATGGGCGTTCTTTTTGAGGCACCAGTCCTTGAAGATGTCTTGGATACTATGGAGGTCAGTACTTGAGATAGAGCTGACTAATTATACAACTTTATGTAGCTGCTTTTGGTCCTGTGAAGTTGCCCCACGTCCATACCAGACAGTGATGGATCCTGTCAGAATGCTCTCCACGGTACATTTATAGAAGTTTCCCAGTGTTTCAGATGTGACCCTCAGGCTCGCCCAGCTCATGTTCATCCAGGAGAAACAGCCTTTGGCCCCGCCAAACTGGTAATCACGTTTGTGTGGATGCTGTGTAATGTACCCCCAGTTATAAACCCACAATGCAGAATATCAGACAGTACACCATATGCAATTAAATGATTGAACTTTATTAATCTTATTCTGAATATAGGGTTAGTAATGAAAATAAACAACAAAACGAGCCCAAGCCAAGTCAAAGTCACGTTGGAGCTCACTCAGTAGTCGTTCTTCCACCATCGGTCTCCTCCGAGCGTCGCCGACCTTCGGACCCTCAGATCCCAGTCCGCTCCGTCCGGTGGTCTACCAGCTCTCTCCACATGCATCTTCCCTCTTCATCTCTCCTCGACAAAAGACCACGAAAACAACATCCTTCCAGATACACAAGACAAAACAACAATCTCGATTGGCTAACATGTATACTACAGTCCTGTTATCTCCAGCCATAACCCAAACATTGCTGCTACAGAGGAACCATTACCTCAACTGTGAACATTACAGAGAAGCCATTACACAGGTGACAAACAAAATCCCTTCAAACTCCTAATGAAATATAGCCGCTGTCTTGCCTTCTTTGTAGTTGCATCAATACGTCGGGATCAGAGAACTTAACACCCAGGAACTTGAAATTGCTCACTCTCCCCACTTCTGATCCATCAATGAGGATTGGTTCCTATTCCCTGATTTTACCCTTCCTAAAGGCCACAATCAGCACTTTTGTCTTACTGACGTTGAGTGCAATGTTGTTGCTGTGACACCACACCACTACCTAGTATACCTTGCTCCTGTACACCCTCTCGATTCCATCTGAGATTCTACCAACGATAGATCTATCATCAGCAAGTTTATAGATGGCATTTGAACTATACCTAGCCACACAGTCATGGGTATAGAGAGAGCAGAGCAGTGGGCTAAGCACACACCCCTGAGGTGCACCAGTGTTGATGGTCAGCGAGGAGGAGATGCTATCACCAATCTGCATAGATTGTGATCTTCCGGTTAGGAAGTCAAGGATCCAATTACAGAGGGAGGTACAGAGGCCCAGGTGCAGAAATTTATCAGGACTGTAGGAATGATGGAGTTAACCACTGAGCTATAGTCAACGAACAGTTTCCTGATACAGGTGTTTGTATTGTCCAGGTGACCTAAGGCCATGTGAAGAGCCATTGAGACAGCGTCTGCATAGACCTATTGGGGCAAAAGGCAAATTACCATGTGCCCAGGTCCTTGCTGAGGCAGGCGTTCATTCTAGCCATGACCAACCTCTCAACGCATTTCATTACCGTAGATGTGAGTACTTCTGGGCTATAGTCATTAGGCAGCTCATACTACTCTTCTTAGGCACTGGTATAATTGTTATCTTTTTGAAGCAGATAGGAACTTCTGCCCGTAGCAGTAACAGGTTGAAAATGGCCTTGAATACTCCCACCAGTTGGCTGGCACAGGTTTTCAGAGCCTAACCGCATACTCCATCAGGGCCAGCCGCCTTGTGAGGGCTCACGCTCCTGAAAGACAGCCTGACATTGGCCTCCGTGACAGAGATCACAGGGTCACTAGATGTAGCCAGGATCCTCATAGATGTAGTTGTATTCTCCCTTTCAAAGCAGGCAGCTGAGCTCATCTGGTAGTGAAGCATCACTGCCATTCATGCTATTGGGTTTCGCTTTGTAGGAAGTAATGTCCAGCAAACCCTGCTAAAGTTGACGTGCATCCGATGTCACCTCCAACCTCACTTGGAACTGTTTCTTCACTCTTGAACTAGCCCTCCGCAAGTCATACCTGGCTTTCTTGTACAGACCTAGTTGCCAGAATTAAATGCCATAGTCCAGCCCTCAGCAGACTATAAACTTCCTGGTTCATCCACGGATTTTGGTTTGGGAATGTACAGCAAGTTTTTGCAGGCACACACTCATCCACACAGGTCAAGTTGCTAACAACTGTGCATACTCTTCCAGATTTGGAGATGAATCCCTGAATACAGTCCAGTCCACCGATTCAAAGCAGTCCTGTAGGCGCTCCTGTGCTTCCCTTGTCCAAACCTTCTTGGTCTTCACTGCTGGTGCTGCAGTCTTCAGTCTCTGCCTATACTCGGGGAGTAGAAGTACAGTCAGGTGATCAGACTTTCTGAAGTGAGGGCGTGGAGTAGCACGGTAAGCTCTCTTGATCTCAGTGTAACAGTGGTCCAGTGTGTTGTTTCCTCTGGTATTGCAAGTGGTTGTTGATGGTAATTATTCAGTGACTTTTTCAAACCATCCTGGTTAAAAACCCCCAAAGTAATGGTGAATATCATCCAGGAAATACCCTCTTCTCATTACTACCATCAGGAGCTTTTATATGACTGTGTGTGTATATCTTACGTAATATATAGTTTGTTTTTCTTTTCTATTGTACTGTACAGCTGCTGTAAATTTACTAATTTCATAACATATGCCAGTGATATTAAACCTGGTTCTGATTGAATTGACTCTGATGTACAGTGATATGTGTCGTTTGCGTCAGCAACTGGCACAGCCCAACATGTGCTGAGCGGGTGTCCGCGGGTGCCACCAGACATGCCGATAGCATGAACACAATTTAATAAACACTTTGATCAGGAAATTACACATTTTGCCTCTTCTGACGGATCTCTGAGGTGACAAGAGGGAGGAAATTGCGTTATTCTTTATAGAGTTACGTTACAGTCGTGCACTCAGTGGCCACTTTATTAGGTACAGGAGGTAGCTAATAATGTAGCCACTGAGCGCATAGTTGTGGTTTTCTGCTGCTGGACCCCATCCACTTCAAAGTTCAAAGTGTTGTGTCTTCGGAGATGCTCTTCTGTACACCACTGTTGTAATACTGAGTTACTGTCGCCTTCCTGTCAGTTTGAACCAGTCTGGCCATTCTCCTCTGACCCCTCTCATTAACGAAATGTTTTTGCCCACAGAACTGCTGCACATCAGATATTTTTTTTTGTTTTCTCACACCTTCTCTGAAAGCTCTAGCGTCTGTTGTGCGTGAAGTCCCTTGGAGATCAGCAGCTTCTGAGATACTCAAACCACCCCATCTGGCACCAACAATCATACCATGGTCAAACAACACACACAAAATGCTGGTGGAACACAGCAGGCCAGGCAGCATCTACAAGGAGAAGCACTGTCGATGTTTCAGGCCGAGACCCTTCATCAGAACTAACTGAAAGGAAAGATAGTAAGAGATTTGAAAGTAGTGACCTCACATGATCATGACCCCACCAAGGAGCACCAGGCCACTGTCTCCTATACCATCACCAACCTTATCAGCTCTGGGGATCTCCCATCCACTGCCACCAACCTCATAGTTCCCACACCCCACACTTCCCGTTTCTACCTCCTACCCAAGATCCACAAATCTGCCTGTCCAGGTAGACCTATTGTCTCAGCTTGCTCCTGCCCCACCAAACTCATTTCTGCATGCCTTGACAGTGTTTTATCCCCCCTTGTTCAATCTCTTCCCATCTATGTTCGTGACACTTCTCACACTTTGAATTTTTTCAATGATTTTAAGTTCCCTGGCCCCCACCGCCTTATTTTCACCATGGACGTCCAGTCCCTATATACCTCCATCACCCACCGAGATGGTCTCGAAGCTCTCCGCTTCTTTTTGGATTCCAGACCTAACTAATTCCCCTCTACCACACTCTCCTCCATCTAGCGGAATTAGTTCTTACTCTCAATAATTTCTCCCTTGGCTCCTCCCACTTCCTCCAAACCAAAGGTGTAGCCATGGGCACCCGCATGGGTCCTGGTTATGCCTGCCTTTTTGTTGGCTTTGTGGAACAGTCCATGTTCCAAGCCTATACGGGTATCCATCCCCCTCTTTTTCTTCGCTACATTGACTACTTTCGCTACATTTTGTTTGCAACATTGGTGCTGCCTCCTGCACGCATGCTGAGCTCATTGACTTCATTAACTTTGCCTCCAACTTTCACCCTGCCCTCAAATTTACCTGGTCCATTTCCAACACCTCCCTCCCCTTTCTTGATCTTTCTGTCTCCATCTCCGGAAATGGCTTATCTACTGATATCTACTGTAAGCCTACAGACTCTCAAAGCTACCTGGACTATTCCTCTTCCCACCCTGTCTCTTGCAAAAATGCTATCCCCTGCTCACAATTCCTCCGTCTCTGTCGCATCTGCTCTCAGAATAAGGCTTTTTATTCCAGGATGAAGGAGATGTCTTCCTTTTTTAAACAAAGGGGCTTCACTTCTTCCACCATCAACTCTGCTCTCAAACACCTCTCCCATTTCCGGCATATCTACCCTTACCCCATCCGCCCACCACCCCACTTGGGATAGGGTTCCCCTTGTCCTCACCTACCACCCCACCAGCCTCCAGGTCCAACGTATAATTCTCCGTAACTTCCACCACCTCCAACGGGATCCCACTACCAAGCACATCTTTCCCTCCCCCACCTTTCTGCTTTCCGCAGGGATCACTTCCTACGTGACTCCCTGTCCACTCGTTCCCCCCATCCCTTCCCACCGATCTCCCTCCAGGCACTTATCCTTGCAAGCGGGACAAGTGCTACACCTGCCCTTACACTTCCTCCCTCACCACCATTCAGGGCCGCAGACAGTCCTTCCAGGTGAGGCGACACTTCACCTATGAGTCGGCTGGTGTGGTATACTGCGTCCGGTGCTCCCGGTGTGGCCTTTTATATATTGGTGAGACCCGACGCAGACTGGGAGACCGTTTCACTGAACACCTACGCTCGGTCTGCCAGAGAAAGCAGGATCTCCCAGTGGCCACACATTTTAATTCCACGTCCCATTCCCATTCTGATATGTCTATCCATGGCCTCCTCTACTGTCAAGATGAAGCCACACTCAGGTTGGAGGAACAACACCTTATATACTGGCTGGGTAGCCTCCAACCTGATGGCATGAACATTGAATTCTCTAATTTCCATTAATGCCCCTCCTCCCCTTCTTACCCCATCCCTGACATATTTCGTTGTTTGTTTTTTTTCTCTCTCTGCCCATCACTCTGCCTGTTCTCCATCTCCCTCTGCTGATCCCCCTTCCCCCTTTCTTTCTCCCGAGGCCTCCCGTCCCATGATCCTTTCCCTCCTCCAGCTCTGTATCACTTTCACCAATCACCTTTCCAGCTCTTAACTTCATCCCACCCCCTCCGGTCTTCTATCATTTCACATTTCCCCCTCCCCCCACTACTTTCAAATCTCTTAGTGTCTTTCCTTTCAGTTAGTCCTAACGAAGGGTCTCGGCCGGAAACATCCACAGTGCTTCTCCTCATAGATGCTGCCTGGCCTGCTGTGTTCCACCAGCATTTTGTGTGTGTTGTTTGAATTTCCAGCATCTGCAGATTTCCTCATGTTTGCTCATACCATGGTCAGTCACTTAGATCACATTTGGAGTATGGTGTACAGTTTTGGTCACCCTGTTGTAGCAGAGATGTGATTAAGCTGGAAGGAGTGCAGAGAAGGTTTTTGAGGATGTTGCAAGGACTAGAGCTTTTTGTCTCCACAGCCACCCTTGACAGACAATGTCTTTGTGCTCAAGCTGCAAGAACTGGGTTTGAATCTACAGCCTTCTGACCCAGAGCCAGGCATATCACAATTATTAGCAACGGCATTTTTGAGAGTATCCAAGACTGAATCATCAATCCATGATATTTTAACAAGAACCACCCCAAGGTTAAATTCCAATTCAATATCGAAGATCAGTGACGCCCAATACTTTCTCAGAGGTGACCCTGAGCTCCCTGTCTGGCATTTTAATTCTCCGTTCTGCTCTCGTTCAGACCTCGTTGTTCCTTTCCTCCTGCAGTGTTACAATAAGGCCCAGAGCAACCTCAAGAAGCAATCCTTCATCTTCCAGGTAGACACGTTGCAAAGTGCCAGACTCAGTAATGAATTCCCCAACTCACTCTTTCTGTCAATAACATTGTTTCTTTTTCTAGTATAGTCAGGTTATAGATCATGGAGAAGATCCTGAGAGGCAGGATTAATGAACATTTGGAGAGGTATTTAATGATTAGGAATAGTCAGCATGGCTTTGTCAAGAGCAGGTTGTGCCTTATGAGCCTTACTGAATTTTTTGAGGATGTGACTAAACACATTAACCATATATAACCATATAACAATTACAGCACGGAAACAGGCCATCTCGGCCCTTCTAGTCCGTTCCGAATGCTTATATTGATGAAGGAAGAGCCATAGATGTAGTGTATATGGATTTCAGCAAGGCATTCGACAAAGTACCCCATGCAAGGCTTATTGAGAAAGTAAGGAGGCATGGGATCCAAGAGGACTTTGCTTTGTAGATCCAGAACTGCCTTGTCCTCAGAAGGCAAAGAGTGATTTTAGACAAGTCATATTCTGCATAGAGATTGGTGACCAGTGGTGTGCCTCAGGGATCTGTTCTGGGACCCCTACTCTTCATGATTTTTATAAATGACCTGGATGAGGAAGTGGAGGGATGGGTTAGTAAATTTGCTGCTGACACAAAGGTTGAGGGTGTTGTGGATAGTGTGGAGGGCTGTCAGAGGTTACAGCGGGACATTGATAAGATGCAAGAATGGGCTGAGAAGTGGCAGGTCAGTGTGAGGTGGTTCATTTTGGTAGGTCAAATATGATGGCAGAATATAGTATTAATGGTAAGACTCTTGGCAGTGTGGAGGATCAGAGGTGATCTTGGGGTCCGAGTCCATAGGACTCTCAAAGCTGCTACGCAGGTTGACTCTGTGGTTAAGGCGGCATACGGTGGATTGGCCTTCATCAATTGTGGGATTGAGTTTACAAGCCGAGAGGTAATGTTGAAGCTATGTAGGACCCTGGTCCGACCCCACTTGGAGTACTGTGCTCAATTCTGGTCACCTCACTACAGGAAGGATGTGGAAACCATAGAAAGGGTGCAGAGGAGATTTACAAGGATGTTGCCTGGATTGGGGAGCATGCCTTATTAGAATAAGTTGAGTGAACTCAGCCTTTTCTCCTTGGAGCAACAGAGGATGAGAGGTGACCTGATAGAGGTGTATAAGATGATGAGAGGCATTGATCATGTGGATAGTCAGAGGCTTTTTCCCAGGGCTCAAATGGCTAACCCGAGAGGGCATTGTTTTAAGATGCTTGGAAGCAGGTACAGAGGAGATGTCAGGGGTAAGTTTTTTTAAAAATAAACGCAGAGAGTGGTGAGTGCGTGGAATGGGCTGCCAGTGATGGTGGTGGAGGCGGATACGATAGGGTCTTTTAAGAGACTCCTGGATAGGTATATGGAATTTAGAATAGAGGGCTATGGGTAACCCTAGGTAATTTCTAAGGTAAGGTCATGTTCGGCTCAGCTTTGCGGGCTGAAGGGCCTGTATCGTGCTGTAGGTTTTCTATGTTTCTTTGTTTCTAAAACCTTATTATTAGCAACATTTAATACAGACAAAATAACTTCGTCTGATCCTATTTTCTTTGCTGTTATGTTAACTAATCTGGTCTCACCCTCTCAGAGATATTCCCTTTGTTCTACCCATTCGCTCCCCGACCTTCTCAGTTACTGAAAAACTAACTTTCCTCTCTCTCACAGTCCTAAACGTGAAATATTAATTCTACTTCTTTCTTCACATATGCTGCCTGACCTTCTGAGTACCATCAGCAATTGCTGTTCTATTTCCAAACAGAAATCTACTTCTTCCCTAGCCCTCACCATGGAGACTCTCACAGGAGAAATGACTCAGGAAGGACCATCTTCGGCATTTAATTTAGATTACTATTATTTTCTATTTATTGCCTTCTGGTGCTACTTATCCTGGTTTGATCTAATCTCATTTAATCTAAATTAATATAAGCTATATATCCGAAAGTTTAATCTAATCATTTAATTTTCTGTAATCTAATCAAGTGCAAAAGCAATGGCTTCAGAAAAGAATCAAGATCACTGTACACCAAAGGGCTCTGTGCACGCAAAGAACAGATTTGGCAAATTTAAATTCCTTTCTTTTGAAGGCAAACCAACAATCACAAAATTCAAAAGTTCAAAGTAAATGTATTACAGTATTGAAGTGCATCTATGTCACAACATACAACCCTGAAATACCTTTTTCCTACAGGCATTCACTGTAAAACAAAGAGATCCAATGGAATCAATGAAAAAACTGACAAGCAGCCAATGTGTGAAGGAAGATAAACTCTGCAAATACGCAAAAATAATAATAATAATAATAATATGTACTTTCGTTACAGCAGCATTTAAAAGCAAACTTAGCAATAATAATAATAAATAATAATATAATATTAACTAATAATAAAGTACAGAGTAATTATATATGTGATAATAATGTTTCAATGTGCAATGATGTGCAAAACTGTGCAATAATAATTTACAAAATAATAAAACAGACTATCATACTGTTATATGTGTTCTCCTGTCGCACAGAGATGAACTGTTGTATCTGCTTATTGCATTTGCTGGGAAAGATTTTCTGTCGCGATCCTTGTGACAGCAGAGCTGAGTGAGCCTGTTCGAAAGGGAGCTTCACTGCTTATTCAGCAGGTCATGGAGAGGATATGCCTGATAGTCCATGATAGATAACAGTTGTTTAGTGACCTCCTCTCCACCACTCTTGATTTAGAGTTCAGGCTGTAGCCAAGGATGGATCCAGGTTTCTGATGGTTTATTTAGTCTTCTTGTATCACCAGCACCGATGCTTCTCCCCCAACATAAAGCTACAAAGAAGACTGCTCTCACTACGACAGACTGGTAAAAGATCTTCAGCATCCTGCTGCACACACTGAAGGATCTCAGTTTCCTTAGAAAGTAGAGTCTGCTCATCCCCTTCTTGTAACCAGCCTTGGTGTTGGATTTCCAGTCAAGCCTGTTGTTAAGGTGAAAACCGAAGTATCTGTACTTCTCCACCACTGCAACAACTTCTCCCAGAGGGTATACAGGACTCGTCACAGTCCTCTTCCTCCTAAAATCAATCACCATCTCTTGGTTTTGGCCACGTTCAGGAGCAGGAGATTCTTCCCACACCATTCCATAAACTTGTCCACCAGCCCTCTGTATTCCAACCCCTGCCTGTCCCTGATACACCCAACCACCGCAGAGTCATCAGGGAACTTCTGCAAGTGAGAAGACTCAGATATGTACTGAAAGTCTGAGGTGTACAGTGTGAACAGAACTCACCATCTTCTCAGACAGAGAACCAGCCAGCGGTACAAACTGGGGTCTATCTGTCAGGTAGTCAGTAATCTAGGAGATAGTGAATTTGTCTACACCCATCCTTTGCAGCTTCTCACTCAGAAGTGGCTGGGTTGTATTGAAAGCACTAGAGAAATAAAAGAATGTGATTTTCACAATGTCACCAGCATCATCCAGGTGAGAGTGAGCTCTCTGCAACAGGTAGATGATGGCATCATCCACCCCTACATGAGGTCGGTAGGCAAACTGTAGAGGGCCCAATGAAGATCTCACCTGCAGTCCAAGGTAAGTCAGGACCAGCCTCTCCAGCACTTTCATCACGAGATGTGAGGGAAATTGGTACAAAGTCAGTAAATTCAAATGGTGTCGCCTTCTTGGGTACAGGAACCAAGCAGGAAGTCTTCCATTGCACCAGTATCTTTTCCTGACTCAGACTCAGATTGTAAAGGTGCTGCAAAATATCAGGCAGATGGCTCACACAGGCCTTCCGTACCCTGGGGTCATACTGTCCAGTCCTGCAGCCTTGCCTTGATGTAGTTTCTCCAGCTGTATCTTAACCTGACCTGCAGTCACAATCAGGCGGGGAGGATGATCATCCCCATGGAGGCAGGATACTCCGAAGATGGAGGGTTTAGAACACAAGATCTCACCAAAAGGGAGAGGGGTGGAGGGAGAAGGCTTTGGGGACAGAAAGGGTGTGTGGTTTGGGCAAGTGGGGGAGGGGACAGCCGGACAGCCTTCTATTCTGATCCACCGTCAGCAACCAGCCTTCATTACAGAGTACAGTTACTGCTATACTTTAACATGCTCTTCAAGGCTCTGCATTCAGGTGTCATCAGATCTAACGCTGATAGGTTCTCTGCAAAGACACCGTCATGAGGCACACTTGATCTCTCGCTCTGTCTGTGGGGGGGGGGGAGGTGCGGCAAGAAGGTGAGTCATGCAGTTTAACCGAGTCTGGTGTTTCCACTGGCCGGCTTGCCAGGGCTGTGCACCGACTTGTCCAGAGCACCGCCTGGGAGCGAAGCCTGTCTTTTCAACCAGCTCCCTTGCCATGAGTTGGTCACCTGGCAGTGGGAGGACTATCTTCTCTCCCCCTTGCTCTCTCCGATCCGCAATACGCTGCCGCTGTTTTGCTCAATCCCTCAATGCCTTACCTCTGTTACAGTGGTTCGTCACAGCTCCATGTAATCTTACTAACTTGGCATCTGGAGTGCTTTCCTGTGCACTTGTAATTTCTGTTGCTTCTTGTTCTTCTGTTGTCCTCCTCGCACTGATGTCTGCCCACTCCTTCCCTTTCTGCTGAGCCTTTACTTCAATCACTGCCACCTCCTCAGGCAGCTGCCCTACTTCTAACAACTCCTGCCTGTGCTTGGCCCCTACCCTTGGGACCTCCTGACATGATTCCCACACATCGCCCTGTCTCCCCTTCCTGCTTGGGACTGCTGTCTCTCATGTTAGTGCTCTGTGGGTCACATATGTTCGCTGTCCCTGTCCTGTCCATGTTATTTCTCGTTTTCCTTGGTCTATGATAGTACCTTCATTGTTTGGGCACATCCAAAATCTACCGGAAGCTGCACTCCTTCAATCTCACCAGTCGTGGGCAAGGGTAGATCAGCTATCAATACTAACAATCCTGTGTCCACTAAGATTTCACATCGCTGGCCCCTAAAAAGCCTCACGCAGATCCATGGACGACCACCTCTGGCAACAGAGGCTGCCGTCAGCCATTTGTCTGAGCTCTATAATCTGGTCAGCAGTCAGATCAGAAAGTGAGGGCACCGCTGTGGATTCTGCCTGCTCTGGTGAGCAATTCTCACACTTTGCTCTCTTTTCAGGACACCGTCTCCGACCGTGGCCCGAGAAGCTGCAGCTGTAACAGATCATTTCCTTTACCCTCCGATGTCTATTCCAGCAGTTCCTTGCTCCGTGCCCCACTGCTGGCACACAAAGCAAGTCCCCTGTGATGCCATAGCAGCTACATTCACTACAGCCACTTTACGACTTCTCATTTCCGACCTCTGGTCTATCTCACCAGCCCACGATACTATTGTGGAGTAGGTCAATCCCACTGCTATCTCCAAATCTAAAACTTCCATGTGAGCTGAGCTCAGGCCTTCCTTTGATATTTTCAGAAAGACTGGGTCACCCCTCCCTGGATTATCCAACCCGGAATACTCCTCATACGCTCGATATACACTCTGCATAATCCATGGCAGGTTCATCAGCTCTCTGAACCACTGACATCAATATTCTACAGTTACTCTCATCTTCACCCCAGTCACTCCCCCTTAAAGAAGCGTTATCTCTCTTCATTGCTGGCATTCCCGGTAGTTGCCCACGTACCATCCTGTCCCACATGTTCCTCGGGCACTTGGCTTTTACCAACACATGTATATCTTTAGGGTGCATCTGGTGAATTTGAATCATTTCCTCGAGCTCGCGCCACAATTCTGCATTCCGACAGGTGACTTTAAGTGAGGGCAACTCTGACAAAACACTCTGCTTATTCCCAGGATAAAGGGCTTATGGACAGTATAATCAAAGTCAAGGGTTGTCGGGGTTCTCCATCTGACCTTCCCTGACCTCAATCGATGCCATCCCAACAGGTATATCTAGAGATAACCTCTCCCTCAAATATCTTTACACTAATTCCCACATTACACAAAATATAAATAACAGACAAAAATTAAACAGTGCACACTGTAAACTGCAGAGTTTGTATTCTTTTTTTTTAAAAGTTTTTTTTATATTGTTTTTTAATGCATTTTCTACAACACTACAAATAAAAAAAACCCAAAAAACAAAGCAGAGAATTAATACAGTGCAAGATAAACATACAATAGTAATATAATACAAAGATAATTGAGAAAGCACCCAAGTTAAAGTCATGTAAAGTTAATGTCCTCCCCAAGCCCCACAACAAAAAACTCCAGACCAACCAAAACAAAATGTAGAAAATATAAATCAGAACATTCAAACCCCCAAAACTGTAGATACACTTGAAAACAGAAGATAATAATAATGCCTACTACCAAAAAAAAAAGAGCTGAAAGCAAGGGACTGAAAAAAACTTAAGAGGAAAACTATGAAAATACTCAATAAAAGGTCCCCAGACCGTGTGAAACTTTATATCCGAATTAAGAATTGAATAATGGATTTTTTCAAGGTCTAAACAGGACATGATATCGTTAAGCCATTGAGCATGCGTGGGTGGGGCAACATCTCTCCATCTAAGGAGGATTAGACGTCTAGCCAGGAGAGAAGCAAAAGATAATATTCGACATTTAGTCGAACTCAAGAGTATATCTGGCTCACCCAAGAAACCAAACAGAGCAATTAAAGGGTTAGGTTCTAAGTGGTGATTCAGAATACAGGATAAAGTTATAAAAACATCTTTCCAAAATTTCTCTAAGCTAGGACAGGTCCAGTACATATAAATAAGAGAAGCCTCGCCACTTTTGCATTTATCACAAAGAGGACTAATATTAGGGTAAGATCGAGATAATTTAGATTTGGACATATGGGCTCTATGAACAATCTTAAACTGTAAAAGACAGTGGTGAGCACAGAGAGAAGTTGAATTAACCGATTTGAGAATCGAGTCCCAAATCTCATCAGATAAAGGGATATTTAAGTCATGCTCCCAAGCCATTCTAATTTTATCCACAGGGGCACGCCGTAAGGATACTAATTTATCACTGATAAAGGATATTAAGCCTTTACCCAATGGATTAATAGAAAGAAAGAAATCCATAGCCTTTTTCTCAGGCATTTCAGGGAAGTTGGGAATTAAAGGATTGATAAAGTGTCTGATTTGGAGATATCTAAAGAAATGGGCATTAGGCAGATTGAACTTAGCAGAGAGCTGTTGAAAGGATGCGAAGCGATTATCGATAAAAAGATCTTCAAAATGTCTAATGCCCTTCCTATACCATAGAATGTTGAATCATACATTGTAGGTAGAAAAAGATGATTATGTAAGATAGGACTAGAAAGGGAAAAACCATAAAAACCACAAAATTTCCTAAACTGGGCCCATATTCGCAAAGTATGTCTAACAAGAGGATTAGCAATTAGTCTAGACAAACTACTAGGGAGTGCAAAACCAAGAAGTGCAGAAATAGATAAATCTTTGGTGGAA
The DNA here is from genome assembly GCF_048418815.1 of Hemitrygon akajei. Classification (NCBI taxonomy): domain Eukaryota; kingdom Metazoa; phylum Chordata; class Chondrichthyes; order Myliobatiformes; family Dasyatidae; genus Hemitrygon; species Hemitrygon akajei. The sequence continues at coordinate 121,231,670 of NC_133133.1, forward strand.
TTCAACTCCATTGCTACCCACTTAGGGCACTCAGATTGGCTATGAAAAAAAGACCAAAAGATAGTACAACGAATGTTAGCTGTCCAGTAGTATAAACAAAAATTAGGTAAGGCCATGCCACCCTCTTTTTTTAGATTTTTGAAGATAAACTTTATTAATTCTAGAATGCTTATTCTTCCACAGATAGGACAAAATAATAGTCTAAGGAATCAAAAAAGGTTTTAGAAATAAAAATTGGAATAGACTGAAATAAATATAAAAATTTAGGGAGAACGTACATTTTAATAGCATTAATACGACCTACCAAGGACATAGATAGAGGTGACCATTGTGACAGACTCTGTTTTGTAGTGTATAAAAGATTAGCAAAATTTTCACGAAAAAGATCTTTAAACTTCCTTGTAACTGTAATACCAAGGTAAGTAAATTGATTATGAACTACTTTAAAGGGGAGGTCACAAAATGCTAATACTTGTGCTTCTTTATTAATTGGGAAAAGTTCACTCTTATGTAAATTGTTGATAGCCAGAAAACTGGTTAAATTGATCAAGAAGTGAAAACATTGGAGGTAAGGATGTGGATGGATTTGAAAGAAAAAATAATAGATCATCAGCATAAAGAGAAATTTTATGCTCGACACCCCCCCCCCCCCACCCCGCCAAATCCTGGTCAATTCAGGACAGCTTCGGAATGCTATCGCCAGAGGTTCTACAGCCAAATCAAAAAAGGGGCTTAAAGGGCATCCTTGACGGGTGCCACATTTAAGGTTAAATAACTGGGATTGCTAAGAATTAGTCAAAACAGAGGCGGTAGGACATAGATACAGCAATTTGATCCGAGAGATAAAACTTCGACCAAGGTCAAATTTTTCTAAAACCACAAAGAGGTAATTCCACTCTATACGATCAAATGCTTTCTCCGCATCGAGAGAAATAACACATTCAGAAATCCCAGTTGAAGGTGAATATAAAATATTAAATAAACACCGTATGTTTAAAAAAAAGAAGACGGTTTTTAATAAAACCAGTTTGATCATCAGAAATAATAGAGGGTATAACAGCTTCTAATCTATGAGCCAAGACTTTGGCCAAGATTTTAACATCAACATTAAGCAAAGAGATCGGCCTGTATGAGGAACACTCTGTTGGGTCTTTACCCTTTTTTAATAAAGGCATAATACATGCCTCATTAAATGAGGGTGGCAATTTACCATAGTTAAATGAGTCAGATAGTACTGAGAGTAACTGAGGACAAAGGAGTGAAGAGAATGATTTATAAAATTCTACGGGGAACCCATCAGGTCCAGGAGATTTGCCTGAAGACAGTGCAGAAATTGCAAAAGATATTTCTTCTCATGATATAGGCTCATTGTTTTGCTTTAAAATCAGATGAAAGCGAAGGAATATTCAGAGTATTTGAAAAAAGATCAACAGAGTTTGTATTCTGCAATCTGCCACTTGTGTGCACCTGAATCCATAATGGCTGTTGTATCCTTTGGCATTTAAAATGTTACACTGGGTTTACATACTTATTCTTAAAACACACAAACATAACTGTGTGTCTGCCACCATACAGTGCCCCGAATGCATATACCCTCATTCCACTGGCATCCCAAACAGTCAGTAGCCACTCTTTGCAAATTAACACAAACATTCTCTTACATAAACACACATTTTACATCCCACACCACTTTTATATCTACTAGTTCAGCTCTCCACCATGTTCACGATGCCTCGGTAATCACTGAACTGGACAGGTCCAAATGTGAGCGCTAATTTTAAAAGTACTCACCCACTTCGACCGCTGGGGTCAATGGGTTACGACCGTATCCTGGACGAGTGACGAGTTGATGATAGATGCTCCTTGTAGATGTGCTGAATGACAGGGTGGGTTTTCCTCTTCTGCATATTAGGGCAAAACCAGCAGACTCATGGAAACTCCACTTCTGGCATGTCTTCAAGATTTAAAGATGATCTTTGTCACATGTACCTGAAATCATCGCAGCATGCGGTGAAATGCCTCATTTTGTGTCAGCGACCAACACAGGCTGAGGTTGTGCTGGGGGCAGCCCACAACCTGCCAACCCTAACCTGTACGTCTTTGGAATGTGGGAGGAAATGGGATCACTGGGAGGAAACTCACATGGTCAGAGAGAGAATGTGCAAACTCCGAATGCTGACCTGATTTGGGAACATTTCACCATCACCGAGTCTATATTTTGCTGCACATTACCCTAATGTTTGAGGTCCAATTCCGCAAATGTTTCCTGCCTCTTACTATTTATTACATTCACTCAAACTTCTGAATGCAGAGCACAAAGTATGAATACAAAGTAAATTTATTAGCAAAGCACATATTTGTCACCATTTACAAGCCTGAGATCCATTTTCTTGAAGGCATCCACAGTAAATACAAAGAAACCCAATAGAATCAATGCAGCCCTTGCCTCAAGTTTCAAACTGATAGCTTTTCAACTATCAATAGCCCACTTGGGTTAATGATTTACTTGTCTGGGCACAGCTTAGCAGAATGAAAGAATCAAATGTTTGGACATCGTAGAAGGATCATTTGGCCCATTAATGCTCTTTGGAAGAGCAATCCAGGCAGTCCAGATCCTTGCTAATTCATTCCTCTTTAAATGTTTAATGCAATCGCTTTACAACACCAGTTAATGATGTTAACTGTTAATGATCACTGACCGGGGTTCAATTCCCAACGCTGTCAGCAGAGAGTTTTGCATTCTCCTCGGTGAACACGTGGGTTTCTTCTGGTTATTCCAGTTCCCTCCTACATTCCAAAGACGTATGGGTTAGGCTTGGTGAGTTGTGGGCATACTGTGTTAGTGCCAGCAGCATGAGATGCTTGCAGGCTGTTCCCAGCACATCCTCTGACTATGTCAGTCAATGATGCAAAACGTCGTATTTCACTGTATGTCTCCGTGTTTCAATGTACATAAGACAAATAAAACTAATCTTTAAAAAGAAAGATCTTTAATTACCTTTTAAAAGCCCCTCTTGATTTTCTTCCATTGTCCTATCAAGCAACACTTCCCAAATCCGAATTAATTATTGTTTACAGCCGTTTTCTGCCAATGAATTGGTGGATTTTAGTTGTCAGAGTCAAGTTTATTGCCATCTGCATAAGCACTTTTTTTTAGATAGATTAGCTTTACTTGTCACATGTACATCGAAGCGTACAGTGAAATGTGTCGTTTGCATCGATGGCCAACACAGCCCAAAGGTGTGCTGGGGGCAGCCTGCAAGTGTGGCCACGCTCCCAGCAGCAACATAGAATACCCACAACTTACTAACCCTAACCTGTCCAGCACTGGAATAGGGAGGAAACGTGAGCACGCAGAGGAAACCTCCATAGTCACAGGGAGAACATACAAGCTCCTTACAGAATTGAACCCCATTCAGTGATTGCAGACACAGTAAAGCATTACACTACTCTGACACTCTATGCAGAGGTGCAAGGAAAATCTTACTTGCAACAGCAACCCAGGCACAGAGATAAGAAGCATTCACAAGAGAAACGTACATTAAACATAAAATACACACGATTTTTACAACAATGAAAGCAAGTAGAACACAACAAAATCAAGTCAATTTTAGTCCAACATGATTAGAGTCGCTGAACTCCAGAGTTTAGGATTGTGCCATTTGGTTCAGGAACTGAATGGTTGATGGGAGGTAGTTGTTCTTCAACTGGCATTGTGGGACTTCAAGCTTCTGTACATTCTGTTGGCCTGGATGGTGGGGATCTTTGATGATGGATATTGCCCTCTTGAGGCAGCGCCTCCTGTAGCTAACAACAATGGCGGGGAGGGATGTGCCTGCAACATATTGGGCTGAGTTCACGTTATCATTACCTTTATCCGTCCTTATCACTAGAAACAGTTTCACCTGAATAACTCCATCTAAAGCCTTCAGGAACTCTCAGCATCTCTTAGGCTTCACTGCTTGAAGGATGACGACCACAGCTGCTCTTAATACATGACTCTGGGCCATCCTTGATTCTCAGGAAACAGGCAGGGCACCTTGAAGTGGAAAAAGGATGCGCATCACCAGGCGAGAGGGCACGGGAGCAGACTTCGGACCAGAGTAAGGCGTCGAGGACAGAAAGCGGAAAACGAACTAGTGCTCAGCCCCACTACTCTGTGTCAGCCAAGACACCCCACTGAGCCCATCCAGTCTGCCTATGCTTGACCCGTCTCCCTCTCTGCTCGCTACTACGCTCGAGCATTGGGACCCTCACCACCAGGTTCACGACAACGATCCGGCTCCTGGATGATTTCACTCACTTCAGCACCGACTGACTTCGCAACTTGTGGCTCACTTTCAGCAACTCACACCTCATGTTCTCAGTAATGTTTGCTTACTCCTTTTAAAAATTTGAACAAGTTGTCCTCTTTTGCCCTTTGGACGTTTGTCAGTCCTAAGTGTGCTTTTTCATTGATTCTATTGTATTTCTTTATTTTCCTGGGGCTGCCTGCATGAAAATGCATCTCAAGGTCGTATATATAGAACATAGAATAGTACAGCACATTACAGGCCCTTTGGCCCACAATGTTGTGCCGACCCTCAAACCTTGCCTCCCATATAACCCCCCACCTTAATTTCCTCCATATACCTGTCAAGTAGTCTCTTAAACCACTAGTGTATCTGCCTCCACCACTGATTCAGGCAGTGCATTCCACACACCAACCACTCTGAGTGAAAAACCTTCCTCTAAAATCCCCCTTGAACTTCCCTCCCCTTACCTTAAAGCCATGTCCTCTTGTACTGAGCAGTGGTGCCCTGGGGAAGAGGCACTGGCTGTCCCCTCTGTCTATTCCTCTTAATATCTTGTACACCTCTATCATGTCTCCTCTCATCCTCCTTCTCTCCAAAGAGTAAAGCCCTAGCTCCCTTAATCTCTGATCATAATCCATACTCTCTAAACCAGGCAGCATCCTGGTAAATCTCCTCTCCTCTGTACCCTTTCCAATGCTTCCACATCCTTCCTATAGTGAGGTGACCAGAACTGGACACAGTACTCCAAGTGTGGCCCAACTAGAGTTTTATAGAGCTGCATCATTACATCGTGTCTCTTAAACTCTATCCCTTGACTTATGAAAGCTAACACCCCATAAGCTTTCTTAACTACCCTATCTGTGAGGCAACTTTCAGGGATCTGTGGACATGTACCCCCAGATCCCTCTGCTCCTCCACACTACCAAGTATCCTACCATTTACTTTGTACTCTGCCTTGGAGTTTGTCCTTCCAAAGTGTACCACCTCACACTTCTCCAGGTTGAACTCCATCTGCCACTTCTCAGCCCACTTCTGCATCCTATCAATGTCTCTCTGCAATCTTCGACAATCCTCTACACTGTCCACACCACCACCAACCTTTGTGTCATCTGTAAACTTGCCAACCCACCCTTCTACCCCCACATCCAGGTCGTCAATAAAAATCATGAAAAGTAGAGGTCCCAGAAACAGATCCTTGTGGGACACCACTAGTCACAACCCTCCAATCTGAATGTACTCCCTCCACCACGACCCTCTGCCTTCTGCAGGCAAGCCAATTCTGAATCCACCTGGCCAAACTTACCTGGATCCCATGCCTTCTGAATAAGCCTACCCTGTGGAACCTTGTCAAATGCCTTACTAAAATCCATGTAGATCACATCCACTACACTACCCTCATCTATATGCCTGGTCACCTCCTCAAAGAACTCTATCAGGCTTGTTAGGCACGATCTACCCTTCACAAAGCCATGCTGACTGTCCCTGATCAGACCATCATTCTCTAAATGCCCATAGGTCCTATCTCTAAGAATCTTTTCCAACAGCTTTCCCACCACAGACGTAAGGGTCACTGGTCTGTAATTACTTGGACTATCCCTACTACCTTTTTTGAACAAGGGTACAACATTCGCCTCTCTCCAATCCTGGACAATGAGGACATCCTAGCCAAAGGTTCAGCAATCTCTTCCCTCACCTCATGGAGCAGCCTGGGGAATATTCCGTCAGGCCCCGGGGACTTATCCGTCCTAATGTATTTTTACAAATCCAACACCTCCTCTCCCGTAATACCAACATGCTCCAGAACATCAACCTCACTCATTGTCCTCACCATCATCAAGTTCCCTCTCAGTGGTGAATACTGAGGTCATTGAGGACCTCACTCACATCCACAGCCTGCAGTCACATCTTCCCACTTTTATCGCTAATCAGTCCCACCTTCACTCCCGTCATCCTGTTGTTCTTCACATAATTGAAGAATGCCTTGGGGTTTTCCTTTACCCTACTCGCCAAGGCCTTCTCATGCCCCCTTCTTGCTCTTCTCAGCCCCTTCTTATGCTCCTTTCTTGCTACCCTATATTCCTCAATAGACCCATCTGATCCTTGCTTCCTAAACCTCATGTATGCTGCCTTCTTCCACCAGACTAGATTTTCCACTTCACTTGTCACCCATGGTTCCTTCACCCTACCATTCTTTATCTTCCTCACCGGGACAAATTTATCCCTAACATCCTGCAAGAGATCCTTAAATGTCGACCACATGTCCATAGTACATTTCCCAGCAAAAACATCCTCCCAATTAACACCCGCAAGTTCTAGCCTTATAGCCTCATAATTTGCCCTTCCCCAATTAAAAATTTTCCTGTCCTCTCTGATTCTATCCTTTTCCATGATAATGCTAAAGGTCAGGGAGCGGTGATCACTGTCCGCCAGATGCTCACCCACTGACAGGTCTGTGACCTGACCCAGTTCGTTACCTAATACTAGATCTAGTATGGCATTCCCCCTAGTCAGCCTGTCAACATACTGTGACAGGAATCCATCCTGGATACACTTAAACTCTGCCCCATCTAAACCCTTGGAACTAATCAAGTGCCAATCAATATTAGGGAAGTTAAGGTCACCCATGATAACAACCCTGTTATTTTTGCGCCTTTCCAAAATCTGCCTCCTAATCTGCTCCTCAGTATCTCTGCTGCTACCAGGGGTCCTATAGAATAACTGGTTCTTTGAGTCTCAACAGTTGAGGCCTGGACACACAGTTTTAATAATAAGGAATTTATTATTAAAGGGGAAGTCGGGTCAACACAAGCAACTACAATACACAGGAAGCGGTGTGGGGACAGGGTACGGTTACACAAACAAAGAACAAGGGAAAAGCACTACGACAGCTATCCCCCTTGACCTTGGATAACTGCGGCTCCCTTACCAGGACAAACAATAGACCTTCCCAAACACTTACCTCCAATGTGGTGGTCTGTAAGAGAGGGCAAGCCAAGGGCAAGTCTCACCTTTTAAAGCATGGGGCTGGGCGAGATAATCCAATTAAGGTGACCAATAATTTAGGTGTGCATTGATTAGTTGGGAGGGACCAAATGTTGGTTGGCGTGTGGTGTGTCCTCCGACCAGCCAGGTGGCAGTGCATCTGTCATGTGGCCGGTATCTCTGGATACACTCCACCCCTCGGAAGACGCACCACATAGCCAACACACATAAGAGGGTGAAACAACATCACATATACCAGAAATAACCAATTTTGAGCAGCTAAGTAAATGCAGAGACACTCTTAATCAGCTGGCATGCGCAATATAGTATAAAAATGGCTATGATTACAAGAATGAGTGCGATGGACCAGTGAATGACAGTTGCCCACCACCCCCCCCAGGGACCCAAACGGCCACCAATTGCCCCATGAGGTGTTGTGCTGGAGGAGCTGGTCCCTTGATTATTGAATTTTAGCCGCCGAGTCCCGAATGTGAGCAGCCAAGTGAGTGATGTTGCTGGACTCATCAGGGATAAAGGTACAGCATTCCTTACCAACCACCGCACAGGTTCCACCATCAGCAGCGAGCAGGTAGTCCAGTGCCATTCGGTTCTGCAGGGCGACCATCCTGACAGCTGTCAGTTCTGCCGCCGTTCGGGTGAGGGCATCCTCCGTGTGTTGCAGTGCCACTGCCGTCTCGTTGGCCAGAGTCTCAAGCACACTGGTCATCTGGATCACCTCCCGGGACAGCCGGGCCGTATCATAACTGGGAAAGGCTATCATCCAGAACCTCTCCGCCTCTGTAATGGCCCTCTTGTCCCGGTGGCCACCGTACGCCGGATGCTCCCCAAGGTCATTCAGGGGGTGGATGAAGGGCACCACATATGCTGGAAAGCAGCAGCCGTACCAGCTCGTGGGGAGCCAAGTGTAGGCGCGGTGGCCGCAGATCCAGTGGGTCCCGTTCGGGGTCCAGGGAGCTCCAAGCTGAGCGGCATCATCGGCAGTGGTCACTGGGGCACCCGGGTACCAGTTTCGCTGACAGTTGCTGTGACCAACTGAAAAGTTAGAAGTGTGCTCATTGCGGAGTCTGCACCAGCATTCGTTAGGTCTACTCAGTGGCTGTGGAATAACTCTGAGGATGGGGACTCGGGTGGAGGTCAAAGTGTAGGGAGAGAAATACCAGTTCCTGAAGCACCCACCCCATCGGGGGGTCAAGGGAAGAGATGTTGTGTAGTGGGGAGGAGAGTGGTTGGGGACTGCCAGCAGGGCCCCCCCCCCCCCCCAAACAGATATGCCAAAACCAGCAGGAGCAAACAGTCTGTGTAAACAGTTCATCTCAATGTCATCCAGCGGGATCGGCGTGAGTGGCAGCGCATCATCAGCGTGTGCTGGGGCCCGCAAGCAGATCCAGCAGTCCGATCTGTTGGTGTTGCTGGCAAACTCGTAAGCGACCCTGAGGAAGGTGTTGGCAGCTGTCACGGAGCCGAGCATCGCAGCGACCAGGAGGGATGACTGGAGTCGCACCGTTGTCCTGTAGAGGGAGACGGGGGTGGAGGGGTGGGGGTAGGTGCAGGAGGAAACTCATTCCTGTCTGGTATGTATACAGGACAAATCGGATTTACCCGGAATGACAACCCAGCGGGTGTCCCTTGGACCGCGCGCGACAATTTCTCCCTTTCTGGGGAGGCTCTGTGGCTGTCGGATCCATACTCTGCCTGAGTCCTCGGTCTCGGGGGGTTCGGTGGATTCCCAGTCGGGAGGTGGGGACTGTGCCAGGTGGCGGGCCAGTGGGGATCCCCCTTGGCTAGTGGGCCGTGTGTTTAACTGGTCGACGGCCTGCTGAAGGACACTTAGCCACCCCTGCAGCGTGCGAGAGGGTGTCAGAGTGCGAATTCTTTCCTTGAACAGGCCGTTCATTCTTTCAATTAAGCCTGATGCGGGGTGGTGGGGTATATGGAACAGCCACGAGATCCCCGCCTCAGCCACCCAGGTCTGGGCTTTGGTCCCAGCAAAGTGTGAGCCCTGATCGGATTGTACCTCCCATGGGACCCCATAGAGAGAGGAGAGGTGCTGTAATCCTCTGATGGTGACGTTCTGGTCGGCCCTCTCACAGGGCACCGCCACCAGGACACCCGAGTATGTGTCCACCATCGTGAGGACATACTGCTTCCTGTTCTGTCGCGGGAGCGGTCCGATATAGTCGATTTGCCATACCTGACCCGCTCCCGTGCCGTGACGAATGTGGCCCAGTGGCCCTATCGGCCAGTCCCGCGGCTTGACTTGCTGGCAGATGGGGCAGTTATCTACAGAGGTTTTACATTGATCGAGTGTCAAGGCGACACCGAATTGTTCAGCCCAGCGCCGCGTGCGATCGGCCCCCAAGTGGCCACCTTTGCGGTGTGCCCACACAGCTAGTGCACTGGGGTCGGTGTGCCCACGCAGCTAGTGCACTGGGGTCGGTGTGCCCACACAGCTAGTGCACTGGGGTCGGTGTGCCCACGCAGCTAGTGCACTGGGGTCTGTGTGCCCACGCAGCTAGTGCACTGGGGTCTGTGTCAGGGGTGGAAGTGGTGGCAGATGATATTTGGGCAGCCTGGTCCACAGCGGCGTTAAACGTTGCCTCTTCATTATCTTGCCGGGTATGGGCATCCACATGGTGAACAGAAATTTTCCTGTGGGTAGCCTGGTTCCAAATGAAACGGCAGTGGTGCTGTCCCCAGAGGGGACGTCCGTGTATTTCCCACCCCATGTCTTGCCACCAGGCCATCCACACTGCAATGCCGTTAGCTACTGCCCAGGAGTCAGTATAGATGTGGACTGGTCCGGTAGTGTTTTGGAGGGTGAGGGCTACTGCCCAGGAGTCAGTATAGATGTGGACTGGTCCGGTAGTGTTTTGGAGGGTGAGGGCTACTGCCCAGGAGTCAGTATAGGTGTGGACTGGTCCGGTGGTGTTTTGGAGGGTGAGGGCTACTGCCCAGGAGTCAGTATAGGTGTGGACTGGTCCGGTGGTGTTTTGGAGGGTGAGGGCTACTGCCCAGGAGTCAGTATAGATGTGGACTGGTCCGGTAGTGTTTTGGAGGGTGAGGGCTACTGCCCAGGAGTCAGTATAGATGTGGACTGGTCCGGTAGTGTTTTGGAGGGTGAGGGCTACTGCCCAGGAGTCAGTGTAGATGTGGACTGGTCCGGTAGTGTTTTGGAGGGTGAGGGCTACTGCCCAGGAGTCAGTGTAGATGTGGACTGGTCCGGTGGTGTTTTGGAGGGTGAGGGCTACTGCCCAGGAGTCAGTATAGATGTGGACTGGTCCGGTGGTGTTTTGGAGGGTGAGGGCTACTGCCCAGGAGTCAGTATAGATGTGGACTGGTCCGGTAGTGTTTTGGAGGGTGAGGGCTACTGCCCAGGAGTCAGTATAGATGTGGACTGGTCCGGTAGTGTTTTGGAGGGTGAGGGCTACTGCCCAGGAGTCAGTATAGATGTGGACTGGTCCGGTAGTGTTTTGGAGGGTGAGGGCTACTGCCCAGGAGTCAGTATAGATGTGGATTGGTCCGGTAGTGTTTTGGAGGGTGAGGGCTACTGCCCAGGAGTCAGTATAGATGTGGACTGGTCCGGTAGTGTTTTGGAGGGGGAGGGCTACTGCCCAGGAGTCAGTATAGGTGTGGACTGGTCCGGTAGTGTTTTGGAGGGGGAGGGCTACTGCCCAGGAGTCAGTATAGATGTGGACTGGTCCGGTAGTGTTTTGGAGGGGGAGGGCTACTGCCCAGGAGTCAGTATAGATGTGGACTGGTCCGGTAGTGTTTTGGAGGGTGAGGGCTACTGCCCAGGAGTCAGTGTAGATGTGGACTGGTCCGGTAGTGTTTTGGAGGGTGAGGGCTACTGCCCAGGAGTCAGTATAGATGTGGACTGGTCCGGTAGTGTTTTGGAGGGCGAGGGCTACTGCCCAGGAGTCAGTAGAGATGTGGACTGGTCCGGTAGTGTTTTGGAGGGCGAGGGCTACTGCCCAGGAGTCAGTATAGATGTGGACTGGTCCGGTAGTGTTTTGGAGGGCGAGGGCTACTGCCCAGGAGTCAGTATAGATGTGGACTGGTCCGGTGGTGTTTTGGAGGGCGAGGGCTACTGCCCAGGAGTCAGTATAGATGTGGACTGGTCCGGTAGTGTTTTGGAGGGCGAGGGCTACTGCCCAGGAGTCAGTATAGATGTGGACTGGTCCGGTGGTGTTTTGGAGGGCGAGGGCTACTGCCCAGGAGTCAGTATAGATGTGGACTGGTCCGGTGGTGTTTTGGAGGGCGAGGGCTACTGCCCAGGAGTCAGTAGAGATGTGGACTGGTCCGGTAGTGTTTTGGAGGGTGAGGGCTACTGCCCAGGAGTCAGTATAGATGTGGACTGGTTCGGTAGTGTTTTGGAGGGTGAGGGCTACTGCCCAGGAGTCAGTATAGATGTGGACTGGTCCGGTAGTGTTTTGGAGGGCGAGGGCTACTGCCCAGGAGTCAGTATAGATGTGGACTGGTCCGGTGGTGTTTTGGAGGGCGAGGGCTACTGCCCAGGAGTCAGTATAGATGTGGACTGGTCCGGTAGTGTTTTGGAGGGCGAGGGCTACTGCCCAGGAGTCAGTATAGGTGTGGACTGGTCCGGTAGTGTTTTGGAGGGCGAGGGCTACTGCCCAGGAGTCAGTGTAGATGTGGACTGGTCCGGTGGTGTTTTGGAGGGCGAGGGCTACTGCCCAGGAGTCAGTGTAGATGTGGACTGGTCCGGTAGTGTTTTGGAGGGCGAGGGCTACTGCCCAGGAGTCAGTATAGGTGTGGACTGGTCCGGTAGTGTTTTGGAGGGCGAGGGCTACTGCCCAGGAGTCAGTGTAGATGTGGACTGGTCCGGTAGTGTTTTGGAGGGCGAGGGCTACTGCCCAGGAGTCAGTGTAGATGTGGACTGGTCCGGTGGTGTTTTGGAGGGTGAGGGCTACTGCCCAGGAGTCAGTATAGATGTGGACTGGTCCGGTAGTGTTTTGGAGGGTGAGGGCTACTGCCCAGGAGTCAGTGTAGATGTGGACTGGTCCGGTGGTGTTTTGGAGGGTGAGGGCTACTGCCGCCAGCTCGGCAAGTTGACTGGAACCCCCCCCCCCCCCGGTGGTTAAAATTCTACCCGTGGCGGGATGAAATGCTGCCGCTTTCCAAAATTGTTTACCCCCTTTCCAGCGGCTGGAGCCGTCTGTGAACCAGGCGTGCAGTTTGCTGTCAGGGTCGAGGGAATCGAAGGGTTGACCCCAACATGCTGGGGAGGGTTGTACCTCGGGGATGTCCCCGGTCCGCAATCTTCCACTTCCACTTGACAATGGAGGACCTCTGGGCTCAGCCCGGTCCGCAATGTGCCACTTCCACTTGACAATGGAGGACCTCTGGGCTCAGCCCGGTCCGCAATGTGCCACTTCCACTTGACAATGGAGGGCCTCTGGGCTCAGCCTGGTCCGCAATGTACCACTTCCACTTGACAATGGAGGACCTCTGGGCTGAGCCCGGTCCGCAATGTACCACTTCCACTTGACAATGGAGGACCTCTGGGCTCAGTCCGGTCCGCAATGTGCCACTTCCACTTGACAATGGAGGACCTGTGGGCACGGCCCTCCTTGTGGGTCGAATCGGGGGACTTGACCCATCGCATTATGGGGAGATGGGGGCGAAGGACGACAGGGTCGGTGCCTGTTTGGTGTTCTGTGGCGAGGAGCGCCAGGTAGCAGGCTAGTAGCTGGCGCTCGAAGGGGCTGTAGCGCACTGCCGCTTCCGGTAGGGACTTAGTCCAGAAACTGAGGGGCACTCTAGCCCTGGGGTCTTCTGCCAGAGGCTCCACTCGGCGACCGTCTCGCTCGCTGAGACCTGTAACTCAAAAGGCAGACCCGCCTGGAAGAAAGTGGCATGGCTTGTTCCACCGCTAGTTTCGCTGTATCAAAGGCAGCCTGTTCCGCTGGCCCCCAGAGAAATGTGGATTTTTTCCTGGAGATCCTATAGAGTGGCCGGAGAAGCATGGTCAAGTGGGGTATATGCTGCCGCCAGTAGCCCAGGAGCCCCACGAATCTCTGTGTGTCAGTTTTATTCAAGGGGACGGCAGAATTAAAAATTTTATTTTTGGCGGCATCGGGTATGCTTCTGTGCCCGGAGTTCCATTGTACTCCGAGGAAAATGACACACTGGCTGGGGCCCTGAATCTTTTCCATATTAATGGCCCAGCCCCGTCCCCTGAGGGATTCGATTAGCATGTGAAGGACCTTGGAGAAGGATATCGTCTATATAAAGTGCATTCGAAATCTCCGGTGGGAACTGGATGTCTTGTAAATTGCGGGAGACAAGACCATGGCAGATAGTGGGGCAGTGAATGTAGCCTTGGGGTAGGCAATTAAATGTGTTTTGTCTGCTATCCCAAGTAAAGGCAAACTGGTCTTGGCTATCTGAGTACAGGGGAATCGAGAAAAATGCATTCGCTAAATCGACAACAGCGTACCAGGGTTTATGGGGACGGCCTGCGATGTCTTCAATAAGGGTGACAATGTCAGGTACAGCGGCGGTGAGGGGGGGGGGGTGCAGCCTTGTTCAATTGCCTATAATCAATGGTCATCCGCCAGGAGCCGTTCCTCTTACGGACGGGCCAAATGGGGCTATTGAAAGGCGAGGCAGCGGTTCTAATAATTCCCTCCCGTAACAGGGCTTGAATGGAGTCTGCGATTTCTTGACGCCCCCACTCCCCGGCACTCTGTACTGACTGTAACAGATTATCTTGGGAGGGGGGGTAATAACAATTGGCTTTCACTTAGCCGCCCCGACGACAATAGTGGCTCGCGCGATGCCGAAGGTGAACTTGCCCCTGTTTGTTTCAAGTGATTGTCCCTTTAAAACATTGATCCCAAGGATACATTCCGGGGAGGAGGCAATAAGGACTTGCACACGTCTGGGGGAATGGTTGCCTATGGCTAGGCGAAGGGTGACCTCCCTAGCTGGTAACAGGGAGCCCCCCAATCCCTCTATCTGCATGTCCCTACCTCTCCATAAGGCAGGATTGCCTGGGATAATCGTGTGCTGGGCGCCTGTGTCGACAAGCGCCATCCACCTCTGTGTGTTTCCCTTTCCCCAATGTACTGTGACGGGTATATGTGGCCTCAGGTCCCCCGGGTGGGAAAGGACGAGAGAGCAAATGCGCCGGGGGCCCTGGCCTTCATCCGATGGGAGGGGGGGAAGAGGGCTGCCACACCGGGGGTGAGGCACATTGCTGGTGGAGGTGGGACATTTCCTGCCTGACTAGCTGTCTGAGTTCTGCTTCGAAGGCCTTCGAGACAGTTTCGGGCAGGGGAGGCGCGGAGGGTGGCTCGGTGTGGGTGGTCTTTTTGTAAGTAGTCTTCCCTCTGCAATGCTCCTTCCACAGGGCATATAGGTTGGGGGTGGGGATGCCATCTATCTGGTTACGATCCACCCACGTAGCAGGTCCGTGTACAGCTGCCTGCGTGTATATCTGAGAGGGATAGTGTCTAGGGCCCTTGTCTCCATCTTGCGGACCTGCGTAGGTGCCCCCCTCTGCATATATTCTAATCCCTCCAGGAGGGTGATGGCATCCCGTACGGTCCTACCGCTAGCTGGTGCCATGAGGGGCAGGATTACCGACTTCAGATCGGGGCACGCGGTAGTGACCAAGTATCCCGCTAGGGCACCGGTCACTCGTGTGTTTTCAAGGAAGTTGCGGTCACAGGCACCTTGATAGATGCCGTTGACCAGTGCCCATTCCCTGATAACCCGGGTGCCCTCACTGACCGTACCCCATTGCGGGCGCCCGTGTAGATCCCACTCCAGAAGTGTGGGATAGCGAGCTTGTACCGCGGTCACTACCCGATCCCACAGGGTTGTGCCGTCGCGGATTTCTGCTTGTGGCGCCCGCAACGCATTGTTTATGCTCTGCTGGCCAGAGAGGCTTCCCAGAGCACTTGCCTCCTGATGGGAGAGGCTGAGGTTGGGCCCCACTCGTCCCACAGCCGGAGCAGCCAGGCCGTGAGGTGCTCGCCTGGTCGTTGGCGGTAGCGATCCGCCAACTGGGTCAGCTCCTTGGGGGAGAAGTCCCGGGTCTCCATGGTCTTGGAGTGACTAGGGGAAGGTCCGGCTGTCTCCCCCTCGTTCCCTTCCTCCCTGCGGCAAACCTGGGACCGCGTGGTGACGGGTCGGGCATGTTGGAGCTCGGGTGAGAAGGGGGAACGGTGGTTGTGGGACCTTGGTTCCTCGGGCACCCCCTCGTCATCACTATCCAGCCAGATGTCCCCATCCCCCAGCCATGCGTCCAGCTTGTCGCCACACTGGACTACGGCTCGAATCTTTAATGGATCCAGCTGCTATTGGAGTATAAAATTTGCATTGCTGTGTAACCAAAACTATGTAGTCAGCTTTGAGCTTGCTGTTTGCTATGCATGTATCCAGTTTAGTAGGAGAATGAAATCTTAAGAATGTAGAAGATAATGGGGTGTTAATGAGAGGTAGCTAAGAGATGTAGAAGATAATGGTGTGTTAATGAGAGGCTAGCTAAGAGATGTAGACTAGAACATGATTAAGTCAATGGGTAGAAACAATAGTGGCTGATGTACTTGTGATACGCAACTATAGACCGATTGGATATGCTAATGCAACCAGGAGATTGCTATAAAAAATGCTACGTACAAGGATCGGTGGGCAATCGGTGACTAGCTCAATGACTGTCTCAGCTTTGATTTGCAAATTAAAGTTTAATACTTCTTGAAGAATCTTCTGCGTCTCGTGGTCATTTGTGGGGCACGAGAAACCACGACGCTGTCAGCCAGACCGACGGGCTGCCCTGGCCCGCTGAAGTTTTATGAGGCGACAGGCAAGTTCAGTTCCCCTAACTTCAAGGTCATTGGCTTGGGCCTGGGCAGCCTGTGCTGCTTCCTTCAGCGTGCAACAAAGCTGACTGAGGTCTTCAATTTCCCTGTCCTTCTGACCACACAAGTGCTGCAGGTGATCAGTAATTCTAACCTGGCATCTCAGCAGGGACGCAAACAACCAGAAGGCACCCCTTTGACTCCCCTTGGCTTTGGGTAACCCTGATTCCTTCAGGAGGGAGACCACATGATGGCCCAGCTTCTCTCCATGGGGCTCTAACTGCTCAGACCAGTCCACTGGTTTTCCGTGGTCTGCCAGTATGCTGGCCAGACTCTCAAATCCCTCCCTTTCATCAGCCCACCTGGGGATCTTATCCTGGGTGCCTGCACTGGCTTTCTTCCCCTTATTCCAGAACATTATCCCCTGTGCTTGTGTCCAGCCAAAACCAATGAGACCCTGCTCGCAGCGCCAAATGTTGTGATGGAAATAACTGGTTCTTTGAGTCTCAACAGTAGAGGCCTGGACACACACAGTTTTAATAATAAGGAATTTATTTACAAGGGGAAGCGGGTCAACACAAGCAACTACAATACACAGAAAGTGGTGTGGGGACAGGGTACGGTTACACAAACAAAGAACAAGGGAAAAGCACTACGACAGCTATCCCCCTTGACCACAGCTCCCTTACCAGGACAAACGATAGACCTTCCCAAACATTAATCAACCCACTTACCTCTGTAAGAGAGGGCAAGCCTAGGGCAAGTCTCACCTTTTAAAGCATGGGGCTGGGCGAGATAATCCAATTAAGGTGACCAATAATTTAGGTGTGCATTGATTAGTTGGGAGGGACCAAATGTTGATTGGCATGTGGTGTGTCCTCCGACCAGCCAGGTGACAGTGCTCCCCGAGAGTAACTGCTCCTTTCCTGTTCCTGACTTCCACCCATACTGACTCAAAAGAGGATCCTGCTACATTACCCACCCTTTCTACAGCTGTAATAGAATCCCTGACCAGTAATGCCACTCCTCCTCCCCTTTGTCCCCACTCTCTATCCCTTTTAAAGCACTGAAATCCAGGAATATTGAGAATCCATTCCTGCCCTCGTGCCAGCCAAGTCTCTGTAATGGCCACTACATCATAATTCCATGTATGTATCCAAACTCTCAGTTCATCACCTTTGTTCTTGATGCTTCTTGCATTGAAGTACACAACCTTTAGCCCTTCTGCTTTACTACCTTTACACCCTTTATGTATAAATGGTATACATATCTGGATTATGAATTTATCTGGATTTGAACTTCGAATTTTGTATCATCCCCAAAGCCTTGACTTCTTTCAAAAAACGTGGAGAGAGAATTGCTACTGTACTCCTGGTTGTAAGTTAGTGCTTCAAATTAATTTTACAGAACTTCCCAACTGTGGTAGAGTAATCGACTTGTCTTTATTAAATACAGGATCCATAGGCTTTATTAATTATGTCTTTCTTCCTTTAAAGATCAATGTACAAAAAGCACCCCAGGCTCCTTCTCCCTTGCATCCTCTTTATAACTGTTGTCCCTAAAACATAGCTGGTCGTATTGGAGTATAAAAGTATAAATTTTAACTATGAAGTCAGTTATTTGCTATGCATGTACTCAATTTAGTAGAATGAAATCTTAGGAATGTAGAAGACAATGGTGTGTTAATGAGAGGTAGCTAAAGAGCTAAAGAAATGTAGATTAGAACATTGCTCAGTTCTGAGTTTATTATTTGCTATGCATGTACCCAATTTGGTAGGAGACTGAAATCTTAAGAATGTAGAAGACAATGGTGTGTTAATGAGAAGTAGCTAAGAGATGTAGATTAGAACATGATTAAGTCAATTGATAGGAACAATAAGGACATGATGTACGTGCAGTACGTGTAATACTGTAATACGCAACTATAGATCGATTACATATGCTAATGCAACTGGACCAGGAGATTGCTATAAAAAATGCTGTGTCCAAAGGATCGGTGGGGGGGGGGGGGGGGGGGAATCAGCGACTAGCTCAATGACTGTCTCAGCTTTGATTTGCAAATTAAAGTTTAACCCTTCTTGAAGAATCTTCTGCGTCTCCTGGTCATTTGTGAGGCACGAAAAACCACGACAGTCGATGGCCTCGAGTCTTTGAGAGGGAAATTTCCTGACAGACATCTCACTCAAAAAACTGTCAATGCCAGAAGGTCAGACAGTATTCTGAAGGATACGGACGGAAGCTTTCGAGATGGTGCAGAGGATAGTGACTGGATTAGAGAACATGAACCAGCTAGGGTTTCTTCTCCATGCAGTGAAGGAGGATGACAGGTGACGTGATAGAGGTGATCAGTGGTTCCGTCCACCCACTACCCACCCATTTCATCTACAGACTCTACCCTTCCCTCCCTCACCTGTCACCATTTGCTTCTAGTTCAATTTTCTGTGCACCTCTCCCCTAATGATTCCATTTATCACCGCCTTTACTTGTCCAGTTCCAGCACTGGGAGCTCTTTGTGTCGCTGCTTAGCAACTGTCTCCACCATCACACTACACTCCCCCCACCTCGTTCCATCTGACTCTCAACCTTATTGTCTGCCTCTATCTACCATCCACCTATCAACTCCGCCCCACTCCCCTCCCCTACCTAGCACACTACACCTGTCATCTTTCAACAGACCGCCGATCTCCTCTGGTCCCTGTCTCATCCCTCTCCACTCTGCACTCTCAGTGCTATGCTTGACCCGCAGAGCTCCTCCAGCAGACTGTGTGTTGGTTCAGATTCCAGCGTCTGCAGTCTCTTCTGTCCACAAAAAAAATGTGTGTCCTTTGTTCTTCTCCATGTTTTTTTAAAATGTATGTCATTTGTCAGGGACTGAAACTCACGGACATCGTCAAGAGAGTTCATCTGGAGGGATTACTGAGCCTGTGGTGTTAAGAGACCAGATCATCACAGGTTAGATGACCAGCAATTAACCCTTCAGCTGGGCGGGTTCACTCATCATTTCCCAGCGTGTCCTAGCTGCGTCCCTTGTCTCATCACCAGTCAGAAGTCAAATAATCATCAGAGCCTGTGAGAAAGGTTATCAACTGTTAAGGACATTTAGAACAAGCAGACCAAGTTCCTTAACTTCTCAATCCCACACAATGTCAGCATTAGTAATAGTTATGTGTCATCTTGCCGGTATGACTTTTGGCGTAAATCCACAGACTATTTTCTAAACGGGCGGGGGAGGGGGAGGTGAATTCAGGAATCCGAGGGACTTGGGAGTCCTCAAGTGGGATTCCTAAAGTTTCACTTGCAGTTGTGTTGGTCATAAAAATGAATTTTAGCCATCATTTCAAGAGGATGGGAATTAAGAAAAGGATGTAATGTTAAGGCTTTATAAACATTGGTCAGACCGCATGGAGGGTTGTCCAGTCCTGATGATGGGTCAGTAAGCTGAAATGTCGAGTTCCTCCACACCATCTGCCACAAGCGGGACTTCCCAGTGGCCGAACATTTTAACTCTCATTCCTATGTGTCGGTCCATGGCCTCCTCTTATGCCAAGAAAAAGCCACCCTTGGAGGGGAGGAGCAACACCTTATATTCCAGGCAATGCACGCAACACGCTGGAGGAACTCAAGCAGGCCAGGCAGTATCTACAGAAAAGAATAAACAGTCAACATTTCGGACCAGGGCCCTTCATCAGGACATGAAAAAAGATCATTTAGAGCAAGAAAGTGGGGAGAGGAGACCTGGCTAGCCTGCTGAGTTCCTCCAGCATTTTGTGTGTCCAGGATTTCCAACGTCTGCAGAGTTTCTCAACCTTATATTCCGTCTGGGTCCCCTCCAAACTGGTGACATGAAAATCAATTTTTCCTTTTTTTCTCCACTTTGAACCTTTCACTTCTTCTCAGCTGCCTATTATTTCTGCTGGGTCCCTTCCTCCTTCCCTTTCTCCTATGGTCTGCTCTCTTCTTCTAACGGCTATTTTCTTCTCCAGCCCTTGACCTTTCCCACCCACCTGGCTTCACCCATCACCTTCCAGCCAGCCTTCCACTCCTCCCCAAACATTTTTTTTTATTATTCTGGCATCTTCCCCTTCCCTTTTCAGTCCTCAAGAAGGGTCTCAACCTGAAATGTCGAATGTTTATTCTTTTGCACAGGTGCTGCCTGAGCTGCTGAATTCCTCCAGCACTTTGTGTGTGTGTTGGATTTCCAGCATCTGCAGACTTGCTTGTGTTAATGAAATGTTGGCTCTGCTTATCTCTCTCTGCAGGTAGAACATAGAACACTACAGCACAGTAGTCATTTGGCCCACGATGCTGTGCCAACTCTTTCACCTACTCTGACCATTTCCTCCCACAAAGCTCTCTATGTTTCTTTCATCCATGTCCCTATTATATTAGACTCTACCACCATCCTCAGCAGTGTTTTCCAGGAAGCTACCACTTTTTCTGTAAAAACCTGTCTCTGAATCTCCCCAAAACTTTCCACCACTCTCCTTAAACAGATATCCTCCACTTTGGCCACTTCCACCCTGGGAAAAAGGTGCTGCCTATTCACTTTCTCTCTGCTCTATAATTAGTCATTTTCTAGTGCTTGGCCCTTAAATAGCTGAAGGATTCCAGTGTGGGGCATATGATTTGACACTGTTTAGATTTACATGCAAAGAATTTAACATTTGCTGGCTATTTAAAGGAGTATTCCTTCCCGGACCAAGCTAAAAATACATTGCGAATGCCTGACAATATCTGTAATGCGCGTGGTTCTGAGTAAGGGTCTTCTCAGATTTAGCTGCCCTCTTTGGAGCTGTAGTCATGGGATTTGACCAGCAGATATATCTGCGACCAGCATGTCAGCAGGCACCCTTTATGTGCCAGTCAGGACCCACTGCCCTATCGCACTCTGAATCGTGCAGTGAACTTTCCTCTGTGCTGGCACGTGTGAGCGTGTTCCCTCAGTAGTAATGGAGGCAAAAGTGACAAAGTAGCTCTTGGCAAGAGGAAATCTGGGTGTCACCAGGACGGGTGAAAACACAGTGGGACAGGGACTGTGTCAGTGTGGGTATGAGGTGTGGAGTGTAAGGGTAAGGTGGCAGTGCATGGGGGGGGGGGAGGTGAAGGGTGCTGAGGGGCTGTGGACAGGAGCAGCTGAACCGGAATGTAGTGGTGAAGAGGAATAAGCAGTCAATGTTTCGGGCCGGGACCCTGCAACAGGACTTGCGTTCATGCCTCATTCAAGTCAAACACCTACTGGGCAGTGTTTCTGTGGTGTCTGGCCGGATTGTGCCCGCTTGTTTTCTGGCGCAGTACGTAAGCGCAGAATCCCACGACTCCGCAGCGACAGTAAACCACACCCGATGCCCATAGAAACACTAAGTGCGCCGTCTGCAGCTCTTCCCGACGGATAAGTGAGTTGCTCACCAGTAATTAATTACAGAGCGACGTCTAACATAGTTCTCACTGACATACGCCACGGAGCATAGTGGTTAGCATGACACTATTACAACATGGGGCATTCTGGGGTTCAAAGGTCAATTCTAGCACTGTCTGTAAGGAGCTTCTACATCCTCACCATGGAACGTGCGTGTTTTCCCCTAGTGTTCCGGTTTCCTCCACAGTCCAAAGATGTACCGTCTGGGCTAAATGGTCATCGTAAATTGTCCCGCGATTAGGTTAGGGTTAGTCGGGTTTGTCGGGTGTTCCTGGGGCGCTGTGGATCCCAGAAGGGTCAGCTCCACGCTGTAAGGCAACGTAAGTAAATAAACATTTTTATGACCTGGAGAAACCGGTGTTGACATATGGCAGTGAGCATCATTTTTCGGGTCATTTTCTGAACTGCTGGTAATTAAAGGCCTGGGTAGAGAGGATGCGGATAGGATATCTTCAACAGTGGGAGAGTCCAGGACCACAGCCTCAAAATAGAAGGATGTCCCTTTGGAATTGAGAAGAAAAGGAATGTCTTTATCCAGAGGGAGGTGAGTTTGTGGAATTCATTGCCACAGACAGTTGCAAAGGCCAAGTCATTGGGTATATTTGAAGTGGATGTGGACAGGTTCTTTATTAGTCAGGGTGTCAAAGCTTACGGGAAGAATACAGGAGAATGGGGTTGAGAGAGATAATAAATCAAACTCGATGGGCTGAATGGACTAGTTCTACTCCAATGTCTCATGGTCTTATGGTCAAACGGTTGGTCAACAATTTTACTGTGCGTGTTACTATCTGAGCAACACACACAAAATGCTGGAGGAACTCAGCGGGTCAGGCAGGTCAGCAGGGCTACGGAGGGGAATAATCAGTCAATATTTTGGGCCGAATCGCTTCATCGGGAAATGGGAAGAAGTTATAGATATTGCCCGACCTGCTGAGTTACTCTGGATTTCCATCACCCACAAAATCTCTTGTGTTTTTCTATCATCTTCCTATGAGGTTCAGTGACAAACCTAATGATTTCATTTCTTCATTAAAGGAGCTTTCCTTATTTTTGTCACCTGTTGGAAGTGTTGTAGTCATAGAGAGATGCAGCAGGAAAACAGGCCTTTCTGCCCACCAGGTCCGTGCTGACCATCTACCATCCTTTTACACCAGTCCTGCATTAATTCCCATTTTGATTTTTTTCTCGCCACAATCTCATCAAGTCCTCTCACTCAGCTCCTAGCGCACACCAAAAGAGTAGGGACGATTTTCAGTGGCCAGTTAACTTCCAGCCCAAGCCACACTGTGGGATGTCGAGGGAAACGCAAGCACTCAGGGGAATCCCAAACGGTCACAGGGACAACCGCACCAATAGACTGCCCTGGCCCAAAAGCATAGGGGCAGTTTTCAGTGGCCAGTTAACTACCCAGCCCAAACCACACTGTGGAATGTCGAGGGAAACATGAGCACCAGGGGAAATCCAAAACGGTCACAGGGAGAACATCACCAGTCCTAGTCCTCGTCCAACCATGTTGACGTCATGCCCAAGGATCTCACCAACACCTCTACATCTTCAATTGACTAAAGAAATATGGAATGTCCCTGATCACCCTCTCCGACGCAGCTCAGCACATCGCAGAAGCCAGCCTCCCCTCCATGGACTCTGTCTACACTTCCCCCTGCCTCAGTAAAGTCTCCAGCACAATCAAAGACCCCACCCACCCAGGCATTCTCTCTTCTCCCCTCTCCCATCAGGCAGAAGATACAAAAACCAGAAAGGATGTACCACCAAGCCCAAGGACAGCTTCTATCCCACACTTATAATACTATTGAACAGACCCGTAGAATGGTAAGATGGACTTTTGGCATCATTATGATCTTTCACCTCACTGTCTGCCCGTCCTGCACTTCCCCTGTGACTGAAACACTTCATGCTGCATTCTGTTATCATTTTACTTTGCACTACCTCGATGTACCATCGGAGTAAAGCCACCTGCATGAACGGTACGTAAGGCAAGTTCTGCACTGTATGTGACAATAATAAACCAAGGGAAGGGAGGGGTGTGGAGAAGAAGAATGGGAGTGACGGAGGGAAGTCAGAGAGAGCAGGAGAGGGAAGAGGGGGGAAGAAGACAGCACATATTCTAGAGGTAAACTCTTCTCACTTGGGTTCAGATTAAATCCCCTTCACTCAGGGGATCTGATATTAAGATAAGATAAAACTTTATTTATCCTGAAGGAAATTATTGTTGCAAGGTTGTTCACTCAGAAATATATACTTTAAAATACAAAATGTAAGCATTGAGGTGTGAAAAAGTTTACAAAATGTGCATTAAAGTGTAATAGTGCAGAATACAGGTGTGCAATGAAACCACACACTTGTATAGTTAAGGAGGAGGAGTTGGAGAGTCTTAGAGCCACAGGGAGAAAGGATCTCCTGTGGTGTTCAGTGGTGCACCTTGGTAGAATCAATCTGTTACTAAAGGTGCTCCTCTGTTTGCCCAGTATGTCATGGAGAGGGTGAGGGGGATTGTTCATAATGCTTTGTAGTTTCTGCAGCACCAATCTCTGACACCACCACCAGGGAACCCAGTTCCACCCCAGAACTGAACCAGCCTTCCTGAGGAGCTTATTGATCTTCTTGGCGTGAACTGCTCTCAACCTGCCGCCCCAGCAAACGACAGCGAGGGATAGAATGCTGGTCACGACTTAGTCGCAGAACGTCAGACCACAGCGAGGGATAGAATGCTGGTCACGACTGAGTCGTAGAACATCAGACCACAGCGAGGGATAGAATGCTGGTCACGACTGAGTCACAGAACATCAGACCACAGCGAGGGATAGAATGCTGGTCACGACTGAGTCGCAGAACATCAGACCACAGTGAGGGATAGAATGCTGGTCACGACTGAGTCACAGAACATCAGACCACAGTGTGGGATAGAATGCCGGTCACGACTCAGTCGCAGAACATCAGACCACAGCGAGGGATAGAATGCTGGTCACGACTGAGTCATAGAACATCAGACCACAGCGAGGGATAGAATGCTGGTCATGACTGAGTCGTAGAACATCAGACCACAGCGAGGGATAGAATGCCGGTTACGACTGAGTCGCAGAACATCAGACCACAGCGAGGGATAGAATGCTGGTCACGACTGAGTCGTAGAATGTCAGACCACAGCGAGGGATAGAATGCTGGTCACGACTGAGTCACAGAACATCAGACCACAGCGAGGGATAGAATGCTGGTCATGACTGAGTCGTAGAACATCAGACCACAGCGAGGGATAGAATGCCGGTTACGACTGAGTCGCAGAACATCAGACCACAGCGAGGGATAGAATGCTGGTCACGACTGAGTCGTAGAATGTCAGACCACAGCGAGGGATAGAATGCTGGTCACGACTGAGTCATAGAACATCAGACCACAGCGAGGGATAGAATGCCAGTCACGACTCAGTCACAGAACATCAGACCACAGCGAGGGATAGAATGCTGGTCACGACTGAGTCGCAGAACATCAGACCACAGCGAGGGATAGAATGCCGGTTACGACTGAGTCGCAGAACATCAGACCACAGCGAGGGATAGAATGCTGGTCACGACTCAGTCACAGAACATCAGACCACAGCGAGGGATAGAATGCTGGTCACGACTGAGTCGCAGAACATCAGACCACAGCGAGGGATAGAATGCCGGTTACGACTGAGTCGCAGAACATCAGACCACAGCGAGGGATAGAATGCTGGTCACGACTCAGTCACAGAACATCAGACCACAGCGAGGGATAGAATGCCAGTCACGACTCAGTCACAGAACATCAGACCACAGCGAGGGATAGAATGCTGGTCACGACTGAGTCGCAGAACATCAGACCACAGCGAGGGATAGAATGCCGGTTACGACTGAGTCGCAGAACATCAGACCACAGCGAGGGATAGAATGCTGGTCACGACTCAGTCACAGAACATCAGACCACAGCGAGGGATAGAATGCTGGTCACGACTGAGTCGCAGAACATCAGACCACAGCGAGGGATAGAATGCTGGTCACGACTGAGTCGCAGAACATCAGACCACAGCGAGGGATAGAATGCTGGTCATGACTGAGTCGCAGAACATCAGACCACAGCAAGGGATAGAATGCTGGTCACGACTGAGTCACAGAACATCAGACCACAGCGAGGGATAGAGAGTCGCAGAACATCAGACCACAGCGAGGGATAGAATGCTGGTCACGGCTGAGTCGCAGAACATCAGACCACAGCGAGGGATAGAATGCTGGTCACTACTGAGTCGCAGAACATCAGACCACAGCGAGGGATAGAATGCTGGTCACGACTGAGTCGCAGAACATCTGCAGCACAGTACTGCAGACATTGAATGACCGGAGCCTCTGCAGAAAGCACATTTGGCTCTGTCCCTTCTTGTACAGAGCCTCTGTGTTTTCAGTCCAGTCCAGTTTATTGTCCTGGTATTTGTTGTCCTGGATGACTTCCACATCCGTTCCCTTGATAGAGATGGGAATGTGAGGTGTTTTCACCTTCCTAAAGTCCACCACCATCTCCTTTGTCGTGGTGATGTTGAGCTGCAGGTGATTCAGTCCACATCACTCAACAAAGTTGTCCACCTCTCTTCTGTACTCGGCCTCTTGACCCCGGCTGATACTGCCCAGAGCTGCAGAACCGTCCGAAAACCCCTGCAGGTGGCAAGACTCTGATTTGTATCTGAAGTTTGAGGTGTAGGCGGTGAACAGGACAATCCGGTGAGTTGCCCCTGTGCTGCTAACCACGGTATCTGATTCTCTGTTCTGCAATCTCGCATACTGTGGCTGCCTGGACAGGTAGTCTGTAATCCAGGACACTAGTGGAGCATCCACCTGCATTTCCGTGAGCTTACTCCCTAGTAAAGCAGGTCGTATGGTGTTAAAAACACCGGAGGTATCAAAGAACAGTGCGGCTCTTCCAGATGGGTGTAAGCCCGTTGAAGCAGGAAGACAATGGCGTCCTCGACTCCAATGTGTGGTTGGTAATCAAACGGCAGGAGGACCAGTGATAGATTTACGATGGTCTGGAGGTGTGTCAGGGCTGGTATTTCTAATAACGTGTGAGGTCAGTGCCACTGGTCTGTGGTCACTGGGTGTGGTGGGACATGTCTTCCTGGGTACTGGGACTAGGCAGGATGTTTTCCACAGCACAGGGACCCTCCCCAGGCTCAGGCTCAGATTAAGGATGTATTGAAAGACTGCACCCAGCTGAGTAGCACACACCCTGGGCTGATGCCGTCCGGGCCCACAGCCTTGCCTGGGTGAGGTCTGCGAAGCTCTCTCCTCACTGCTCAGCAGTGACAGTCCATGTGTTGGCTCCCCAGAGTCCTTTGAGAGAGACGAGGGGTGAGAGGGGAGGAACTGGGGGTGGATGGGTTGTAGAGGGGTAAATAGAAGCCTCCTCATCAAACCTATTGAAAAACCAGTTTAACTGATTGGCCCCATCCCAGTTCCCTTCAATCACCTGGTCTCCGGTCTTTTTATACCCTGTGATCGTTTTCATACCACTCCTGCTGCAGTTTCCTCTCCAGTGATCTTCTCCCTCCAATCTACTTCTTAATGCTATTTGTGTTAATGTAAGGTGCTGGTCCAGACCAACACCCAGGACTGCAATATCCTGGGGTCGGACATTCCGCCTTTTAGTTCAGGGTTCAGCGGCTGCAGTGAGCTCTGGCGCCCTCCGGAGGTAAAACCAAGAAGTGCAGGTATCAGTCAGGACTGGTTCCTACCCTCTTGAATGAAAGCCCCTTAATAATATTCAGTAAAATAATCCCTCACCAACATAAAACACTTAATGACATCACAGACTTATCCTTTTAAAGAGCTGGAACTGTCTCAGGGAACCTGGAACCTGATTCCCAAAGCAGCTCTCCATCAGTGAATACAGTAGGCAGGTATTACCCTTCAACAATGATGTATAGTAGGCGTCCATTAGTATCAATAGACCATGGATTTGCACCTTGGAAAGTTTCCAGGATGCAAGCCTGAGCAAGGTTTTTTTTTATGGAAGACCTGCAGTTGCCCAAGCTGCAAGTCTCCCCTCTCCACGCCACCGATGTTGTCCAAGGGAAGGGCATTAGGACCCATACAGCTTGGCACCGGTGTCGTCACAGAGCAATGTGTGGTTAAGTGCCTTGCTCAAGGATACACACGCAGCCTCAGCCAAGGCTCGAACTAGCAGCCTTCAGATCACTAGACAAACACCTTAACCACTTGGCCACGCGCCTTCAACAATGAAGATGCAAGATTGTTTACTGTCCTGTACACAAGTGTAAATATCCATGAGCAGGGAGGGTGGGATCCATCATGATGTTACTGGCCCTTTTCCAGCACCTTTCTGTATATCCCCTTGAGACCAGGCGGGCTGTTGGGCAGTTTTGACTACTCGTTGTCGAGCCTTCCTGTCAGCCACAGTGCAGTTTCTGTACCAGGCTGTGATGCAGCTTGTCAGTATGCTCTCTGCTGCGCATCTGTAGCATGATGTGGGTATAGATGTGTAAAGTCCAGCTCTCTTCAGCCTCCTCAGAAAGTAGAGGCATTGGTGATCTTTTTCAGTGGTATAGGATGTGTTCTGGGACCATGACAGGCTGTGCACTCCCAGGAGTTTGAAACTGCTCTGCTGTGCGCCGATCTAAAGAGGGGTGTGAGCAGTGCAAGTTCTCCTGAAGTCGATAACCATCTCCTTTGTCCTGTTGACATTAAGGAAGAGGTTATTTACCTGATGCCAGGCCTCCAGCTTTTCCACCTCCCCTCTGTAGCCTCTGCTGGTGAAGAGCCCCACCACTGTGGTGTTATCAGCGAGCTTGACGATGTGATTGTTCAGGCGTTTGGCCATGCAGTCACGTGTGAGCAGAGTGTACAGCAGACAGCCCTGGGGAAACCTTTGCTGAGGATGTGGAGGGCGGAGCAGGTGCGCGTCCTGACTGTCTGAGGTCTGTCCGTCAGGAAGCTCAACGCCCAGTTGCACCATGCAAGCTCCTGAACCAGCGTGGATAACGTCTTCCACCTCAACACTGAGCACAACTCACTTCCAAGCACTCTACAGCTCAAGTTCTCAGTATTCTTTACCTACCTATCTATTTGTTTATTTAGTTATTAGTTTTATTATATTTGCACACTTTGTCTTCTTTTGTAAATTGGTTGTTTGTCAGTCTTTGTGTGTAGTTTTTCATTGATTCTGTTTTATATATTTCTTTGTTCCTCGATGAATGCTGCAACAAAATGAATCTCAAGGTCGTATTTGGTGACATATATGTACTTTGGTAATAGATTTACTTTCAACTTTGGACTTTTCCACTCTGACGTTAAGCCTCTCACCTGCAGTCCTGATGAAGGATCGCAGCCCGAAATATCGACTGTTTACTCTTTTCCATAGATGCTGCCTTACCTGCTGAGTTCCTCCAGCGCTTTGTGTGCGTCGCTCAAGATTTCCAACATCTTCAGAATGTCATTTGTACATTCTGATTTTTTTGTCAATTTTCTAATTAAATGACCATAATATTATTAAAGCGTCTTGTCACCCCTGTAACCAACAGCTCCTCCCGGAGCTGTGCTGTGCACCGTAGCGTGGGAGCCATTGCTTTAGTCATTTGTCGGGCAGTCGGCTGAGAGAGAAGAATCAGAATTAGGTTTAATATCACCGACGTTGCTTTTGTGGCAATTGTACAGTGCAAGGTATGAAAATTCTGTTGCAAAAATAAATATTTTTAAGGAGATTGATGGAAAGTATGGGGGGGATGTCAGAGGCAGTTTTTTATAGTGAGTAATCTGTGGGCAGCACACAGCCAGGGGCAGCAGTAGAGGCAGATACTCTAGGGGCATTTAAGAAACTCTTAGATAGACCATAAGACATGGAAAAGATCACTGGGTCTGCTCTGCACACTGCACATAAATGAAAACAAATGGAGAGATATGCAGGAGGAAAGGGCTAGATTGATCTTAGGATAGGTTAAAAGGTCGATACATCATGGGCCAAGAGGTCTGTACTGTGCTGTATGGTTCTATGTCCTATGTAATTAACGAGGTAGTGTTCATGGGTCAATGGACCATTCAGAAATCTGATGGCAGACGGGAAGAAGTTGTTCCTAAAATGTTGAGTGTGGGCGCAGAATCGATTGCTAAATATGCTCAGCACTTCCCTGCACTAATGAGGCTTGAATCTTGATTTCTGTTCACCTCAAGCTGGGTGGAGGAGAGGGAGCATTCTGGGCTTATGGAAGCATTCAAAATTCACATATTTCATTTTTTTGTAAATCAGTTGTCAATCTCTGTAGAGCAGAACTACAGTCAGATTGCTGAGACTTCACCCAGAATTACCTCTTCGACAATTTTCATTTAATTGTGATAACTTTCTGCCTCTCGCTCCACTTCTCTCCACTACTGTCCTCTTCACCCTCGTCATGGCACCACAGAGGGGATTGGTAGAATTGGTTTCTTATTTGTCACGCATGCTGAGAAACTGTGTGCCATCCAGGGAGATCGTTCCCATTCCATACATACGTGGTACATTGAGGTAGAGTCATAGAGTTATGCGCCACTTGCTGGCGCAATGACATCAGCGCCGGACTCCGCAGCAAAGGTTCCCGAGTTCCAATCCAAGTCTGGTTGAATGCCGAGCTAGCAACTCGGCCTTGTAAAAACAAGAGTAGCTTGCTACAGAAACACCGTCATGATGGTGCCCCGATAACTCCACTGCCGAGTTAAAGGCTATTCTTCTTCTTCTTCTTCTTCTTCTTCTTCTTCTTCATAGAGTTATAGTCACAGAGCACTACAGCACCACACAGG
Source organism: Hemitrygon akajei (assembly GCF_048418815.1). Classification (NCBI taxonomy): domain Eukaryota; kingdom Metazoa; phylum Chordata; class Chondrichthyes; order Myliobatiformes; family Dasyatidae; genus Hemitrygon; species Hemitrygon akajei. The sequence goes on from NC_133133.1 coordinate 121,262,022, forward strand.
CCATTTGGCCCATCTAGTCTGTGCAAAACTATTATTCTGCCCACCCCTATTAAATTGCACCTGAACCATAGTGTAACCCAGGTTAATGTTAAAGAGCTCCATCTGTGGAGGAATGAAAACAAGGTTTACTGAATTTAAAAAAAGAACTGGGGGGGGGGGATCTATGCAACAACGAGGTGCAGCTGACACAGCACAGGAAAATGAGAGAAATGCAGCAAACTATTAGAAACTTAAAAGTGGAAATAGTAGTGAGTATCTCTACCCTACTTACTTGAAAACCTCGGGGTGAAACCATGGAGGAGAGACGATAGCCATAAAAGGGTTATTGAAGCTATGGCTATAACACACAGCAGCTATAATGAGACAATATCAGCAGAGACGAGTGTCCAAGGTCTCTACCACATAACCAGGAATTAGTTGTGTTAAATCACACCAAGGGAGTTGGTCAGGTTTTTTTGTGTGAGTATTGTGAATCAGCTTTCCGTGAATGATCAACTATTTCATCCAACGAAACAAGAGACAAGATGACGAGCCACCCAAGATCGAAGAACCAACGCGGGAACGAAATGTTTCAGGACATAGAGGATTTAATACGGTTGGATCTATAAGTTTATTTTCATTCAAAGGATCGGAACTTGATTTTCTGTGAGAACTGATTATTTTTGCAAAGACTTTGATAAGTCACTGAATGAGATTTACTTTGTTTCGAAGTTGTGACGTTGGAGAATTGCTGTGAAAGGAGTTAAGCTGAGTAGATAGATCGTATTTGAATTTGTCGACATACTGACTTGAACTGAAACTGAAGTTACCCATAACACTTCAGAACAGGAATTCAATTAGACTCCTAACAAACTGGGGATAGATTAAAAAAAAGGAAAGGTTGGTCTGTAAACCTTAAAATAGTGAATAACACTAGATCTAATTAGTTGGAGAAATTGGAGTAACGAAGGTTATTCTAATGAATATCACTGATTCTAACTAAACAGGAACTTGGCTTTTGTTGATATCTGAGATTTGGAACCTAACAGAATGTTGGAATTTTGAATTGCTCTTACCCATGTAAATATTTCATATACCTTTTATTTATTAATAAACAAAACTTGCTTCCAGAAGTGTGTGTTTTCTATTCACTACCTGCTTCCAATAACTGGAGCTTCTGATGAACTACTAGTACCTAGTGTAGTACTACTTAATTTGATTTTCTCGTAAGAGTGCGGCAACCAGTCACACCAGATAAGACCACAAGTGTTACAATATCCCTCCCATCCACATACTTTTTCAAACTTCTCTTAAGTGTTGTCATCAAACTAGTCTCACCCAAATTTAGTGGAAAAAGCCTGCCTGCATTTACCCGATCTAAACCCCTCATCCCCTTACATTCCACAGAATAAACTCTAAACCTGTTCAACCTTCACCTATAACTGGGGTCCTCAAGTCCAGGCAACACATTTGCAAATCTTTTGTAAACTCTTTCAATCTTATTGATCTCCTTCCTATAGGTAGGTGAGATATCACTAAGATTGAAGGAGCTCTGAGGAAATTACATTGATAGTGGTCCTAAAGGAAAACATAATACAGAACACAGTGTTAGAATTAAATGGAAATGTGTCGTGCAGGCAGAAAAATAAAACCCAAAGTGCCACGATGAGGAAGATTGAAGACACTGAAAATCTATCTTTAATCAGTCAGTTGTCAGCACTTTGAAAGCCACAAGTAGCTTTCTTAAAGTTAATAGAATGAAATCATAAATTCTGGGTTTATAACCTCCACAAAGTATTATTGCTGAAAGCAAAAATGATTTCCAAACAAATATACAGGTATATTTTATTATTTCATTAAATCTTCAAATTCAAAGTCTTAATGAAGGGTCATCGACTATTTATTCCTCTCTATACTCCAGATGCTGCCTGACTTAACTGAGTTCCTCCAACAGTTTGTGTGTGTTATTTCCCATTCCCATTCCGATCTGTCCATCCATGGCCTCCTCCGCTGTTGTGATGGGGCTACACTCAGGCTGGAGGAACAACACCTTGTATTCCATTTGGGCAGCCTCCAACCTGAGGGCATGAATATCGATTTCTGAAATTTCCAGTAATACCTGCCGCGCCCTCCTTTCACCATTTCCCACCCCTTGTCCCTCTCTCATGTTATCTCCTTGCCCACCCATCACCTCCCTTTTGTGCTCCTCTCCCACCCCTCTTTCTTCATTCTTCCATGGCCTTCTGTCTCTTTCACCAATCAACTTCCTAGCTCTTTGCTTCTTCCCCCCCACCCCACAGTTTCACCTATCACCTGGCATTTCTCTCTCCCTCCCCTCCACCTTCAAATCTACTCCTCAGCTTTTTCTCTTGAATCCCCCTGAAGCTTTTCGGACTGAAGTGTCAACTGTACTTTTATCCGTAGATGCTGCCTGGCCTGCTGGGTTCCTCCAGTATTTTGTGTGTGTTGCTTGGATTTCTATCTTCTGCGGATGTTCTCTCCTTTGTCATTGTGAAATGTCGTGGCTTGTGCCCATCTAGGTGGTTCCCAGAGACCGAGAGACCCTCAGGCTCAAATCACTGACATCACTTGCCCAGCAGTGCGTGTCCCACAACACCAGGTCCAAGAATAGCTACGGCTTTTAAGCCATTTGGTTCTTGAACCAACACGCATAGCTACAGTTTAAACAGAGATTAAAAGTTTTGCTTTATTTGTCATATGTAAATCGAAATATTGAGAAGCATTTGCGTCAACAACCAACACAGTCCGAGGATGTGTTGGGACCAGCCCGCAAAGTGCTGCTATGTTTCTGGTGCCAACAGAGGAAAACCCTAACCTGGATGACTTCTGGAATGTGGGAGGACTTACAGACAGAGCAGGAATTGAACCTCGGCTGCTGGCGCTGTAAAGCATTATGACACTTCTCTGCCAGTAAAGCAAGGACCACTTTGAGCACTCTGCACTGGAGTGGACCTTGCTTTTGTATTTGCTATCATTGTGCTCTTGCCATGTAAAAGTTGTGTGGATTTTATTTCTAATTCATGTTTTTTTTTGTGAATGCTGCTTGTCTGATGATCTGTGCTTGGGAAGCAGCAGCGAGCGAGTTTTGCTTTGCACCCCTGCAGACGGGCGCTGGTGCACGTGACAACAAACTTGACTTTAGTGCTGCAGCACACGGCTGCAGTAATGGAACAGCCGGTGCAGCCAGGTGAAGAAGCACCCGATGTGATTAAGCCGGCCAGAGTCAGGAAAGGATGTTGCTGGATGGGAAGGTTTGAGATATGAGGAGAGGTTGGATAGACTGGGACTGCTTTCCCCAGAGCGAAGCTGGCTGAGGGGAGGCCTTACAGAGGGGCATAGATAAAATGGGCGATCATAGATATTATCCCAAGGTTGGAGAGTCTAGAACTAGGGTGTAAGGTGAGAGTGGAAAGGTTAAGGAGGACCCAAAATCCCCTTTAAACCTCTGTGTGGAGTGAAGGAGACCGAGGGGTGACCTGATGGAACTATGCAGTTTGGAGGATATTCAGAATTTTTTCCCTTGGTAGGACAGAGGGGGGAGGAGAGACAAAGGAGTTTTGGGGGGGGGGTGATTTTTTATATATATAGGGAGTAGACACACTGCCAGAGGAAGTGGTAGAATCAGATACAATCACAATGTTTAAAAAGCATTTAGACAGACTTAATAAAAGATAGAACAATACAGTACAGTACAAGCTATTCGGCCCACAATGGCCTTTTAACCTATTCTAAAATCAGCCTAGCCCTTCCCTCCTAAGTAACCCTCCATTTTTCTTTCATCCATGTCCCCATCTAAGAGTATCTTAAATACCCCTAATGGATCTGCCTCTACCACCAGCCCTAGCGAAGCATTCCATGCACCCACCGATCTCTATGTACAAATAAATTACCTCTGGCATAACCTAAAAGCCATGCCCGTAGGTAGGCAAGGCGTGGAGCCTGTGGGCCTGGCGTGTGCTCATGGGTTTAGTCTCACTGGGCTACACTGCGCGAAGAGCAGAGGGTGGCAAATGACAACATGTGAAGGATACTTGGACAGGTATATGGATCGTGCTTGTCCACACCTGTTCAGCCTCTGAACACACCCAACCCCAAAGCAACAAGCTTAAACTGCATCTGATGCAGAGAAGAGGGAGACGTTTTTGAAGGGAGGGAGGAGTCGGGATCTGCCTCAATGGGAGGTGGATGCAGACTCAGCAGAAACCTCCCAATGGGTTTGTGTTGTGTTCTCCTGCCTGTAACCACAGATGACACAACAGACCAAGCTGGAATCAAAATCACCCTTTATTCGGTAAGACCACACCAGCCTCAAAACTCAGCTCAGACTCACAGTCCCCAGGACTATTTAAATGGTTTACCCCAGAACAATCGAGTCCCTGAGGGGGGCAATGACTTGTCAGTGAAAGGCAGCTGGGATTGGTTTCACTGACCACTGGGTGCTGATAGTTCTGGCTCGCCGTAACAGTTTGAATGAACGCCGGAAAAGGGAAAATTAGTGCAGCTTCAAGGAAAAGACGAGCCTGATCAAAATCGGATTCATATTTACTTAACACATGTATTTCTCACACGGGCACCACTATATTGTAGCAGGTTGCACAGCGCTATTTCAGATCAGGGCATCAGAGTTCGGAGTTCGATCCTGGACCCGTCTGTAAGGAGTTTGTATGTTCTCCCTGTGACCACATGGGTTTCTTCCAAGTGCTCCGGTTTCCTCCCACATGCCAAGCGGCCAAGAGGTTAATTGGTCATTGTAAATTGTCCCATGGTTAGCGAGGGTTAAATAGGTGTGTTGCTAGGCGATGCAGCTCGTTGGGCTGGAAGGGCCTACTCCACACTGTATCTGAATAAACAAACATAAAAACATTCAATTCACACTGTTTGTGTTAGATAGACAGATACTTCATCGATCCCAAAGGAATTTGCAGAGTCACAGCAGCATTACAAGTGCCAGATATAAATATTAGAACAGAAGTAGAAAAAATAGAAAATAAGTTACCACAAACAGTCTAACAGGAGGGGGTCATCACTTCCTCAGCTATAGGCTGACTCACTTTAAAGCCCGATGGCCGAGGGTAAGAATGACCTCATATAGCACTCTTTGGAGCAGCGCAGTTGTCTTAGTCTATTACTGAAAATGCTCCTCTGTTCAGGCAAGGTGGCATGCAGAGGGTGAGAAACATTGTCCAGAATGGCCAGGATTTTCTGTAGGGTCCTTTGTTCTAGCACAGCCTCCAGTGTGTCCGGTTTGACTCCTATAACGGAGCCAGCCTTTCAACACAGGTGTTGGCCCCACCCCATAGATGATTGTCCTGGCGACAACAGACCGGTAGAACCTGTGAAGGAGAGGCCTGCATACTCCAAAGGACCTCAGTCTCCTCAGGAAGTAGAAGTAACTCTGTCCCTTCTTATACACGGCCTCTGTGTTGGTGCTCCACTCAAGACTGTCATCCAGGTGCACCCCCAGGTACTTGTAGTTCCTCACAACATTCATATCCTCACCATCAATAGGAACAGGGAGCAGTGCAGGCTTGGTCTTCCAAAAGTCCATCACCATTTCCTTTGTCTTACTGATGTTGAGCTGCAGATGATTCAGCTTGTAACATTTGACAAAGTCCTCCACCAGGGCCCTGTATTCATCCTCCCATTCTCCTTTATACACCCAACTATTGCTAGGTCATCAGAGAATTCCTGCAGATGACACGATTTAGTGTTGTATCTAAAGTCTGAAGTGTACAGGGTAAACAGGAAGGGAGCCAGTACAGTCCCCTGTGGGGCCCCAGTGCTGCTTATAGCCATGTCTGACACACAGCTCTGAAGCCACACAAACTGTGGTCTGCCAGTCAGGTCGTCCATTATCCAGGATACAATGGAAGTGTCAACCTGCACTGAACGGAGCCTTTCCCCAGCAATGAGGGCTGTAGGTATTGAAGGCATGAGAAAGATCAAAAAATCATGATCCTCACAGTGCTGCCCTGCTTATCCAGATGGGAGTAGCTCTGTTCAGCAGGTAGAAGACAGCATCATCCACTCCAATGTGCTCCTGGTAGGCAATCTGCAGGGGATCGAGGGCAGATCTGGCCAGGGGTCAGAGGTGAGCCAGGACCAGCCTCTCTAGGGTCTTCATGATGTGTGAGGTCAGGGCCGCTGGACAGTAGTCATTCAAGAGTTTCAGTTGGCCCTTCTTGGAAACTGGGACCACACACGATGTTTTCCACAGAGCCAGGACGCTTTCCAGGCTGAGACTCGGATTGAAAATGCTCTTCCCATCAGCGCAGTGGAGGTGGACCTGAATTATATCATCAGTATCTGCCTCACTGAGAGGTGGAGACTATACAGTATGGGAAAAGGCCATTCGGCCCAGATGGTCAATGCTACAGGAATCTCCTCCCACCAACCTTCATCTCACCCTCTCATACAAATCCTTCTCCTGCTCTCTACTTCCTACATTTATTCAACCCCCTCTTCATCGTGTTCCTGCCTTAGCCACTCTAAATTCCTGATTCCCTCCACTTCTACATACAAGTAATGTGATCACTCGAGTCGAGTGTGATGTTCTCCTAAGAGTTTGTCTGCTGGTGGGTCCTTCGGTGGCTTTAGAGGCCGATCTGGGATCCACATATTCCGGGATATCAGGGTGGATTCCCTTAATGGAGAACGGGGCGGCGTGGCAGTGTAGTGCTTGGCACAACACTGTACAGCTCAGGTCCTTTGAAGATAAAATTATAGTAATTGGGGAAAGTGAAAATAAATATCAAAATTATTTTGAACTCCATGGAACATGTGGGGATCCTCCGATATCCAGGCAATCTTTCTTCTCTTTTCTTTCTTTTTTTTCTTTTTCTTTAGATAAGGGCTAAGGGGGGGAGGGTTAGTATCACTATTTTATTATTACATTTATTCTTGTAATTTCTAAAATTCAATAAATAAATAATATTAATAATAACACTGTACAGCTCCCGCCGCTGCCTGTAAGGAGTTTGTACGTTCTCCCATGACTGCGTGGGTCTCCTCAGGGTGCTCCAGTTTATTCCCATAGTCCAAAGGTGTACCAGTTAGTAGGTTAATCGGTCATTGTAAATTGTCCCGTGAATAGGCTGGGATTAAATCGGGGATTACTGGGGGCCTGTCTCAAAGGGTTGGAAGGGCCCTTTCCTGCTGTTTCTCAATCAGTAAATAAATAAACACCTGTGCACGTCTTTGTTTAACGTGGGGAGCCTGATACACGGGCAGCCACCACATAGTCCTTGACAGATGGGGTTCAGGGTCCAGTGGGCTGGAATGCAAGATGACTGGGACCCTTCACTGCCGTGGTGATGGGTCATCATCTCCTGCCAGATGATGACAGGAAACCATCCTCCACCGTTCAGGTCTTGGTTGGATCGCTCTTTGTCAGGGACCTTCCCATTGATCTGCGCACCATGGGCAACTCTACCTGGAGCTAAGCACCAGACGGCGTCGCTCTGAGGGTCTCAGGAACTGGCACGCCTCTCCACCACGACAAGGTGATGATCCTCGGAGAGGACTTCTACATAATAACTGATGGTCACATTGCTCTGAAATGGCCCTTCAGCCTACCAAGTACGTGCTATCCTAGAACCACCTACACTCAGTGGCCACTTTATTAGGCACACCTGTACACCTGCTCATTAATGCCAATATCTAATCAGCCAATCACATGGCAGCAACTCAATACATAAAAGCATGCAGGCACGGTCAAGGGGTTCAGACCGGACATCAGAAAGGGGTAGATATGTGATCTAAATGCCTTTGACCTTGAAATGCCAGGCAAGGTGGTTTGTATATCTAAAAACCTGCTGATCTTCTGAGATTTTCACCCACACCAGTCTTCAGAGTTTACAGAGAATGGTGTGGAAAATAACAAAAAGGACATCCATGAGCGGCAGCTCTGTGGGCAAAAGTACTTTGTTAATGAGAGAGGTCAGAGGAGAACAGCCAGACTGGTTCAAGCTGACAGGAAGGTGACAGTAACCCAAATATCCACATGTTACAACAGTGGTGTGCAGAGGAGTGTCACTGAACCTACAGTCCGTCAAACCGTGAAGTGGTTGAGCTACAGAAGTTGAAGACCATGAACGTACACTCAATGGCCACTTTATTAGGTACAGGAGGCACATAGTAATTTAGCCACTGTGTGTATTTATACTAATCCCTACTTTTTAATTCCCTTCGAAGACTCTCCTACTCAGCTGTGCACTGGGAGCTGGTTTACAGAGGCCAATTGCCCTGCAGATCGCAAGCCTTTGGGATCTGAGAGGTATCGGGAGCGCCCAGAGGAAATCCACATGGTAACAAGTAGAACATGCAAACTCCACACAGACAGAGCCGGAGGCGGGGATTGAACCAGCGTCTGTGGAACTGTGAGGCAGCAGCTCTCTCAGCAGTGTGACTGAGCCTCAGAAGCTCCTCCTGAATTATTTGTTGCATTTATTGGTGATAATATTGAGATTACACGGAAATAACCTAGAAGATCAGAGGATAGGATCAGAAAAAGCCACATAAAATTGTAGAGTCAGCCAGATCCATTGTGGGCACTAGACTCTCCACCATTATGGACATCTGCAGAAGGCAATGCTTCAAGGAGATGGTATCTAGCGTTAAGGACACTCACCACCGTGACACACCCTGTTATGATTACTACGATTGGGGAGGAGGTACAGGAGTCTGACGACACACATGCAACATATTCAGAACAGCCCCTTCCTCTCTGCCATCGGGTCTCTAGATAAATCATGAACCCATGAACACTAGCCCACTATTTTGCTCTCTTTTTGAACTATCTTTTAATATTTTTTATTTTAACCTATAATGTTTTTATTTGAGTTGTTACACTGTACTGTGCCACCAAACAACAAACCTCACAACATATGTCAGTGATAATAAAGATCGAGACACACAAATGCTGGAGGAACTCAGAAGGTCAGGCAGCATCCATGGAAATGAATGAACAGTCAACGTTTCGGGCCGAGACCCTCGGGACGGTGAAGGTAGGGTGGCAGAAGCCAGAACGGGGTAAGGTTCAAGGAAGCGAGAGGACTGCTGAAGTCAAGATGGCTGATGTCTCATTTGTAGTTAGAGATGGAAAGTTCCAGAGGAGGCAGAAAACCAGAGTGAGTGTCCAAGAAGAGGAGGAAGCTCGGAGACTAGAGAAGGGGGTCATTGGTGCAGGGAGGGGAATTCTTGTCAAAGAAGTAGACTTGGAGAAAGAGGCAACAGAAGAAGAGCTCGGTGTTGTGGCAGGTGAGACTCTTGCTGAGGACAGAATGTTCCACCTCAGAGAGGGAAAGGAGAAAACATAGCAGTGTTTCGAGCTTCTTCCAATAAGATGGCAGCGTGTTTGGATACAGCAGCCTCACGGGGGGGACCAAAGATCTTCTTTAAACATTTTTATGAACGCAAGACAATGCTGGACATTAAGAATGTCAGGTACTACAGGTTTCCCCCATCGGCGAGCTGGAGGAGCTGGGCTTGGTGGGGACCGTGTTACCGCCTGCTACAGGAATGCATTGTAGTTGGTGCGCAAAAGCAGTGGGCAGTCTGCTGGCGCTCGAGTCGGGCCATCTTGAATAAGCATCGCTTCAGACTGCAACATCAAAACAGCGATCTGTCGGTCTCTTTCTCACCATGACACCTCTCTGCCCCTTGTTAGTGAGAGAAAGAGAGAGACAGAGAGCATGTGGCATGTCAAAGTGCTGGGTTATGGACTGTAGCTTTTTGTTGGACTGAGAACATAGACTCTTGGGGCTTTGCTATTGCTTGCTTGGTGGGTGGGGGGGCATTGATGCTTCCGGTTGGAACATGTGGGGGGAGGGGGAGGGGTGATGCTTTGCTGCTGCTTGTGTATGGGTGGGGGGGCATTGATGCTTCCGGTTGGAACATGTGGGGGGAGGGGTGATGCTTTGCTGCTGCTTGTGTATGGGTGGGGGGGCATTGATGCTTCCGGTTGGAACATGTGGGGGGAGGGGAGGGGTGATGCTTTGCTGCTGCTTGTGTATGGGTGGGGGGGCATTGATGCTTCCGGTTGGAACATGTGGGGGGAGGGGAGGGAGGGGGAGGGGAGGGGAGGGAGGGGGAGGGGTGATGTTTTGCTGCTGCTTGTGTATGGGTGGGGGGCATTGATGCTTCCGGTTGGAACATGTGGGGGGAGGGGAGGGGTGATGCTTTGCTGCTGCTTGTGTATGGGTGGGGGGGCATTGATGCTTCCGGTTGGAACATGTGGGGGGAGGGGAGGGAGGGGGAGGGGAGGGGAGGGAGGGGGAGGGGTGATGCTTTGCTGCTGCTTGTGTATGGGTGGGGGGGCATTGATGCTTCCGGTTGGAACATGTGGGGGGAGGGGAGGGAGGGGGAGGGGAGGGGAGGGAGGGGGAGGGGTGATGCTTTGCTGCTGCTTGTGTATGGGTGGGGGGCATTGATGCTTCCGGTTGGAACATGTGGGGGGAGGGGAGGGGTGATGCTTTGCTGCTGCTTGTGTATGGGTGGGGGGGCATTGATGCTTCCGGTTGGAACATGTGGGGGGAGGGGAAGGGGAAGGGAGGGGAGGGAGGGGGAGGGGTGATGCTTTGCTGCTGCTTGTGTATGGGTGGGGGTTGTGGAGGCTTTGGGGCCCCAACACTTTACTGTCATTCATTCTTTGGGGTTTTCTTCATGGACGTCTGTGAAGAGTACGAATTTCAGTTTGCCTTCTGTATACATCCTCGATACTGAGAGGAGCCACTAAACCTTGAGTCTTTGATGTTTCTCTTGCAATCGCTAGACCCTGCTGGACATTGTTGTTGCAAGTCCGTTTCCCTCGTCTGTTGGTGAGACTGGCAGCAGGGCAGCTGCGTAGCCCAAGTCATAGCGGGGACTAGAACGCGACCCACCGGCTTGCCTGTGGCATCAGTCCATGGGAGGAGATGCTGGAGACGGTATAGCATGCCGCCATGCTGGGTTGGGGGCTGGCCCCTCCTGTTGGTGCTGCCATCTAGTGTTCAGTCAGTGGAATGACAACCTGGATTACATGCGGCCTGCCTTGGGAAAACAGCTAACATAAACAAGGACCCCCACCCCGATATTCTCTCATCTCCTTCTCCTCCCACCCATCAGAAAGAAGATACAAAAGCCTGAGACACAAACCATCAGGATCGAGGACTGCATCTACCCAGTTGTTATAAGACATTTCAATGAATTATTGATCTCTCAGTCACCTCGTCGTGACCTTTGCACTTTATTTGTCTACCTGCACTGCACTTTCTCTGTAACTGTACCACAATATTCTCCATTCTGTTTTATTACGACCTCGAATGGGATGTATGTCGGTTGCTAAATGCAAGTACGTTTCAATGTACATGTGACAAATAAACTTGAACCCTAAATCTTGAACCTTGAGCATGGATCTGTCTGGGTGTCGCCCAAAGGAAGGTCTCCCACTGGATATTGGAACATATGACAATAATATACAAATTACCAATTTCCAGTCAATGAGATGAAACCCCCCAGACTGTGCTCTGCTTCCTGACAGCGAGTTATTCCAAGGTATTTTCCATGTTTCTGGAATTAAAAGGTGGTGTTGGAAAGGGTAGGAATGCTCCTTGAGCTTATGCCAGTACTTATGAGTCTGGGTGAAGTTGATAACAGCATGAACGCACTCATAGATCAATTCTAGATCCAATTAGTAGTTGGCAGAGAACACTTAAGAGTAAAAATTGTCTATTTGGATCCATTTGGCCGAACAGAGTGTTTTTTCAATTCATTTCCCCCATTCTAATGAAGGCACAATAATTGAAATATTAATTCATGGAATTAGTTTATTTTTGCCACATGTACCAAGCAAGATACAGTGTCAAGCTTGTCTTGCAGACCATAAGACCATTGGATAAAGGAACAGAATTAGACCATTTGGCCCATTGAGTTTGCTTCACCATTCAATCACAGCTAATTTTATTTTTGGCCACCTCCTCCCCCAAACCACAGAATAGAACCCATACACCAATCCAGAAACCCTAATGATTTTCCTTGTTAGAAAATATGAAAAAATGGAAATATCAACTTTGTTGTAATGGTGATGTCAGGTACAGGTGTATAGGTGAGCAGACACCTCCATCTAGTGGTGAAGGTGTGCAAGTACAGGTGCGACTGAAGGCCCAAATCAGGAGCAGATGTCAGACACATTTTATTACCCTTGTGTTGTTAATTTTAGTTTTATAATACTTCAAAGAAAATCATAGTAAATGGACAAATAGTTGTTACAGAGAAGAGGAAGACCACTGAGACTTTAAACAAAAGATTATTATTTAACCATCTGGTAAATTTTTGCCTGGTACATGGGCTCCAGTGCAGAGGATCACAAGAGGCGGCAGAAAGCTGTAAACTCAGCCAGCTCCATCATGGGCACCACCGAGGACACCTTCAAACGGGGATGTCTGAAGAACGGAGCACCTGTTATTAAAGACCCTCACCACCTGAGACCTTCTCAGTATCAGGTTTAAAATCACTGGCATATGTCGCGAAATTTGTTGTCTGGCGGTAGCAGTGCAGTGCAAACAAAATAATAAAAACCATAAACCACAATAAGAAGAATATATATTAAAAAAAGAAAATTAAATTAAATAAGTAGTGCAAAAGGGAGGAAAAAATACTAAGGTAGAGTTCGTTGTCCATTCAGAAATCGGATGGCAAAGGGGAAGGAGCTGTTCTTGAATCATTGATTGTGTGTCTTCAGGCTCCTGTACCTCCTCCTTGATGGTATCAATGAGAAGAAGGCATGTCCTTGGTGATGGGGGTGCTTAATGATGGATGCCGCCTTTTTGAGGCATCACCTTTTGACGGTGTCCTCGATGCTGGGGAGGCTAGTGCCCATGATAGAGCTGGCTGAGTTTACAACTTTCTGCAGCTTTTTTTGATCCTCTGCAATGTCCCCTCCAATCCAGACAATGAAGCAAGCAGTAAGAATGCTCTCTACAGTACATCGGTAGAAATTTGCGAGTGTATTTGGTGACGTACTAAAGCTTCTCAAACTACTAATGAAATATCGCCACTGTCATGCCTTCATTGTAATTGCATCAATATGTTGGGCCCGGGACAGACCCTCAGAGATGTCGACACTCAGGAACTTGAAACCATTCACCCTTTCCACCGTAGATCCCTCGATGAGGACTGGTGTATGTTCCCTCGACTTCGCCTTCCTGAAGTCCACAATCAGTTCCTTGGTCTTATTGAAGGCTGATTTATACCTGTGCATCGCATCTATGCCATAGGTGTCGCGTACTCTACGCCACACCTACGCTGTACCCTATGCCGTAGGGTGACGTGCACCTCTCCAGAAAAGTTACTCATGCATCAAGGCGACGCAGACCGCATCAACTGTGATTGGTCCACTTGGTAGCATCCCATTTTCCCCTATGCATTTTCGGTTGCTTCTTCTCCGCCATGTTTGTAGGCTGCACGTACACCGATGCGAAATAGATAAACCAAATCGTCAAATCTACCTGCCAACATGTGAAAATGTTTGAAATGCATTTCCTCGTCCATGTCTCTCACGAAGAAACTCAACACAGTGGCATAGAAACCCCACTGCCAAATAGCGCTTTGGCGCACACCAATGCAAGCTCACTATGGCGTAGAGCGATGCAGAAGTGAAAATCAGGGCTACGGCATAGCCCGTAAGCACAAGTATAAGCTGTTGCTGCAACTCCACTCAACCAGCTGATCTATCTCACTCCTGTTGGCTCCTCGTCACCGTCTGAAATTCTGCCAACAATAGTTGGATCATCAGCAGTTTTAAAGATGGTGTTTGAGTTGTGCCTAGCCACACAATAATGAGTATAGAGAGAGTAGAGCAGTGGGCTAAGCACGCATCCTTGAGGTGTGCCAGTGTTGATTGTCAGTGAAGAGGAGATGCTATCACCAATCTGCACAGACTTTTGCTATCCTGAAGAGAAAATCGAGGATCTAGTTGCAGTGGGTGGCACAGAGACCCAGGTTTTGGAGCTTGTTAATTAGAACTGAGATTATGATGGCATTGAACGCTGAGTTGTAGGCAATAAACAGTTGCATAATATAAGTATTATATCATTCAGATGATTTAAGGCCGATGTTCCTTCGAATTTATTTTACAGTTGCACGGATCAACCATTGCACTGAGCAGCAAGTTTTCACCTGGTCTGAAAACTACGCAACACTGTAACCTGCGCCAGCTTTCAGTGACAGCAGTTTATGAACGATGAGCTACCGATTTCCATTCTGTGTTTATTGTCACAATTTGTAACAGAGTTGTACCTTGAAACACTGACGATGTAAATATGTTGGAACTCTAAATTGAACATAGGACATAGAAATCTACGGCACATTACAGGCCCTTCGGCCCACAATGTTGTGCCGACCATGTAACCTACTCTAGAGGCTGCCTGGAATTTCCCTACCACATAGACCTCTATTTTTCTAAGCTCCATGTACCTATCTAAGAGGCTCTTAAAAGACCCTATTGTATCCACCTCCACCACTTTGATGGGCAGTGCATTCCACACACCCACCACTCTCTGTGTGAAAAACTTACCCCTGATATATCCTCGGTACCTATTTCCAAGCACCTTAAAACTATGCACCCTTGTGTTAGTCATTTCAGCCCTGGGAAAAAGCCTCTGACTATCCACATGCTCAATGCCTCTCATCATCTTATACACCTCTATCAGGTCACCTCTCATCCTCCGTCACTCCAAGGAGAAAAGGCCAAGTTCACTCAACCTATTCTCATAAGGTACGCCCTCCAATCCAGGCAACTTCCTTGTAAATCTCCTCTGCACTCTCTCTGTAGTATCCACATCCTTCCTGTAGTGAGGTGACCAGAACGGAACACAGTACTCCAAATGGGGTCTAACCAGAGTCCTAGATAGCTGTAACACGCAGAGTCATGTTTTGTATTTGTATGATGTGAAAAATACTATATTCCAACTTTTTTGGTAAGTAATCTTTCAAAAAAAAATTAGAATAATTCAAATTTCTGGTACTGACTGTGGACATGAATTCAGAATTATGAATTCAATCAAATGTAAATGCAGAAACAGACTGGAAGAGGAACATTTGGATGATCTAATGAGGATTAAGACCTATCTTTCATATGGATGTGAAATTAATCTGTACAGTGTTTATAGACAATAGATTTGAAATAAGAAACGTGAAAGATTTTCTTCGTTCTGAAACCCCCTGGTTTCCTTGGCCGTGTAAGTCCAGGGAAAACACTCTGTGGTCCCGCCAAACCCATGAGATTGAGACAGCTCTCTCACCACAAACCCTGGTTTGTGCAGCTGCTACCGTTACAAACTAGTGTTACGTACTCGTGACGTGACAGTGGTACCCTTGTCACGTGACAGGGGTTGAAGCTATACTGGACTTGAGGTAATGGTCTTGTGATGGTGGAGTGACGTCATTTTCCCGCCAGTAGAGGTCATGTGACAGGTTTTTTTTACAGGTTATAAAAGGAAGACCCACCCTGTCAGGTGGGGCAGTTCGTGGCGGGATTTGCCATGTTGACTTCATGCCACTGCGTGATTTAATGTGATGACGCAGTTTAGTTGAAAAATGAAGTTTTATCTAATGCCTAAAGTTTAAAAGGTCATTGCCAGCAGTTTCTTTACAATACTGTTGGTTAAGAATCAGTGGAGAGTGAAGATCGGAGTCCAGGAGTTAAAGATCGAGGAGAATCGAATTTCGACGGTGAAACAGGTTCGACTTTATTTTATCCTTATTCGAAAGGAATTCGTTGACTGTTCTCGTGTTAATCTCTGCGGGATAGCAGAAGATTGAGGACAGTGTGATAAAGGAAAGGTCAGTGCCTTTAAGCCGTTTTGTTTCGTAAATTCTTCGTGGGAAAAGTTCGACGCCGGGGATCGAAGCAAAGCGACGTGGAAGAGAATTTAAATCATCTTAAAAAGTCTCTCCTTTTAAATGGACTGTGAGCATTTTGAACTTTTGGCAATACCACTTTTAAGAACTGTTTGAGCTGCATCGCTTTAAGAACTGTTAAGCTGGCACACAGCAGCTGATTTCCGGTTACGTTAGTGTTTGTTTACTTTTGGGGGGTTTGTTTTCAGTGTTTAATAAAAGTGTTGTTTGTTATAAAAACCCTTGCCTAACTCACATATATTTATTGTTGCCTGAATACGTAACACTAGCATCATGAAATAACAGACAGCACTCTGCATATGATTAAAGGAATTATGTTTGTGAATGTGTCAGGACACTGGAGCAGGGATCCAATCGCAGACCCAGTACTGTGCACACTGTGACATTAATTGAGTAACAAATCCCAAGATGCAAACAAAGTCAGCGCCCAAGTTCAGGCAGAGATCAAAACATCCAGAGAAATCCAAAAACCAGAATGGGGAAACAAGAAAATCAATATTCAGACAGACAGAGTACAGATACAACTGCTGGAAAGGCTTAGGAAAATTCACTGGCACAATGTGACAACAACCAGGTGAAAACACAGGACTGAAATACACTGAGCAATAAACAGAGAGGCAGATGATAGGTGGAGCACAATGAGACACAGGTGGCAGCAATACAGGTAATAATGAGAAACAGATGAGAGACAGAGTACTCAGTGATACAGGGGCCGGAGTAGAGCAGGAAAGGGAACAAGAGCACATGGCAATACAAAACCACAGACTGACAGCTAGGGGGAAACACACAAAACGACAAAGTTCGAATGGAGGTACTGACAGAATCTTAACTAAAGGTTAGTAAAGCAAAGAAAGAAAAGAAAACAAAAAGGGGCCCATTATAATTAAACAGTTGGACAACTCTTCCAAAGGTCACACATATTCACCGATCCTCTGCAGACCCCAGCACCTCGCTCCATTGAATCACGATCTCCGTACCGGGTCGAATCCTACGACCGGTTCTCTCCAGCATCTTCTCTTGTTATCTCCCGCCAAACAAAAAAACCCAAGGCCAAGCTTAGTGTCTGTCACGAAAACTCCCAGTTCCACCATCCTAATTAGATGACACACGTTCCTCAGCATCCCTTATCTTCAGCAATAATCCAAATAGGCTGAACGCAGACAGGCGCCTCTTTCAGAGCTGCCAAAATGAAATACCTCAGGCATAGCAGTAAAAATGTGAACCAGGGTGTTACACTTGAAGTTCATTACACCCTTCAGTTAGCAAATTAAATCAAAAGAACATGACATTTCAATTTTAATTCCAAGTATTCACAGAATACATATTACAAAAAAAGCATTTGAAGTGCCATGCAGTTTTCAGGCCATGTAAAAATTTCTTGTTCAGAGCAATAGTTGGTCCATGCAGCTATAAAAGAGATTAGAGGAAACGTTGCTCACAACGTATGTCTGTGATTATGTGCCTTACTTTGTTTCTGATTATTTCCCTTGATTCTGAGAAGGCACTAAAGTTCTGCAGTACCTTACACTGCCACAGGGTGGCCTGACGCACTTCGCAACCAACATTCAGCGCCAGTCATTAAGGCTGATTTAAACTTGTGCGTCACATTGACGCCATAGGTAACGTGTACCCTACGCCATACCTATGCTGTACCCTACGCTGTAGGGTGATGTGTTCCTCTCCAGAAAAGTTACTCATGCATCGTGGCAACGCAGACCGCAACAGCTGTGATTGCTCCAATTGGTAGCTGATGCATCATCAATAACTCTTGGAGATGTGAGGCGAGATATAGGCTTTTATTGACTGGAAAAAAGAACAAGCAGCAATTGACCACCACACTGCATCCTGGAGACTGAAGCCGGGGCTGAGTCCCCAATCGCCTTTATACAGGGGTCTGTGGGAGGAGCTACAGGAGCAGTCAGCAGGGGGGGCGTGTCCAGACAGGTATATGTAGTTCACCACATTCACCCCCCCCCCTTTGTTTTAAAAGAGAGTCCCCATGGGGCGAAGTTTCTGACAAGTATATTTACAGGTTAAGTCTATTAGGTGGTCGAATCTGTCGCTGCGATCTACGTAGCACCGGCTGTAATTGCGCAGGTGCCGGTGGTGATTGCACCGGAGACAGTGGTTGTGCTGGTTCCGGCCTAACTGGAGGTGTCAGCCCACTAGGCGTCAGTGATCCCTCATGCGTGTGCGAGACGCCCGGTATGGGAGTGCCATGAGGAGTCTGTGTAGGGCTTGGTGTGCGCGGTGTCACCTCGGGTACAGGGTTCATAGTCACCGTGGAGTGTTCGGGGTAGGGGTCTGCTGCTCTTGCGGGCGCCAGGTCGCGGATGGAGACCATGTCCTCCCGCCCATCAGGTAAGACCACATAGGCATACTGGGGGTTCGCATGTAGAAGGTGAACCCTCTCGACCAGCGGGGAATATTTATTGTTCCTCACATGTTTCCGGAGCAGCACTGGCCCTGGGGACATCAGCCAAGCCGGTAGGGTGGTCCCAGTGGCAGACTTCCTGGGAAAAGAGAATAGGCGCTCGTGAGGAGTGGCATTGGTGGACGTATAGCTGGTCGAGCTGTGCGCTGACACACGCTCCCCGGGATAGGGCATCAGGGGGCTCATTGAGCCTTCCAGGCCGATACAGGATATCATAGTTGTAGGTGGAGAGTTCTATTCTCCACCGCAAAATTTTATCATTTTTGATTTTGCCCCGCTGTTGGTTGCTGAACATGAACACAACTGAGCGCTGGTCGGTCAGCAAGGTGAAACTTTTGCCGGCGAGATAGTGCCTCCAGTGCCTAATAGCTTCCACTATGGCCTGGGCTTCTTTCTCCACCACGAAGTGCCCAATTTCTGGGCCTTGAAGGGTACGAGAAAAGAATGCTACTGGCCTGCCTGCCTGATTGAGGGTAGCAGCCAGCGCGAAGTCGAAGGCGTCCCTCTCTACTTGGAAGGGAATGGTCTCGTCCACCGCATGCATCGTTGCTTTGGCAATGTCCCCTTTAATGTGGCTGAAGGCCGCGCAGGCCTCAGCAGAGAGGGGAAAAGTGGTAGACTTGACCAGGGGGCGGGCCTTGTCTGCGTAATGGGGGACCCATTGGGCGTAATAGGAAAAGAAGCCCAGGCACCATCTGAGGGCTTTGAGAGTGGTGGGAAGAGGGAGTTCTAACAGGGAGCGCATACGGTCGGGATCAGGGCCAATGACCCCGTTCTCCACGACATATCCAAGAATAGCAAGTCGGGTGGTTCCGAACACACACTTGTCCCTGTTATAAGTAAGGTTCAGGGCTTTGGCCACTTGGAAAAATCATTGGAGGTTGGTGTTGTGATCCGACCAGTCGTGACCACAGATGGTGATATTATCCAGATAGGGAAATGTGGCCTTCAGTTAGCACTGGTCCACCATCCGGTCCATTTCCCTCTGGAAGACAGAGACACCATTTGTGACACCGAAGGGGACGCGCAGGGAGTGATAGAGCCTGCCGCCCGCCTCGAAGGCGGTGTAGGGACGGTCCTCTGGGCGGATTCAGATCTATTGTCGAGTACACCTTGTACTGAGCTATCTGGTTGACCATATCCGTGATGCGGGGTAGGGGGTACGCGTCAAGCTGCGTGAACCTATTGATGGTCTGGCTATAGTCCATGACCATCCTATTTTTCTGCCCGGTCCGAACGACCACCTGGGCCCTCCAAGGACTTGTGCTTGGCTCAATGATCCCCTCCCTGAGCAGCTGCTGCACCTCTGACTGAATGAAGGCCCTGTCCCCCGCGCAGTACCTCCTGCTTTTAGTTGCCACAGGTTTACAGTCGGGGGTCAGGTTGGCGAACAGTGGTGGGGGAGGGATCTTGAGGGTGGAGAGGCTGCAAGTGGTGTCAGTAGCGCAGCTGTCGGCATGGTGCTGGGTGGGATGTGTGGGTCGGTGTGTGTGTGTGGTCAGTAGCGGGGTATATGACGAAGTCCCACAAAACTGAGGATTCCTGACAGTGAGTGGTGGGAGGGGCCCGTCATATGCCATAGTCACACTGTTTAGGTGGCTCTGGAAGTCCAGCCCCAATAGCACAGGTGCGCACAGTTGAGGCATGACCAGTAGCGCAAAGTCCCGATATTCTGTGCCCTGCACCACCAATGTCGCTACACAACCCACCCGGATGTCTGTGGAATACGACCCAGAAGCCATGGTGACCTTCTGGCTTACCGGCCGTGTCACGAGTCCACAGCGTTGCACTGTGTCCGGGTCAATAAAACTCTCAGTGCTGCCCGTGTCAAACAGGCAGCTAGTCCTGTGCCCCTCCACCAGGATGTTCATCATTGACCTTGCAAGCTGGTGTGGGGCGCTTTGGTCAAGGGTTACAGAGGCCAGAGTTGAACTGCCGTCTTGGTGCCCGGTAAGCACCCGTGGGTCGGGGGCGGGGCGAGGTGGCGCTGACAAAGATGGCCGCCCCCATGCCTCACACGCGGCGCTGCTCAACCCCGCTTGTGGTTTAGACTTACAGACCTTGGCGAAATGGCCCTTCTTCCCGCAGCTGGAGCAGGTCGCTTCTCGGGCCGGGCAGCGTTTTCGGGTGTACTTTTCGAGTCCGCAGAAGTAACACTGCACAGACTTGCGACTGGCAGCAGCTGTGGTCGGTTTCGGGGAGTTCGTGGACTCGCGACTGGCAGCGGCGAGTGGCGGGGTCTGAGGTGTCCACAGGGCCGGCGGGAGATCGCGCGGCTGGACAGTGTCAGCGTTGTGCAGAGCAGCCTCCAGTGTGTCGGCCGTCTCGATCGCCGAGCGTAAGGTAAGATCGGCATTTTCCAGCAGCCGCTGGCGCACGTACATTGACCTGATCCCCGTAACGAAGGCGTCTCGTACTAGCAGCTCCTCATGCTGTTCCGCCGTCAGTCCTTTGCGGTCGCAAGTTCGCACGAGTGTCTGTAGGGCTCGGAGAAACTCGACGCTCGACTCGCCGGGTCGCTGTTGCCGCGTCGCTAAGCGATGTCTTGCGTAGACGGTGTTCACCAGCCGCAGGTACTGTCTTTTGAGGGCGTCCAGTGCCCCTTGGTAGGTCGGCAGGTCCCTGATAGGTGAGTAAACTTTGGGGCTGACCCTGGAAAGGAGGATTCTGTGCATAATAGTGGGCTCAGTCACACGAACCTCCTCCAAGTATGATTGGAAGCATGCAAGCCAGAGTTCAAAGGCAAGAGCTGCTTCTGAGTTTTGAGGGTCCAAGTCTAATTTTTCCGGACGTAAAATGCTTTCCATGTTTTAAAACTTCCAGCCAATAAAATTGATGCACCACCAATAACTCTTGGAGACGTGAGGCGAGATATCGGCTTTTATTGGCTGGAAGAAAGAACAAGCAGTAATTGACCACCACACTGCATCCTGGAGACTGAGGCTGGGGCTGTGTCCCCAATCGCCTTTATACCGGGGTCTGTGGGAGGAGCCACAGTCAGTGGGAGGAGCCACAGGAGCAGTCAGCTGGGGGGCTTGTCCAGACAGGTATATGTAGTTCACCACAGTAGCATCGCATTTCCTCCTACGCATTTCCGGTTGCTTCTTCTCTGCCACGTCTGTACACCAATGCGAAATAGATGAACCAAATCGTCAAATCTACCTGCCGGCATGCAAAAATGCTTGAAATGCGTTTCCTTGTCCATGTCTCTCACGAAGAAACTCAACACAGTGGCATAGAAACCCCACCGCCAACTAGCGTTTTGGTGCACACCAACGCGTGGTCGCTACGGTGTAGGGCGACACAGAAGTGAAAATCAGGCCTATGGCATAGCCCGTATGCACAAGTATAAATCACATTGCACATTTAGATGGAGACGTAACATAAAGATTTTTACTCCTCATGTATGTGAAGGATGCATGAAATAAAGTCAATTCAATCCACATTGAGACTCGGGCTGTTGTTCTCACATCATTTGACAAGCCTCTCAACCTCCTGTCGTGTGCCGACTCATTATGGTTGCTGATGAGGCCAACCACAGTTGTATCACCAGCAAGCCTGATGAAGCGGTTTGAGATGGATCTGACAGTGCCGTGGTGAGTCAGCAGTGTGAACAGTAGCAAACTGAGCTCAGAGCCCTGGGGGCACCAGTGCCCAGCATAACGGAGCTTAAGATATTGCCGCCAACTCAGACCGACTGGGATCTTTCCACAAGAAACCCAGACCCGCTCACAGGGAGGGGTGTTGAGCTCCACCCAGGACAGTTTACCCACCAGCCTCTGAGCGATGGCCATGTCAAACACCGAGCTGAAACCAGTGAACAACAGCCTGGCAAATGAGGCATCATTTCCTTGGTGGGACGGGGCGGAGAGGGAGGCCATAGCTGCATCAGGCTATGGTTTGGAAGTGGACCGATTTGAGCGGTAAGCAAACTGGGAAGGGTCGAATGCAGCTGGAAGGTGGAATTTTATACGACCTATTTCCAGCTGCTCAAAGTTCTCCATGATAGTTGAGATTAGTGCCATCGGGCAGTAATCGTTTGGGCCAGTTAGTGGCCATCACTCTTTTGGGCACTGGAATGATGGTAGCTGCCTTGAAGGATGCAGGGACAGTGGACTATTTCAGAGAGGTATCAAGGGTGTCCATTCAGACCCCTGTTCACTGGGCTGCACAATCCCTCAGCATTCAACCAGGTTTGTTGTCCAGCCCCACAGCTTTCTGTGGGCTCACCCTGGCTAGGATCTTTCTCACCTTGGTTGTGGTCGGACGGACAAACTCCTCACAGACAGCAGAGGGAATCGAACTCCAATCGCTGGGATAGCGTTACAGTAACCACTGTCCTACCGAGACACCCATATTCAACGTCTGATCTGTTGAATGGTCCTGGTGATAGATCAAGATCGGTAGATATATTCTTGATTAGTAAGGGCATCAAAAGTTACTGAGAGATGACAGGAAAATGGAGTTGAAAGGGATAATAAATCAGACAGACTCAATGTGCTGAATGGCTGAATTCTGCTCCTGTGCCCTGTAGTTTTATATATTGTTGTGTAGACTGCAAGCGTCTCTTCCCTGCACCGCATCAACAAGGAGGGGCTGCCAATAAAACGTGTCCAAAAACAGAGCTAGCAACTCAACAGAGAGTGTGAGAGACTGCTCAACGTCCAGCCAGGTGGTGTCTTTAGTCACAAGTATCTAACTGCTGCGCTTAATATTGGACATAAAATGGCTGATCATCCAGCGTGCACACTTGATTTCAGGATTCAATTAGTGAACGGGAAAAGTTCAGACTGATTTCTAGGCCAACTTTTGACCATGGAGCTGACTGCCTATGCATCAAGACGTTCCCACAACATGCTAACAAACAAATTCCAGATGATCACTGGGGCGTCAAATCAAAGCTGCCTAAGAAATGAAGCAAACGACACAGTCGTGAGGACCTCCATCACTTTCCTCTGTCGGGCGGATCACTAAAATAGAGCTGAGGTCATAGATTCATGGAGCACTACCTGGCAGAAGCAGGGCCCCTCGGCCCATCTAGTCTGTGCTGAACAGTCGTCCTGCCCGTCAACCTGCACCTCAGAATCCGAATCAGGTTTATTATCACCGGCATGCGTCGTGAAACTTGTTAACTTAGCAGCAGCAGTTCAATGCAATACATGGTATAGAAGAAGGAAGAAATAATAATAAACTAATAAATAAATAAATTGCAGTATACATAAATTGAATAGATTAAAAATAGTGCAAAAACAGAAATAATATATATTAAACAAGTGAGGTAGTGTTCACAGTTTCAAAGTCCATTTAGGAATCGGATGGCAGAAGGGATGAAGCTGTTCCTGAATCGCTGAGTGTGAGCCTTCAGGCTTCTGTATCTCCTGCCAGATGGTAACAGTGAGAAAAGGGCATGCCCTGGGTGCTGGAGGTCCTTAATAATGGACACTGCCTTTCTGAGACACCACTCCTTGGAGATGGTGCTCCCCCTACCATATCCCTCCATACACCTCCCATCCTTGTACCTATCCAAACTTCTCTTTAATAATGAAATTGAGCTCACATCCACCACTTCCACTGGCAACTCACTCCTCACTCTCACTTTCCTCAGTGAAGAAGTTCCTTCATCAGATTCCTTCTGAACAATTCACCTTTCTCCCTTAACCTATGACCTCTAGTTCTTGTCTCACCCGACCTCAGTTGCTTGCATTAACCTTATCTCTACCCCTCATGATTTGTATAACTCTATCTTTTTATTTGCTGCATCAGATCCGGAGTCACAATTATTTCATTCCCCTTTACACTTGCGTACTGGAAATGACATTAAACAATCTTGAATCCTGAAATCTCCCCTCATTCTCCTAATCTTCAGGGAGTAAAGTACTAACTATTCAACCTTTCCCTATAACTCAGGTCCTCAAGGCCCAGTAACATCCTTGTAAAGTTTCTCTGCACTCTTTCAATCTTATTGGTACCTCTCCTGTGAGTGGATGGCCAAAACTGTACACAACATTCCAAATTTGGCCTCACCAATGTGTTTTATACTACTGATGTATAAGTGATGCACCATCAATAACTCACTCTGAGATGTAAGAAGCGAGGTATCGGCTTTTATTGACTGGAAGAATGAACAACAGTACATCCTGGGGAACGAGGCCGAGCTCAGGCCTCAATCGCCTTTATACAGGAGTCTGTGGGAGGAGCCACAGGAGCAGTCCAGACAGGTATATGTAGTTCACCACAATAAGAAAGGTGCACACAGCAAGATCCCACAAGGCAACAACCGGACATTCAGCTATAGTTCTGGCCGTGACAGTTTCAGATTTCCAGCATCTGCGGTCTCTTAATTTTCATTAAAGACCTTTACTCACCTGACGCAGTCTCACCACCAAAATGGTCGACATGACCTCTCAGTCTACTCGCTGCACCACACTTCCATCACCAACCTTTAAACAAAAATGTTCAAAGAATGTTTTATTTACAATCAGCTTTGGTGATCTTTACCTGGAGATTAGATTACAGTTCCTGGAATCCCACGGGCTAGACTCTGCAGGTGGGGGGGCGAAGTTGGAGGTTTAGCAGGGATGAAGGATGTTTTTAAAGGTTTTAAAGTGGCTGCAAAGATAGTGGAGCCATTGGTTAAACTTTACCAAAACTTACTCCACTCCGGGAGGGCACGAAGATTGGAAGTAAACCATTGTGACTCTCAGAACGCAGGTTCAGTAGGAGAGGTAGAAACAAACAGGTCAGGTTGAATCTATGAACGGGAGCGAGCAGTCAACGTTTCGGGCTGAGACCCTTCAGGAATGGAGAGAGAGTGGGCGGGAGCCCCAATCAGGTTCAAGTTGAAGTTTAATTGTCATTCAACCATACGCAGGAACACAGCCAAATGAAACAAGGTGCAAGGCGCAGAACATAGTACTATATAATTAAAAACAGTCATAAAAAATATATATATAGCCCAAGTCACTGTGTGTCATGGATTGTAGATTGATGGTGCATGGGATGTTGGAGACACATTTTCATCCAAGAACAAGTAGCAGTTCCTCATCTCGCACTAGTGCAGCCACTGACGAACACCGGCCAGGTTGTCTTCCAGCAGGCAAAAATTGGAGGGCAGCACCAGTGGAAGGGGGCCAGCCCCCAGACTGAGCACAGGTGCCTGGCCTGCCACATCCCCTCCAGCGTCTGCACCCTGGTGGAGAACCAGTGGAGAAGGATAGTAAGAAGGTCGGTGTGGGAATGGGGGAGGAGTACAATTTGGTAGGTGATAGGTAAGACCAGGTGAGGGTTAGTGCGAGTGGGTGGGGAGGGGCATGAAGCAAAAAACTTGGAGGTGATAGGTGGAAGATGTGAAGGGCTGAAGAAGGAGAAATCTGATAGGAGAGGAGATTGGACCACAGAAGAAAGGCAAGGGGGAGTTGATGGGCAGGTGAGAAGAGAAGGAGTGAGAGGCTAACCAGAATAGGAAATAGAAAAAAAGAGAGAAGGGAAAGGGAGAAATTACCAGCATTTTGTGTGTGTTGTCCATGAGAGATCTTGTGAAGGGAATAATGAGGTATCAAATCATAAACACAAGAGACTCTGCAGACGCTAGAAATCTTGAGCTGGATGAACTCAGAAGGTCAGACAACATCTGCGGACAGGAACAAGCAATCGATACTTTGGGCTGAGACTCAATCAGGACTGGGAAGGGAATGGGACTGTGTGCGTGTGCTGCTTAAGATTCCAAGCATCTGCAGAATCTTTTGTGTTTATGAATTCAAAACGATTTGATGTCAGGTCTAGTGTTGGCGAGATGCTAGAGTCAATAAAGAGGAAATTGCAAATCACTTAGGAAAGTGATTATCACAATCAAAACATTCATGAGTGATAAATGATATTTGATAAAAATAACTCAGATTATCCAAGGATAGAAGGAGTGCTGACAGAGGGGAACTTGTTTGCTCTGTGCACCTAGATTTCAAAAATGCTTACACGCAAAGGAGACTGACACATAAGTTGTGTAAGTATAGAGTGAAAACAGGCTGCCACATCAAAAACAGGGTGGCCATTCAATATAAAGAGTGGAACGGTAGCACAAGAGTTACACCAGCAATCACCAACCAGAGCTGTCTATAGGGAGTTTGCACGCTCTTCCCGTGACCCCCATGGGTTTCCGCTGGGTCCTCCTATATTCCAAGGACGCATGGTTAGGATTAGGGTTATTAAGTTGTGGGTATACACTGGAATCGTGACAACACTTGAGAGCAGCATCCAGCACAATCCTTTCTGATTTGAAAAATGTTGCATTTCACTGTGTGTTTTGATGTTGCAATCCACATGTGACAAGTAATCCGTCTAATTTTTCTTTCTAACAGAGAATAGGAGTAAATGTGTTTTTCATGCACGTGAGATATAACCCACTAAATCTGGTAAATTGGTTTATTATTGTCACATGTACGGAGGCAGAGTGAAAATCTTAGTTTTGCATGCCATCCGTACAGTTCATTTTGTTAGTACAAGGAAAAGCATTAACAGAGCGCAGAACAAAGTGTAATATTTGCAGAAAAAAGCGCAGCACAGGTAGACCATAAGGTGCAAGGTAGATGGTGAGGTCAAGAATCCATCTTATCATACAAGGGAACTATTCAATAACCTTGTAACGGTGGGGTGGAAACTGTCCTTGAGCCTGATGTTTGGTGCTTGCACTTCTGTAACTTCTGCCCAATGGGAGAGGTGAGAGTAGGAAATGTCTGGGGTGGGTGGAGCCTTTAATTATTTTGTATTGACTCTTGTTCTTCAATTATTCATTGTTTGTATTAATGACAGGAGAAGAAAGCAGAATGTAACATTTCCATGTTTGCCGATGACATGTGATATGTGGAAGAGCATGTGCATGATGAGGAGATTGTGAATCTGCAGAGGGATATTGTGACTGTACAAAAAATTAGCATATAGAGTTTAATGTGTGGTTGCTATTTCAGTGAGAGGAACCAGAAAGTGGATTATTACATTTGCAATTCCAATATCATGAAGGGCATCCCAAGGACAATTCCAAAATTACACATGGAGCTTACATGTAGAAAAATAGAGGGCTATGCGGTAGGGAAATTCCAGGCAGTTTCTAGAGCAGGTTACATGGTCGGCACAACATTGTGGGCTGAAGGGCCTGTAATGTGCTGTAAGAGTTCTGTTTTCTATGTTCTATGAATATTGTGTCCAGTTCTGGTCACCTCATTATAGGAAGGGTGTGTAAGCTTTAGAGAGGGTGCAGAGGAGATTTACCGGGGTGTTGTCTGGAGGGCATGTCTTATGAAGATAGGTTGAGTAAGCTAGGGCTTTTCTCTTTGGAACGAAGGAAGATGAGAGGTGACTTGATAGAGGAATACAAGATGATAAGAGGCATTGATCATATGAATAGCCAGAAACTTTTACCTAGGACAGAAATGGCTAAGTCAAGGCGGCATAATTTTAAGGTGAATGGAGGAAAGTACTGGGAGATCCTAGAGGGAGGTTCTTCACACACAGAGAGTTGTGGGTGTGTGGAATGCACTGGTAGAGTGATGGTAGAGGCAGATAGATCATGGGTGCTTTGAAAAACTCAGATAGGCACATAGATGAGACTAAAAAATGGAAGACTATGTAGTATGGAAGGGTTCGATTGGTCTTAGAGTAGGTTAAAAGGTCAGCGTAACATCACAGACCAAAGGGCCTGAACTGTGCTGTGATGTTCTGTATTCTAAATGGAAGGAGGCTGCAAAGGAGTGAATCTGAGTGGAGTCTCAGTGCTGTAGTGCACAAATCCAAAATGTTAGCAGGAAGGTTCAACGAGCCTTTAAGCATTAAACAATATTCTGGCCTTTTTGGTGAAGGTGTTGAAGGTTATAAATTGGAAAGTTTGGCTACAGTTGTATGGGGTGTTGGTGAGACTATGTCTATAATATTGTGCACAGCTACTAGGGAGATGGCAACACTGGAGCCAGTCCAAAGGAGGTCCATCAGTCTAATTCCTGGGATGAGAGGGTTGTCCTTTTGAGAGAGCCTGCACTGTCTGGGTCCGTATTCCCAAGAGAGGTGACCTTCCGAGAGTCTGAGTCAAAAAGCACTACAGCACAGAGAAAGGCCCTTCCATCCATCTAGTCCATGCTGAACTCCTATCCTGCCTTGTCCCATCCACCTGCACCTGGACTATAGCCCTCCATACCTCTCCCACCCATGTACTTATCCAAATTTCTCTTTACTGTTGCAATCAGTCCCGCATCCAGCGCATCTACTGGCAGCTCATTCCACATTTGCGTCACCTTCTGAGTGAAGAAGTTCCCTCTTAGTTTCCCCTTAAATATTTCACCTTTCCCCTTAACCTATGACCTCTAGTTCTAGTCTCACCCAACCTCTATTGTTTGCATTACCCTTATCTATACCACTGAGAATTTTGTATACCTCTATCTCTTTTTTTGTGCAGCATCAGGTCTTGAGTAACAATTATTTCGTTCTCCTTTACATTTATGTACTGAAAATGACAGTAAAGAATCTTGAAATCTCCCCTCATTCCTCTACGTTTCAGGGAATAAAGTCCTAACCTATTCAGCTTTTCCCTATCATTCAGCTCCTCATGTCCTAGCAACATTGTGTAAATTTTCTCCGTACTCATTCAAAGTTCAATGTTCAGAGTAAATTTATTATCGAAGTACATATACCGTATGTCACCATATACAATCTTGGTGACATCTTTCCTGTGGGTGGTGACCAGAACGGCACACGATACTCCAAATTTGGTCTCACCAATGTCTTGTATATCTTCAACACAGCATCCCAACTCCTGTACTCAATACTTAGATTTCTTCAAGCATATAAGATCCAAAAGGGGGCTTCACAGGGGAGATGTTGCACTGTTTTTGCTGGTAGGACACTCCAGGGGAACAGAGCTACAATATAAGGGGTTGATCGTTTAAACCAAGTCTGTAGAAGTCTCTGTTCTCAGATACTGGTGAACATAAAAACATAGATAATTATAGCATTGTACAGGCCCTTCAGCCCACTATGTTATGCCATCCTTTCAGATTGCTCTTAAATTCCCTTCCTTCATAGCCCTCCATTTTTCCCTGACTCGTGTTCCTACCTAAGAGTTTGTTAAATACCCCTAATGCATCTGCCTCTGCCACTAACCTTGGCAGCACATTCCACACACCCACCACTCTCTGCGCAAAATAAATACCTCTACACTTACCTCCAAACACTTTAAAATGATACCTCCTGCTATTCTGCCATAGAAGTAAGTCTCTGTTTTCTACTCAATGTATGCATCTTATCACCTTGTACACCTCCAATAAGTTACATCTCAGCCACTGTGGGTCCCACAGTAGTGTAGCGGTTAGCACAACACCATTACCATTTTGTAAGGAGTCCCCTTGGAACACATGGGGTCTCTCTGAGTAGTCCGGTTCCCTTCCACATACAGCGGAGGTTAATCGGTCATTGTAAATTGTCCCGTAACTAGGTTAGGGTTTGTCGGGTTTGTCAGGGATTGCTGAGGTGGCGTGACTCAAAGGGCCAGAAGGGCCAACTCCACACTGTATTCCACTCAATTTATCATTTCTGAGGAAATTCAAGCATGCAAGGTCTCCCACCCCCATTCTAATGACCTTCTACAGAAGCACCATCAAGAACGTCCTGCCTGGCCTCAGGTGTGGTACAAAAGCTGCAAAGTGTTGAACCGCGAGACCCTACCGAAGATAGTAAGAACCAGCAATAAGATCACCAAGTTCTTATTCTCCCCACCACTTGAGACATTTAACAAGAGCATTTGTATACAAAGTGTTGAGGATCCCTACCACCCGTCCCACAATCTCTTTGACCCACTACCATCAGCAAGGAGGTACTGCAGCACCAGGAATGAACTGCCAGACTGGGTATCGGCTTCTTCCCTCAGCTGTGAAACTAACTAATATCCTGCCGCCATGGAGATCTTATCACTAGGACAGTGAGCTGTTCGCTATTTACCAGCACTGCACACTACATGCATTTTCAATATTTTTTATTAATTTATTTATGGTAATATTTTGTTTTATGTGTTTTGTATGGTATATGTTTAGG
Source organism: Hemitrygon akajei (assembly GCF_048418815.1). Classification (NCBI taxonomy): domain Eukaryota; kingdom Metazoa; phylum Chordata; class Chondrichthyes; order Myliobatiformes; family Dasyatidae; genus Hemitrygon; species Hemitrygon akajei. The sequence goes on from NC_133133.1 coordinate 121,292,422, forward strand.
GGGTGCATCGTGGTCCAGAGGAATGGTGTTTCGTTTGATTGTAAATACGTACAGTCAGATGACAATAAACTTGAACTTGCGACCACGTGGGTTTCCTCCAGGTGCTCTGGTATCCTCCCAAATTCCAAAGGCATATGGGTTAGGGTTAGTAAGATGTGGGCATGCTACGTTGGCCCCAGAAGCATAGCAATGCATGCGGGCCCTCTGCTGCACAATCCTTGGACTGTATCGGTCTTTGACACAAGGACGATACATTTCACTAGATGTTTCGATGTACATGTGACAGATAATGAGTCTGAATATCAGTGAAAAACACATGTCTTCTGCACCCTTTAACGTTTTCCCTCTCACCTTCGTAGTTACAAGTTTGAAAGTCCCAAAAGATATTTGATACTCAAACTATTCAAAACAGTAAACAGCAATTCAAATCATTTGTTCTGGGTATACTTTTTATTGCATTTCATAGCTTGAGGTAACTAATCTATTTTGAACGTTCTTCCTTTAATCAAAATAATATTTTATATTTATGCATCAGATGGACGATGAGTGTGAATAATATTTATTTAAAGAGCCCCTGAGGATTTGAGGTAAGAGCGTTAGAGAGGAGCAATCAATTCTAAGAATGCCACTCAAGGGATGGACATGCTATGGAGAACAGCAAGTTCACAGGATGGGTGAGTGGTTGATCGTCTGGACCTGTACTCACTACAGTTTAGAAAAATGGGGAGAGGGTGAGCTCATAGAAACACATTGAATATTAAAAGGTCAAGATAGAGTGGACTTGCAGATGATGTTTCATGTAGTGGAGGAGTTTAGGACCAGAGGCCTCAGCTCAGAATAGAAGAACGTCCCTTTAGAACAGAAATGAGGAAGAATTTCTATGGCCAGAGGATGGTGAATCTGTGGAATCCATTACCACAGCTGGCTGTGAAGGCCAAGTCATTCTGTGTATTTGAAGTGGGGTTGAGAATTTCTTGATTAGTCTGGCCATCAAAGATTACAAGGGGTAGGCAGGAGAATGGGGTTGAGAGGGGTAATAGGTCAGACATGATGAGATGGAGGAGCAAACACAATGGGCTGAATGGTCTAATCCTGCTCATGTATGTCTTATGTCTCATCCTATGATTGAAAATGAACAGCATGGCCTTGGGTATGTGACGACCTCAAAACAGGGTAGAGAATCTTCTCTATCTCCATCCCAAAGGGGAATATGAGGGGATGTTCACTTGGGGCGGGGGGGGGGGGGGGTGCAAGTGTGGAACGAGCCACCAGAGGAAGTGGTGGATGCAGGTTCATTTTCAACATTAGGAGTAGAATAAGGCCATTCAGCCCACTGAGTCTGCCCCACCATTCCATCATGGCTGATCCATTTTCCCTCTCAACACCATTCTCCTGCCTTCTCCCGTAATCTTTCACACCAATAGCAGGGAGCCTAGGAGCAGAGGGCACAGTCTCTGATACAAGGACATCCCTTTAGGACAGAGATGAAGAGGAATTTCTTTGGCCAGAGAGTGATGAGTCTGTTAATTCATTGCATAGATGTCTGTGGAGGCCAGGTCATTTGGTATATTTAAAGTGGAGGTTAATAGCTTCTTGATTAGTCAGGGTATCAAAGGTTATGGTTAGAAGGCAGGAGAATGGGGTTAGAGAGGGATAATAAATCAGCCTTGATGGAATGGCGGAGCAGACTCAATGGGCCAAATGGCCTAATTCTGCTCTTATGTCTTATAGTCTTATGGTCTTAAGGTGCTGAGGTCAGCTCCAAGCTCCTGGGAGTGACTATTATCAAAAGCCTGTCCAGGCCCGTCCACACAGAGACCATGGCCTACAAAGCACATTAGTGCCTCTCCTTTCCAAGAAGGATAAAGAAACAGCTGCTGTCATGACACTATGCCTCTATGCTCTCTACCTCCTTCCTGAACAAAGCTTGATTGTTCGTTGATATTCAGCAAAAGTTATAGTTTTAATGTTTGCTGTTACTGATAATTAATAACTAATTCCAGAGTTATTCAGCTATTTGAATTTAGCTGTTATGCCAGGTCCAAAGCTATGTTACCATATCACTGGCTCAAGGCTCTCAAGATGAGTCTGGTATTGAAACCACAGCACCATATCACCCCAACACATATGTAGAGAGTCAGAAGATACTAGACCACTTCTCATACCAGAATAGGTCCATGGAAAATTGTAGAGGGCCCTTGATTGCTCTTCCTTAATTACTTCCACAAGCAGGAACAGGTGGACAGATTTAAAATAGCTGCCAAGAAAAACAGAAGGGAAAGAAGGAGATTTCTCTTTTTTTTGTCACAGAGCTGCTGACCTTACCTGGAACGTACAGCTTGAAAAGGTAACAGATGAATCGGATTTTACTGTGGATTCCTTATAAATTTCTAGTCTCTATTGAAACATGTAAATGGTCCAACAAGAGGAGGGGTTGTACTGGATCTGGTGTTGGGTAATGAGCCTGGCCAGGTGACTGACCTTTCAGTGGGTGAACAGTTAGGGAACAGTGTCCATAATTTCTTAAGTTTTAAGTTTGCTATAGATAAGGCTAAGTATGGACCTTGCTGGAAGGTATTAAATTGGAGCAGGGCAAATTACAAGAACATTAGGCAGGAACGAGGGAGAGTTCATTGGGCACAGCTGTTTTTGGGCATGTACACATCTGACATGTGAAGGATTTTAAAAGACCAACTGTACAGACTACAGGACAGGTATGTTCCAGTAAGAAGGAAGGATAAGGATGGCAAGGTATGAGAACCTTGGATGTTGACAGTGGTGATAAATTTAGTTAAAAAGAAAAAAGGCAAAATATTTAACGCTTAGGAGGCTAAAATCAAACAGAGCCTTGAGGATTATAAAGAAACCAGAAAAACTCAAGGAGGAAATTAGGAAAGCCAGGGGTGGCCATGAAAAGTCATTGGCAAGAAGGATTAAAGAGAATTCCCAAGGCATTCTATACATACATGAAGAGCAAGAGGATAGGGAGAGGGTAGGGCCACTCAAGGGTAGAGAGGGGAAGATGTGGGTGAGGTCTTTAATGACTACTTTACATCAATATTTACCCAGGGGAAGGACGTGGAGGATCAGAAGATCAGTGCTGTGTGTATTGATATTCTGGGGCATTTCAACTGAACTAGAGTTTTATAAAGCTGCAACATAAAGGAGCCCGTAGTAGTAGTTTCTCAAAGAGTATTAAGGTGGATAAGTCCCTAGAGCCTGATGGGATATACCCATGTGATTGAAAGAGGCAAGGGAAGAGACTGCTGGGGCTTTGACTAATATCTTTGTGTCCTCTCTTGTCCCAGAGGACTGATAAGTAGCTAATGCTGTTCCGCTATTCAAGAAGAGAACTGGGAATAATCCTCAAAACTATAGATCAGTGAGTCTAATGTCAGTAGTGGGGAAGTTACTGGAGAGAATTTTTAGGGATAGAATCTATGAGCATTTGGAAATCATGATCTAATTAGCTACAGCCAGAATGGCATTATGTGGGGCAAGACTTGCTAACTTGATTGACTTTTTGACTTGTCGAGCGTGATTGATGAAGGTAGTGCAATAGATGTTGTCTACATGGATTTTAATGTGGTGTTTGACAGGGTCCTTTGTGGGAGGCTCATCAGGAAGATTAAGATGCATGGGATCCATGGAAAACAGAGGATAATGATCGAAGGATCTTACTCGAGCTGGAGATCTGCCATAGTGGTGTTCCGCAGGGATCTGTACAGGGACCTCTGCTGTTTGTGATGTATATAAATGTCATGGATGAACTTGTAAATGGGTGAGGTGGTAAGTTTTCAGATGATACGAAGATTGTTAGTGCTGTGGATAATGGGATGGCATAGAAATCAACAGGATATAGATCAGTTGGAGATATGAGTGGAGAAATGGCCAATGAGTGTAACCCAATCAAATGATCTACCTTGGTAGATCAAATGCAAAGAGCAAGATCCTTAACAGTGTTGATGAGCAGAGGGATCTTGGGGTCCAGGTTCATAGCTCCCTGAAAGTGGTCACTCAGGTTGATCAGGTAGTTAAGAAGGCTTATGGCATGCTTGCTTTTATTAGTCAAGGTATTGAGTTCAAAAGTTGGGAGGTTATGTTGCCGCTTTATAAAACTCTAGTTAGGCTGCATCTGGAGAATTGCATAGAGTTCTGGTCACCCCATTATAGGAAGGGTGTTGAGGATTTGGAGGGGGTGCAGAAGAGGTTTACCAGGATGCTGCCTGGATTAGAGGGCATGTGCTATAACGAGAGTTTGGACAAACTCGGGTTGTTTTTTCTGGAGCAGTGGAGGCTGAGGGGAGATCTGAAAGAGTTTCTAAGTTTATGAGAGGCATAGGGAGAGTAGACAGGGAATATCTTCTTCCCAGGGTTGAAATGTCTAATGCCAGGGAGAATGCATTTAAGGGGAGGGCCTTAAAGGAGAGCAAAGGAGATGTGAAGGGCAAGATTTTTCATGTAGAGAGTGGTGGGTGCCTGAATGCACCGCCTGGGGTGATGGTAGAGGCAGAAATATTAGGGAATTTTAAGAGACATTTAGATAGACACATGAATGTGAGGGAAATGAAAGGATGCTGACATTGTGTAGGCAGAAGAGATTATATTAGCTTGTCATTTGATTACCAATTTATTTGGATTGGCACAACATTTTGGGCTGAAAGCCAGTTCCTGTGCTGTACTGGTCTATGTTCTGTGTTCTGTGTACAATAATTTGGTTATTTCTATGCAAACCAAGGAATGCACAGGGCAAGTTGTGGTAGCATTTTGATAGTTTTCTCAAAATAGATTGCACACGCAATCACTCTCCCTGGTGTTTCTCATTTACTTGCGGTTCTTCTCAGAATGGTTGGCACAGGAGTGTAGTGGTTAGTGCAATCGCTTTACGGTGCCAGCATTCAATCCCGCCGCTCTCAGTAAGGAATTTGTACGGTCTCCCCGTGAGCACATGTGTTTCCTCCCATGTTCCAAAGACGTACGGGTTATGGTTGGTGAGCTATGGCCACGCCATTGTTACGTACCCCGTAACTGGGTCACTTACCAGCAAAGATAGAGAGGTCCGTTGAAGTCTGATGGTACTATTTTTAAAAGTCTTTATTTATAAAGGGGCACAAAATAAGGTTAATACAAACATTCAGATAATATACGTCGTCAATACTCAATCTAAAAGTGCGGGTATAGTAATAATCATCAATAAGAAATAGCTCTGTCGTTTGTCTAGGGGATAATGTATTGTCCGATGGAAATATAAAAGTCACTCAGTTCCTGCAGGCTTCAGCCTTTGGGGACCGCTGGGTTTTCACTTGTTGGAGAGAGAGAGAGATTTGTGAGAAAAGAAACTTGCCCGGGTCTTTTGATGAGGCCAAACCGTTGAGTCGGGGGAGTTGGTTCCCCGTTGTTAGTTCAAGAAAATCGTTTCTGTGGTAACAGCCACCGGCTCCCAGGCAAGGGAACCGAACGCACGTGGCTTCCTTCAAATGGCTTCCCGCCATTACGGGATCGCTAGCGTTTCTTCTGGTGCGTCTGAGGGGCCGTCTCTACAGCCCCTCTTTTATCTTGACTCGCAGGGTAGTAGATGTCAATCAGGTTGGGGGTGATGCAATCTCTCTCTCAACCAGCCCACTTTGCCCGAGGGCTTGCACGTAGCCTAGTCCCCAATCCACAAATGTGTCTCCAAGAGACAATGGCCAATGTCACGTTATTTTGCATCGCCGGGGAACGAGGCATCCGGCACATCTCTCTCCCATTTCCTGGGTCCACTGACCCACCCCCCCCCCCCAGTGCTCTTGCGATTCTCGCAAAGGAGGGGGCTGCGGTCATAACACCATGTTGGCTCCAGAGTTGTAGCGATGCTTGCGAACTGTCCCAACACACACACACATCAGTCATCGATGCAAATGACGCATTCCACAGTACGTTTTGTCATTTCAGATAAAGCTAACCTTTGTCTTTGTGGTGAACTAGATATACCTGTCTGACTGCTCCTGTGGCTCCTCCCACAGACCCCTGTATAAAGGCGACTGTGGCCTGCTGCTCTCCCTCATTTTCCCCAGGATGTAGTGTTGTTCTTCAGTCAATAAAATTGATGCACCATCAATAACTCACGCCGAGACTTAGGAAGTGAGATATCGGCTTTTATTGACTGAAGAACAACACTACATCCTGGGGAAAATGAGGGAGAGCAGCAGGCCACAGTCGCCTTTATACAGGGGTCTGTGGGAGGAGCCACAGGAGCAGTCAGACAGGTATATCTAGTTCACCACAGTCTTCATGATATTTATACATACAATGAAACACGCATGTTTAAATGCACACCACCGTGATGTGTGGTTACAGTATACGGCAGAGCTCTGGAAATATCTGCACGTAATTGGTGCACAGAGGGATCTTACATAAATTACAGTCTTAGGCCTCCTTCTCTGTACAGACTGATCTCTCAGCTCTGCCTTTGAAACTTGACGGTTCACGTTCAGTACTTTCACATGCTTTGGCTCATGCTGTCAAGATCAAAGTTGCAGATTATTATTCAATGTAAACAACTCACACTGTGGAAATGGATCAGTGTCCTTATATTGGCATCATACACAAAATGCTGGTGAAACTCAGCAGGCCAGACAGCATCTATGAAAAAAAGTATAGTCAACGCTTCGGGCCAAAACCCTTCGACAGGAATGGACTCCAGTCCTGCCGAAGGGTTTTGGCCCCAAATGTCGACTGTACTCTTTTCCATAGATGCTGCCTGGCCTGCTGAGTTTCTCCAGCATTTTATGTGTGATGCTCAGATTTCCAGCATTGGCAGACTTACTCTTGTTTGTCCTCATATTGGTAATTAGTTTATTACGGACATGTGTACCGAAAGACAGTGAAAAGCTTTTTATCTGTGTGTTATCCAGACAGATCATTCCACACATAAGTAGAAAAAGAAAAGAAAATACAGAGTATAGTGTTACACTTACGGGGAAAGTGCAGCGAGACGGACAAATACGAGAGCAGGCCCATGACTCAGCAAAGCAAAGGGTTTGCCCGATGTCGGACAGGGTGGTCACTGGTGTTGTACGACCAAACATCCGATTAACTGGACTCATTCCTCAGCCACTCTGGAATTGATTACTGATACAATGGCATCGTTTGATGACTTTGGGCCTGTACTTGCTGGAGTTTAGAAAAATAGGAGTGGATCTCATTGAAATTGGATGTTGAAAGGCCTTGATAGAGTGGGCATGGGCATGGGGAGGATGTATCCTATAGTGCAGGAGTCTAGGAGCAGATGGCATAGCCTCAGATTTGATGGACGTCCCATTAGAACAGAGACGAGGAAGAATTTCTTTGGCCAAACGGTGGTAAATCTGTGGGAATCATTGACACAGATCAAGTCATTGGGTTTACTTAACACGGAGGTGGATAGGTCTTGATTTGTAAGGGCACCAAGGGTTATAAGGAGAAGGCAGGAGAATGAGGTTGAAAGGGATAATAAATCAGCCATGGTGGAAAGGTAGAGCAGGCTTGATGGGTCAAATGGCCTAATTCTGCTCCTATGTCTTATGGCCTTATAACAGGGCATAATGCAGGAGTCAATAGCACCAACAGTTGTATGGAAGGAAATAACCCACTTCAAAAATCAAATAGAATTGAGGACATAGTGTGCAGATCCTCTCAGGTTAAAGACACCTGGATTACATACAGCCGGCACACAGGAGCGAGCGTTTGGGAGACTGGCTGGCTGGATTTGCTGACTGCCTCTGGGCTGCAGGCATCTTCTGCCTGCTGGGAATTCTGCTTGTGGCAATATCTGATTTGGTGAGCTAAACAGCCTGCTTTAACTACACATTGGCCTAGGCCATTATTTAAATACATTGCTGGATGCCGCAATCCAACTAGCAAACAATTTGTGTTTTGACAAAACTGGGTCATAACCCGTGGAGGAGCTGTGTCTGGTCTTCAAAGGGATTACATGGGCAGAGGCCACACAGAGCCATCACCAATTAGCTGGGCTCTGATAGTCCCCACTCATTCCTCAGTCACATTTACTTGTGCTCAAAGAAAATACCATGACCCCTGTCACCAAACTGCTCTGAAATTTGAACAAAGAAATGCCAGTTTTGTACAGAAACTGACTAGATGGTACAGATATTGTTTCAATAGAAACTTTGTGCACTTCTGAATTCTATTATGGCAGGATACTTGGGAATGTGGAGGAGCAGAGGGATCTGGGGGTACATGTCCACAGATCCCTGAAAGTTACCTCACAGGTAGATAGGGTAGTTAAGAAAGCTTATGGGGTGTTAGCTTTCATAAGTCAAGGGATAGAGTTTAAGAGTCGCGATGTAATGATGCAGCTCTATAAAACTCTGGTTAGGCCACACTTGGAGTACGTGTCCAGGTCTGGTCACTTCACTATAGGAAGGATGTGAAAGCATTGGAAAGTGTACAAAGGAGATTTACCAGGATGCTGCCTGGTTTGGAGAGTATGCATTATGATCAGAGATTAAGGGAGCTAGGGCTTTACTCTCTGGAGAGAAGGAGGATGAGAGGAGACATGATAGAGGTGTACAAGATATTAAGACGAATAGATAGAGTGGACAGCCAGTGTCTCTTCCCAAGGGCACCTCTGCTCAGTACAAGAGAACATGGCTTTAAGGTAAGGGGAGGAAAGTTCAAGGAGGATATTAGAGGAAGCTTTTTTACTCAGAGAGAGTTTGGTGCATGGAATTCACTGCCTGAGTCAACGGTGGAGGCAGATACCCTAGTGAAATTTAGGTGACTACTAGATAGGTACTCTATATGGAGGAATTTAAGGTGGACAGTTATATGGGAGGCAGCATTTAAGGATCAGCACAACATTGTAGGCCGAATGGCCTGTACTGCGCTGTATTGTTCTATGTTCTATTATTTGCATATTTAAGTTCCAATCAAAATACATACTTCTGGTGTCTTTAACTAATCAAACCAATTTGTTTAAGGCCAATAATACTTGAGAATGAGTAAAATAACTGTTCAATAGTAAGTGTTAGAATCCTTCGCTTGCATCTTTATCTTGTCTTGGTGACCTTTGTTCCCAGTCTCGAACAGAAAGGCTGTACAAAGGAGGGGAGCAAGGCTTCCAAGGGCCATGTTTAGCCTACTAGGTGACTGCACTACGTCTGCACACTGTCTCTATCAGCATATCATCTTCAGGGTTCCAAGTAAATTTGTTATCAAAGTAGATACATGTCAGCATATACTATCTTGAGATTCATTTCCTCGCAGGAGAACAGAGAACAGCTTGACTGTTGCCTTACTGAACTTCCACACGTAGAAGAGCTTGGACAAAGTGTTTGTGCTCTCGTTCTGTTAGCGCACCATTTTAACCCTTTCCATTGCTACAACTTCCGCTGAATGTCCATCCATGAGTACCAGGAGTGGTCTGCACTGTTCCCACAGCAGGCTTTGTCTTTAGACTTTTTCTATAATTGGATGGCCGTTGCGCGTCACGGTATCAGCGTCTGCAGCAGACGCTGAACTTGCCGACTTGCTCTTTCAGAACCTTGTCTGTGCTGAGCCAAAAGATAAGGATAAGAGCTCTGAATTTCAAGTTAACCCCCTCTATTATTCTACATCATAGTCCTTTGGTTGTAACTCTGTGGCCTGAATTGAATTATTTGCGATAAAAACATTTTATATTTTCATGCCAACATACATGGAACAAACCCTTTGCTCTACCAAGTCCATACCAACCATTGTTTACCCAAATCCTTTACTAATCTCACTACCAAGGTACAGTGAAAATCTTGCTTTTGCCTGACATCCAAGCAGATCATTTCATTGCAACAGTGCACTGAGGTGCAGTTCAGCGAACAATAACTTCTCACAAAAGTGAATTATTTTTGTTCTGGTTTTGTTGGGTCTTGTAAAAAAATGTGTATAACGTATGATCAATCTAAGTTTTTCTGTTAATGCCTCTTATCTGATGCTATGTGCCTATGATGCTGCTGCAGGTAAGCTTGCCTCTATACCTGTGTATATATGTACTTGTGCATATAGGACCATAAGACATAGGAGAAGAATTAGATCAAGCAGACCATCAAAGTTCCTCATTGTCTCTGTTCTAAAGGGACGTCCTTGTATTCTAAGGCTGTGCCCTCTGGTCCTAGACTCCCCTACTGTTGGAAACATCCTCTCCATGTCCATGTCATATTGATGCTGGAACAGTCGATGGGCCAAATGGCCTAATTTGCTTCAAAGTCTTATGGTCTTGTAGTCTAAAGAGTGTAATTCCTTTTCATTCTAACATTCATAGTCAATGCTTTAAGTAGAGCTCTATTATATTCCTTAAAGCCAACAGACCTGCTGCCACTCATGTGATCCCCTTGGGTGCTACACTACTACAATAACTGAGAAGCTTCCTCACACAACACGGCCCTTCCCTGTCCAGCAGTGGAAGAATGCTATACTGTGGTCCTTTCCCACTGAGCCTTTGTGGCTTTCTACCCCTGTACGCAGATCTTAGAGCATGTCCGCATATTACTGCTGAGATCTATCTAGATCTGACCACAAAGAGGAATCACTCTTCAAATTCATTTCTAATTCACCAAGCTCAGCTTTCTCTCTGAAAGTTAGTCCGTTTGTGTAGTCATCTGTGGATTGGGAAAATCGCTTCTTCACTTGGGAGTATAATTTTAAGGTGATTGGAGTTAAGTATAGGGGGAATGTCTTTACAGAAAGAGTGGTGGGTACGTGGAATGACCTACCAGGTTGGTGGTAGAGGCATATACATAAGGAACATTTAAGCATCGTGGATGATAAAAAAAGGAGGAGGAGGGAAGAGTTAGATTAGGGTAAGTTGAAAGGTCAGCATAACAACCATAATCATCTTGGCTACCTGACCCTTGATTATCTGAGTTTAGATTTGCACACACTGCAGTCCTTACTGGGGTCATTGGTGGAAAGGTTGAGCAGCTTCAAGTTCTTGGGCGTCAGCATCTCAGTGGATCTATTCTGCACCTAGCAATCACGACAACATGTCATTTGGAGTTTGAGGAGATCTGCTCTGTCACGAAAGACCGAAATGGATGTAAGGGGAGAGTTTTCTGACTGGTTGTGGAGGCTCCAATGCACAGAATCGGAACAGGCTTCAGAGGGTTATGGCGTCCGCCAGCTTCTTCATGGACATAACCCTCCCCACCATCGAGGACATCTTCGAAAGGCAGTAATCGTCATTAACAATCCTCGCCACCAGGGGCATATCCTCGTGTCATTACTACCACGAGGGAGGAGGTACAGGAGCCTGAAGACTCACACTCAATGTTTTAGGAACTGCTTTTTCCCCTCCGCCATCAGGTTCTGAATGGTCCATGAACACGATCTCACTATTCCAGGCTTGCATTATTTGTTTATTTATATTTGTTGTGACTTATACTAATTTGTTACACCCACACTGCTGCCACAAAACAAATTCCATGACATAAATCTGTGAGAAAAACCAGATTCTGATTGGGATTTAAAATGGCTGGCTGCTGTGGTGCGAACTGAACACACTGCTCTGGTTCAACATGCCAGTGCTGATTCCAGAACTCCACCTGAACCGGAGGAGGAACATTGTCAGGCTTCCCATTCCAGGAACTCTACGTCAGACAGTTGTTATATAATCTTGCTTTCGCTGGAAGACATGAATCACTGATCAGGTATGACTTGAGGTACAACTATTGAATTGCAAGTTAACAGGTGAGTTCAATGAGCTATGGAGATTTCATAACATTTACAGTATTTTTTCTAGCTGTCCTTACTGGATCTGTACACCCAGCTACAGAAGTGATACAATTGGTAGAACTATCCCACTGACCTGGGTTCAATCCTGGCCTCAGGTACTGGCTGTGTGGAGTGGGTGTGAGCTCCAGGAGGGGCTTGGATGTGGGGTGGAATTATGGCAGAGAAAGGGTGGGAGCAATTGCCCCATTGGGTGGTATTGACCAAGCATTCAATGAGCAAGTAGTGACATTATGTTTAAGTTACTAGACTTGCTCGCTGAGATTTAGTCTAATAATGCAGAGACCTGAGCTTATATCTCACTATGGTGGCTAAGGAATTTAAATTGAGTTAATTAAACAAATCTGGAATTTAAGTAAATCTACCAGTGACTATAAAACCCCATCCAGCTCACCAATTATTTCAGAAAAGAAAATCTGCCACCATTCTCAGTCTGACTAGTACGGTAACCTCAGATGTGCTAATATAGAATTGATCTTAAAATTCTCTTTCTTGCTTTTAAAGCTGTTAATGCTCTGTGATTACATTGTTTGAAAGGAAAATACTCTACAGACAATTTACTTACTTACAGCCCATTACACTGCTGAAGTTTAGGGCAGCAATGAAGGTCCTCCATCTCTGGCTGTGTTCAGGGTTTCCTTCATCTTAAAAAAGAGTGAAGACCCAACAGAGTGTTCCTCATACAGGCTGATTTCTTTGCTCAATGTTGATGTTAAAATCTTGGCCAAAGTTTTGGCTTACAGATTAGAAACTGTTATCCCCTCTATTATTTCTGATGATCAAACTGGTTTTATTAAAAATCGTCTTCTTTTTTTAACATTCGGTGTTTATTTAACATTTTATATTCACCTTCAACTGGGATTCCTGAATGTGTTATTTCCCTCGATGTGGAGAAAGCATTGATCGTATAGAGTGGAACTAACTTTTTGCAGTTTTAGAAAAATTTGACTTCGGTCAAAGTTTTATCTCTTGGATCAAATTGCTGTATTTGTGTCCTACTGCCTCTGTTTTGACTAATTTTCAGAAATCCCAGTTATTTAACCTCAAACGTGGCACCCGCCAGGGATGCCCTTTAAGTCCCTTTCTCTTTGATTTGGCTATAGAACCTTTGGCGATAGCATTTCAAAATTGTCCTGAATTGACCGGGATTTGGAGAGGGGGTGTTGAGCATAGAGTTTCTCTTTATGCTGATGACTTATTACTTTTTCTTTCAAATCCGTCTACATCCTTACCTCCAATGTTTTCACTTCTTGATCAGTTTAGCCAGTTCTCTGGCTATAAACTTAATTTACATAAGAGCGAACTTTTCCCAATTAATAAAGAAGCACAAGAATTAACATTTCGTGATCTCCCTTTTAAAGTAGTTCATAATCAATTTACTTATCTTGGGATTACAGTCACAAGGAAGTTTAAAGATCTCTTTCGTGAAAATTTTGCCAATCTTTCATATACTATAAAACAGAGTCTGTTACAATGGTCACCTCTATCTATGTCTTTGGTAGGTCATATCAATGTTGTTAAAATGTATGTTCTCCCTAAACTTTTATATTTATTTCAATCAATCCCAATTTTTATTCCTAAATCTTTTTTTGATTCCTTAGACTCTATTACTTTGTCATATCTGTGGAAGAATAAGCGCTCTAGAATTAATAAAGTTTATCTCCAAAAATCTAAAAAAGAGGGTGGCATGGCTTTACCTAACTTTCGTTTATATTATTGGGCAGCCAATATACGTTGTGCTACCTTTTGGTCTTTTTTCCATGGCCAACCCGGGTACCCTAATTGGGTGGCAATGGAGTTGAGTTCCACTAAAGATTTATCGATCTCTGCACTTCTTGGCTCTGTACTCCCTAGTAGTTTGTCCAGATTAATTGTTAATCCTCTTGTTAGACACACTTTGCGTATATGGGCTCAGTTTAGGAAGTTTTATGGTTTCCATGGTTTTTCTTTTTCTAGCCCTATCTTACATAATCACCTTTTTTTACCTACTACGTATGATTCAGCATTTCATGATTGGTATAGGAAGGGCATTAGACATTTTGAAGATCTTTTTATTGATAATCGCTTCACATCTTTTCAACAGCTCTCTGCTAAGTTCAATCTGCCCAATGCTCATTTTTTTAGATATCTCCAAATTAGACACTTTGTTAATCCTTTAATTCCTAACTTCCCTGAAATGCCTGAGAAAAATGTTATGGATTTCTTTCTTTCTATTAATCCACTAGGTAAAGGTTTAATGTCATTTATTCATGATAAATTAGCATCCTTACGGCGTGCCCCTGTGGATAAAATTAGAATGGCTTGGGAGCATGATTTAAATATCTCCTTATCTGATGAGACTTGGGATTCGATTCTCAAATCGGTTAATTCAACCTCTCTTTGTGCTCGCCATTGCCTTTTACAGTTTAAGATTGTTCATAGAGCCCATATGTCTAAATCTAAACTATCCCGATTTTACCCTAACATTAGTCCTCTCTGTGATAAATGCAAAAGGGGCGAGGCCTCTCTCATTCATATGTACTGGTTTTGTCCTAGCTTGGAGAAATTTTGGAAAGACGTCTTCATAACGTTATCTTGTATTCTGAATCACCACCTAGAACCTGAATCTCACCCTTTAATTGCTTTGTTTGGTTTTTTGGGTGAGACAGATTTACGTCTGAGTTCGACTAAGTGTCGAATATTATCTTTTGCTTCTCTCCTGGCTAGACGTTTAATCCTCCTTAGATGGAGGGATGTTGCCCCGCCCACGCATGCTCAATGGCTTAATGATATTATGTCCTGCTTAGACCTTGAAAAAATTCATTATTCAGTTCTTAATTCGGATACAAAGTTCCATAAGGTCTGGGGACCTTTTATTGAGTATTTTCATAACCTTCCTCTTAACTAAGGTTTTTTTTTTCGGTCCCTTGCTTTCAGCTCCTTTTTTGTTGGTAGTAGGCATTAATATCTTCTGTTGCTAAGTGTATTTACAGTTTTGGGGGTTTGAATGTCCCGATGTATACTCTCTAGATTGTGTTGTGGTTGGTCTGGAGTTCTTTTTTGTTGCGGGGCTTGGGGAGGATACTAATTTTACATATCTTCAATTTGGGTGCTTTCTCAATTATCTTCTTTTGTATTATATTATTATTGTATGTTTATTTTTGCACTGTATTAATGTTCTTCATTTCGATCTGGGTTTTTTTTTATCTGTAGCGATGTAGAAAATGTATTAAAAAACTAAAGGGTTTCCTTCATCGTGTCAGTAGCCTCCTCTTGGTTTTCACTACGGTCAATCATGTAAGTCCCGGGTGGAGACTCAAGAATATCGTCACACTCAGATGCACCACTCTTCTTCGTTGCTCTTTCTGCAACAGTTTTGCTTTTCCATTTCGGGTTGTAGGCCCTGAGCTGACCCCCGAACCCGGAGGACTGGTGGACCACTCTTAGTCTGGCCTCGACCCTTTGACCTGTTTGGCATGTGATGTGGTGCAGCTGGTTCAGCCCCGACCCCAGGCTCCGTCTGTGTGGGGTTTACATGCACCTCCAGTGGCCTCGTGGCTTTCTTTCACGTGATAGAGAGCCAAGAAGTCAAAGAGCCATCCAGGACTAAAACATGCCACTGACTCCATGCTGACCATCAAACATCCCACATTCATCTGAAATGTTTTTATTCCCCCACAATTCCATCAACTCCTGCCCCCCCTCAGATTCTACCGCTCACCTACACACTGCGGGAGGGGGGCAATTTACAGAAGATAATTAGCCTACCAACCTACACGTCATTGGCATGTGAGAGGGAGGCAGTGGAAACCCACGTGGTCACAGGGAAAATGTGCAAACTCCACACAGACAGCACCAGAGGTCAGGCTTGAACCTGCGTCTATAGCACTGTGAGGCAGTGGCTCCCCTTGCACTGTCTTTGATTTCCTATTCCATCCTCCCACTGATGGAGGGGCCAGCAGATGAATTGCCTGGGGTTTATGGGTGGGAATCTTGGTGTGAAGGGTGGAGTTGATGAGAATGTCGGGGAGGGGGAGTATTAAAATGAGACCACTGTAGGATTTTTAAACAGGGGTGGTTTATGATCCTCCCATCTTCTATCTCCTCCCCCACCCCACCATCTGCCCATCACTCACCCCTCCCAAACAATCGCCCTCTCCCTACTTTTCCATCTGATCTGCCACCTCCCTTATGCAATTCCATGCACCACCTTCCTCACCCATCACATTCCACCATCTGCAGCCCTCTGTTGCCTCCTCCCACCCTCAGTCATTTCCCCTCTCTCCTCCCCCATCTGCCTATCAACTCTCCTCACTGGAATCCACTGACGAACACTGAGGGAAGTCGGCAGTCAGGCAGTCTACAGAGCGGTGTGAACAATTGATGTGACGATTGGATGAAGGGTCTCGGCTCGAAACGTCAACTCTTTATTCCCTTCCATAGGTACGGCCTGACCTGCTGACTTCCTCCAGCATTCTGTGTGTGTTGCTCAAGACTTCCAGCTTCTGCAGAATCCTTTGTGTCTGGGATCGACCATTCAATAGGCAGTTCTTGCTCCAGACCTTCCCCACAACTCTTTATATTGACGATCTCCCTTCTTTCAGTCCAGATGAAGCATCATGATCCAGAACATCAACTGTCCATCTCCCTCCACAGATGCGGCCTGACCCGCTATTCCTACAGCAACTTGCGATACCATGTTTACTCTCATAAGATGAGTTTCTGGACAGACATCATCCCATTCCCAACTAAATCCAGGGATTGAAAACAACATTGTATCGAGGGTCTCATACCACAAAGTTCTTAAAAGAGAGATAAAGATTATCTTTATTTGGCACATGTACCGTAGATTCCGGACTACAGAGCGCACCTGATTAAAAGCCGCTGGCTCTAATTTTAGAAATAAAATCAATTTTTTAATTGTAAAGGCCGCACCGGATTTTAGGCCGCACCGCTACTTTTAAATATACATACGTATCAGTAACACAAATTACGTTGCATATACTTTTTTACTGAACAGCACGAACAACATTCCAATATCTCCTAGCGACTGGTAAAAATATATATACTGCAGCCTACCAGGAAAAGTTATTAGATAGATAGATAGATAGATAGATAGATACTTTATTCATCCCCATGGGGAAATTCAACTTTTTTTCCAATGTCCCATACACTTGTTGTAGCAAAACTAATTACATACAATACTTAACTCAGTAAAAAATATGATATGCATCTAAATCACTATCTCAAAAAGCATTAATAATAGCTTTTAAAAAGTTCTTAAGTCCTGGCGGTAGAATTGTAAAGCCTAATGGCATTGGGGAGTATTGACCTCTTCATCCTGTCTGAGGAGCATTGTATCGATAGTAACCTGTCGCTGAAACTGCTTCTCTGTCTCTGGATGGTGCTATGTAGAGGATGTTCAGAGTTATCCATAATTGACCGTAGCCTACTCAGCGCCCTTCGCTCAGCTACCAATGTTAAACTCTCCAGTACTTTGCCCACGACAGAGCCCGCCTTCCTTACCAGCTTATTAAGACGTGAGGCGTCCCTCTTCTTAATGCTTCCTCCCCAACACGCCACCACAAAGAAGAGGGCGCTCTCCACAACTGACCTATAGAACATCTTCAGCATCTCACTACAGACATTGAATGACGCCAACCTTCTTAGGAAGTACAGTCGACTCTGTGCCTTCCTGCACAAGGCATCTGTGTTGGCAGTCCAGTCTAGCTTCTCGTCTAACTGTACTCCCAGATACTTGTAGGTCTTAACCTGCTCCACACATTCTCCATTAATGATCACTGGCTCCATATGAGGCCTAGATCTCCTAAAGTCCTATTGATCGCCTTTAACTTAAAAGCAGCGTTTTCGCTCGGGTCTGATGCGCTCGCGTAACGCGATCGGGTCTAATTGGGTCTGATGCGCTCGGGTCTGATGCGCTCGGGTCTGACGCGCTCGCATAACGCGATCGGGTCTAATCGGGTCTGATGCGCTCGGGTCTGACGCGCTCGGGTCTGACGCGCTCGCGTAACGCGATCGGGTCTAATCGGGTCTGATGTGCTCGGGTCTGACGCGCTCGGGTCTTGCTTTTCTTCGAGTGTTTTCCATGTTGATGAGGGTGAGTACAAATGACTGATTTACAATAATTTAATTGTGAAAGTGCGCTTGATTTATCGTACAATTTCATTGGACCTCTGTGAACTACTCATCAATTTTATTGGTCTACTGTTACGAGGCAAAATGTTTACGAGGCGGCATGAAAAAAAACCATGTATTAGCCACTCTGGATTAAAGGCCGCAGAGTTCAAAGCTGTTCAAAATGTGGGAAAAAAGTAGCGGCTTATAATCCGGAATCTACGGTACATCAGATCTTTGATCTGTGAAATGCATTGTCTGTGTCAACGACTAATACAGTCTGAGGATGTGCTGGTGCGGCCTGCAAGTGTCGCTATGTTTCAAGTGCCAATAAGACATACCCACAACTTACCAACCCTAGCCCGTATGCCTTTGGAATGTGGGAGGAAACCAGAGCACCCAGAGGAAACACTCATGGTCACAGGGAAAAACATACAAACTCCTTATGGACAGCTACAATTGAACCCCGATCAGTAACTGCTGGCACTGTAAAGTAATTGGGCTAATCAATACACTAGCCTGCCATCCATTTGCAGAAAATCCTCAAGTAAATCAGCCACATCAGGGAGAACAATTGCGTGTGGAATTGATTACAGGAAAACTATCAAAATGCCTCCACAATTTTCCCTATTCGTTCCTGGTTTATGGAGAAATAACCTGATTACTGCATGCTTCACTATAGACTAGAAATGTATAAGGACGCACTAATCCTAATTTATACAGTACTCTGCAAGAGTCCGAGACATGTTTAAAAATCCTGTAAAGAATGAATTGGAAAGTTTCTAAACATCAAAAAAAAATCTATAAAAATCAGTAAGCAGTAAAAAGCTAAATCAAATTAAATTTGCTGTGACCACCCTTTGCCTTTAAAACTGCATCAATTCTCTTGGGTACACTGTCGTGCAGTTTTATAAGAAAATCAGCTGGTGGGTTGTTCCAAGCATCTTGGAGAACGTGCCACAGTTCTTCTGCAGACTTTGGCTGCCTCGCTTGCTTCTGTCTCTCCAGGTAATCCTAGACAGCCTCAGTGATGTTGAGATCAGGGCTCTGTGGAGGCCACACCATCTGAAACCATATAAAAACCGAGGGTGCCTATGACTTTTGTACAGTAACCGTATGCCTTTGGAAACCTGAGCAACTGGAGGAGAGCCACATGGTCATGGGTAGAATGTATAAACTCCTGACAGAAGTCAGTGGGGATCAAACCCCAATCTCAATTACTGGCACTTAAAGTGTTACGCCAACCACTATGCTACTGTTTTGTCCTCTAAGTAAAGGTACAGTAAAACTCTGTTAAACCACTATCCAGAATTCCTGATAGTTCAGTGCCTGGCTCTCCACATGATGTTTCCCACATTCCTCTCTAAATCAATAAGGTGTGGTTTCCTTGCTTTCTTGAAAATTACTCGGTTTACAATTGCGTGCAATTACTGTGTAAAATCTAGAAAAAAAAGCTTCATTGGACAATTAACAGGCTAACATCCAAATGTCTGGAAAGTCTGCTTGTCCAGATTAACAGTGTTTGCCATACACACAAGTGTAACCATATAACCATATAACAGAACAATACAGTGGCATTAATAGTTTTATTGATCAGCTACAGTTAGCAATAGGGCAACTGGTAATAGATATTTCTGTTAAACCCTGAGGTTCTGGAATCTTTTTCTCTGTACACCCTCCACTTTGTACTCCTCCCCCTCCCTCACCCACCACCTTCCCCCTCACCTGGTCTCACCTATCACCTCCAGCTTGTACTCGCTTCCCTTCCCACACCTTCTCACTCCAGATTCTTCCCCCTCCCTTTCCACTCTGATGAAGGGGCTCGACCCTAAAAATATCAGCAACTTATTCCCCTCCATGGACGCTGCCTGACCTACTGAGTTCCGCCAGCATTTTGTGTATGATACTTTGGATTTCCAGCATCTGCAAAAAACTCTTGTGTTTTAAGAAGATGCCAGATTTATTTTTTTACACTTTATACAATGTCTGATATGTAGCTTAATTATTAACTACACATCTCAGACCACAAGTTTCAATAACAGCTTCTTCCCCGCTGCCATCAGATTCTTGAACTGATCTGAGAAGCACAGCTTCAGACCATATTCCTTTCTTCCCTCTCAATTTGCACTGACACTTTGTTTATTTTAGTTTATCTTGTTATGTCAGTTATATATAAATCATGTTCATTTAAATCTTTGTTACATTATGTTTGTCCTCGGCTTGTTTAGGAGCACAATGCCAAGAGTAGGAGCAAACTGAAGGATTGCACGGAATCGATGTTGGAAAAAAAACGGTGATTTATTAAAAACTGGTGCTCACCAGGAGACCAAATAAAGCTGACTTCCCTGATCATGGATTTGGTCGAGCTTTTACATTCTCAGTTGACGAGGTTACCAGTAAAACAACATTTTGATAACAGAATGGTGGCTGCAGAAAGACGTAATTAAGCACCAGCCTAGGCCCTGATTACCGAGTAAAATGATTATCCACAGGTTTAGCTGTTTCTATTGCAACAATGGGTGCACGCTGTAGCATAATTAGTGAAATTCCTGAAGTCACTGCTGCCATCAGGAAGAAGGTATAGGAGCCTCAGGACTCACACCACCAGATTCAGGCACAGTTCCTGCCCCTCAGCCATGAGGCTCCTGAACCAAAGGTGATAACTTCACTCGCCCCATCATTGAAATGTTCCCACACCCTACGGGCTGACTTTCAGGGACCCTTCATTTCATGTCCTTGAAATTTATTGATTATTTATTTATTATTATTATTTCTTTATTTATTGATTAATTAATTATTATTATTATTATTATTATTCTTTCTGTATTTGCACAGTTTATTGTTTTCTGCACACTGGTTGAATGCTCAAGTTGGCACAGGCTTTCATTGTTATTGTTATTATTATTTTATGGATTTACTGAGTGTGTCTGCAAGAAATGAATCTCAGAGTTATATATGGTGACATATATGTATTTTGATAATAAATTTACTTTGAACTTTGAAACTTGGGTGTTGTCACTGCTGCATTCCATGTCTCTACTTTTGACTGCATTTCCCTGTTACCACATTAACACAGTCCACATTTCCATTTGCTAGTTATTAGCTCTCACTATTTCCTCTACAACTCCCTGTAAAACACTCTGCCGCTGCTGCAAAAGCTAACTTTCATGGCATTTATAAATGACAACAAGCTTAAAATCCATCTCTCCTGATGAAGGGTCTCAGCCTGAAACATCAGCTGTTGATTCACCTCCACAGATACTGCCTGACCTGTTGAGTTCACCCGGCAATTTTGTTAATGTGTGTTGCTTTGGATTTCTAGCATCTGCAGAATCCCTTGAGCTTAAAATTGAAAACTGTAAGTATTTTCAGTGGTAATGTGTTTATGAAAGTGCGGATGTTATGCATAAACCACTGACCAATTCCAAATGCTTTTGAATATGGAATGAAATGCAGCTGTCAATGACATGATGGTATCTTGGGAACAGAGGCATATTGACATAAACAGGAGCCATATGAGTGACTTTGAACTTTCATTTATTTATTCATTTTTTAATGTGATGTGGTATTACTAAGAAGTCAACAATTAACTCCAACTGATGCTTGAGTGACCAATTTAGTTATGATCTCTGATAGTAATCAAAAGTAGATGCATTTGTCTGAGTTTTTTTTCAGATTATCAAAAATACTGAATTTTTGCCAATGAGAATAACCAAAAATTTTTTAAAAGCTCCTTAACTTTGCATGCAATTCTAAACTTCTCTTCCTCAGTAAGCCTGGCCTGTTCATTACATTCCACAGTTTACTGGCGTTTCCCATTTTCCAAGACAAGTGGTGTCTGACGTTTGAGGCCTGGAGTTTGGGTCCCATCCTGCTTCCTCACTGGTCACCATTGGCGAGTCCTGGTCGATACCAAAGGTCAGTCGGAATTCAGGAAACCAAGGCCCAATGGCTGAGTGTGTTGCTTTCGGGTGCCTGCTGTAAGATTGGGATTTGATTACCGCTGCTGCCTGCAACGGGTTTGCACATTCTCCCTGTGGCCACCTGGGTTTCCTCGGGCGCTGCTGTTTCCCCACACCTCAACTGGACACTCCAGGACCACTCCCTGATTGGATTTGACACAAAGGGTGCATTTCACTCTCTGTTTCGACATGCATGCGACAAATAGAGCTTCCTTTCCAGTTGCTCTGCTGAACACGGTGGTCACGCAGTGTTGGGGGTAACAGAATGTGTGGCGACATTTGTGGGCTGCCCTCACATCATTTGATCGTTCTGGTTGTTAATGCAAATGACACGTTTCACTGTGCGCTTCGGTACGCATGTGATAAATACATAAATGAATGAACAGCTGGGGTGATATTATGGGACACGATTTCTGTCCCTGACAACTGAACCTACCCAGAGCTCCACAGCAGCATTCCAAATGGTGACGTTCCTGAATTCCAGTTCCTGCTCCCAGTTAATTGTCACTGACCTCACAGACCCGTGCGTCTGTTTAACCATTCAGAGAATGGAAAGCACAGAATGTCCTATTTCTCACAGTATAAGGCCGTAAGGCATAGGAGCAGAGTTAGGTCATTCGACCCATCCACTCTGCTCTGCTATTCCATCATGGCCGATATATTATCCCACTCAATCCCATTCTCCTGCCTCTCCCCCATAACCTTTCACACCCTTACTAATCAATACCTACAACCTCCATTTTAAAAATACCCAATGACTTGACCTTCATAGCCATCTACGGCCATGAATTCCACAGATTCACCACCAACTGGCTAAAGAATTCCCTCCTCATCTCTGTTTGAAATGGATATCCCTCAATTCTGAGGCTGAGCCCACTGGTCCTAGACTCTTTCCACTATAGGTGATATCCTATCCACTCTATCTAGGCCTTTCAGTATTCAACAGGTTTTAATGAGATTTCCCCCCACCTTATTTTTCTGAGGGATTGAGACATGGGTTGAGAAGGGATATTGAATGGCAAAGCAGACGTGATGAGCTGCCTGGCCAAAGTCTGCTCCAAATGACTTATGGTCTTATGGTTTTCAAAGGACAAGGCAAAAGGTGAGAAGCATGATGTTATGTGGAAGAGGCGGGACCTTTAAATGATCAACACAGAGCTTTAGCTCTTCTGTCCTTTAGCAAGGACAACCAATACCTTTCTGAACCTGTCTTCGATTTCGTACCTCAAAGCGTTCCTCGTCCTTGCTGTGTGAAGAGGCCTCTCTTCATCTCCCTCCTTTATATGTCTGGGGCTGATTTGATGCTCATGTGTTTGAGGGATTTGGTTTCCATTCTGATGTAAACCAAATGGGCCAAGAATTTCTCACCGGTTCTTCTGGTTGTCCACGCGCTCTGTGTAAGCAAAGCACATTGGGATGAAATGTGTATATGAACTAAGTTGTGCTTCACTGAAAGAGCCATATAAAACAGTACTTACATCATGTACAGTCTGTATTCAGTAGCCTCTTTATTAGGTGCACCTGTACACCTGCTCATTAATGCAAATATCTTATCAGGCAACCATGTAATAGCAACTCAATGCATAAAAATATGCAGACACAGTCAAGAGGTTCAGTTGTTGTTCGGACCAAACATCAGAATGGGGAAGAAATGTGATTTAAGTGAATTTTGCTGTTGATTGGTTGTTGATACCGGACAGGATGGTTTAAGTATCTCAGCTGATCTCCTGGGATTTTCATGCACAACAGTCTCCAGAGTTGATAGAGAATGGAGTGCAAACCAAAAAAAAATCCAGTGAGCGGCTGCTGTGTGGACAAAAACTCTTTGTTAATGAGAGAGGTCAGAGGAGAATTTCCAGACTGGTTCAAGCTGACAGGAAGGCGACAGTAACTCAAATAACCACGTTACAACAGTGTTGTGCAGAAGAGCATCTCTGAATGCACAACACGTTGAACCTTGAAATGGATGGGCTACAGCAGCAGAAGACCATGAACACACACTCAGGGGGCACCTTATTAGATACAGGAGGTATCTAGTAAAGTGGCCGGACCACAGGTGTCCTTCGTCCCCCCTTGTCTACATCGCTAGCCTTTCAAGCTTAAAGTGGAGGTCTGGACACCAGGTATCTTTTGTCCCATGACCAGATCGCTGGCTACTTGAGCACAGAGCAGAGGCCCAGTTTGCAGACGTCCTGTGCCCCTCATCCACCTCGCTCATCTTTGTACGCAGAGTGCGAAGTGCAGGCCTCACCTCTAACTCCTCCACTTCCCTACTCTTAAGCTCTAATCTGATCTTTAACTCCTTACATCACAGTCCCTAAACCCTAACTTAACTCCTAACTCTCCTCTCCATCCCCAAAACCGTCCCAAGTAACTTAATCCCCTGATTAGGAGCTGCTGGTTTCCTGAATATTTGAAGCTCATTAGTGCCCCCAGTGTAATCCAATGTCCACCCAAATAGGACTGAGGTCGGCCTTCTGCTGAGGCTGGAGGAGATTCCTCAATTTTTTTCCCCAAATTTCTCTTTACATACTGTATACTTGTCTTGCAAGTTAAATCTGATTTTAACCCCTTTTAGTCACATCACAGGGATGGGATGAAACATTCCCATCCTCTGGTTCAATAAGCAGTCTTCTGGAGGAGCCCAGCAGGCTATTCGGAATCTGCAGGGAGGAGAGGAGCTGTCGACGTTTCAGGTCAGAACCCTGAGTTCTTTCAGCAGGTTGTTTGTTGCTCCAGATTCCAGCATCTACAATCTTGAGCGTCCTCATTTTCCAGGTTCACTGCCGATTATCTCCTTTGGTTCTCAGCCTGCCCTGCCCAGTTACCCCCCTGTGACCAGTTAACATTCTGAAACACAGTGATATGACCAATTAACCTACTAACCATATGTTTTCAGAACTTGGGAAGAAAGTGAGAGCACCTGGAAGAAAGCCATGCGGTCATTGGGAGAATGTACAAACTCCTTACAGAGAGCAAAGGAATAGAACCCATTTTGGTGTAATTCATATACTGTGTTTGAGGTGTAATTTATGTGCCTGTGATGTCACTGCCTCAGTGTTCTTGGGCACATGATAATAAACACAACTTCATCTGGCTTGAGATACTTCCTTAGGAGTTTGAAAAGACTCAGCATGACATCTAAAACTTTGAAAAACTTCTATAGCTGTATTCTGAGGAATATATTGACCGGCTACATCACAGCCTGGTATGGGAACACAAATGACCTTAAACAGAAAATCATACAAGAAGTAATGGATATAGCCCTGTCCATCACGGGTAAAGCAATTGAGCGTATCTACATGAAACATTGTCACAGGGAAGTAGCATCCATCATCAGGGACACCCACCACTCAGGACATGTTCTCTCCTCGTTGTCGCCATCAGGAAGATGGTACAGGAGCCTCAGGACTCACACCACCAGGTTCAGGAATTGTTATTATCCTTCAACCATCAGGCTCTTGAACCAGAAGCGATAACTTCACTCAACTTCACTTGCCTCATTATTGAAATGTTCCAACAACCTATGGACACACTTTCAAAGACTATTCATCTCATGTTCTCAATCTTTTTGCTTATTTACTTATTATATTAAGACTTCTTTCTCTTTGTGTTGGCACAGTTTGTGTCTTTTACAGACTGGTTGAACGCTCAACTTGGTGCAGTCTTTTATTGATTCTATCATGGTTATTATTCTATTAAGGATTTGTTGATTATGCCTGTAAGGAAATGAAGCTCCAGGTAGTATACGGTGACATACAGTCTACGTACTTTGATAATAAATTTACTTTGACTTTGTTAGTCCCAATGTAACCAGTCTCTCTGGTTAATGAAGACCTATCATTTCTGATTCATAGGATGGACAGGTTACAGAAATGAAGGAGGCTATTTTGCCCACTGGGTCCATGCTTGCTCTATATAAGAGCAATCCAGGCTTTTTCATCTTCTTACCATCCCCTTCTGGGTTTAGTTCCTTTGGGAACAGATTCTGGAAAGCCCATTTGAGGCAAAGAAGAGGTTGGGAAGAGTGGACCAGAAGGTCCTAGAGGAAGAACTGAGCTTGGGTCTACTACCTTCTGTACTAACAGGAAAGATAAAGACCATTTGGCTCAACTAGCCAATGCTATCCATTTAACCCTTCTTCACCAAATCATTTTGATCCTTCTGCTTGAGAAAGTGGTTGAGGAACTACAGCATGACTTAAAAGATATTTCAAAGTGCAAATTTCAAAATAAATTTATGATCGAAGTATGTATATATTACTATCATTATTCCTTCTAAGCTGCACAGCCGCACATTAACTGAAATACTCACGTGCACATAGCCTTTTTTGCAACACCGCTGGAATTTTCTTTTATATAATGTTAATGTAAAATTATGCTAATTTAATTTAGAAATCTATGTTAATATAATTGTGAAATGCCCTGTAATTAATTATACATTAATGAATATAATCCATAAATTTTCTAAATAATAAATGTATCACAATGTTTACTTTGAAACATTTTCGAGCTTCAGTGTATTTACATTGTCAAGTTACAACCCTATTTTAAATTGTAGCAATAAGCACAGAATGGAATTTGGTAGCTCACTTTTAATAAACCGCTGGCCCGCTGAACGCCAACGCAATTTAATCCAGACATTTTACTTTTGACATTGTGCCCTATCAGATGTTTTGACTCCCTGACCTTGTTTACTTGTAATGTGAGTTATGGCTTTTGTTAGTCGGATGTGAATCTACAGTAAATATTCATAGTATGCATACTTTGTACAAAAACATTTAAAGTGCCGCACAGTTTTCAGGCTGTGGAGAAATGTTCTGCTCAGAACAATCGTTAGTCCACACAACTGCAAAAAAAATTAGAGGAAACGTTGGTTACGATATGCTACCTTGAGATTCATTTTCTTGCAGGTATTAACAAGAGGAAAAGAAATACATCAGCATTTTATGAAAAACTACAGTACTGTGCAAAAGTCTTTGCCACATATATATAGTTAGGGTGCCAAAGACTTTTGCATAGTACTGTATTTGTCAACATGGAACAGAGAGTGAGTTTGTAAATCTGGTGGGAACCAAGGATGTTGAGAATGATGAGAGTGGAATGCCATGAGTGACAGGTGGCAGAGAAGGAGTCGGGGGGGGGGGGGGGGGAGGGAGCATGGTGTGGCATGGATTCAGACACACCCAGCCCTGAGACACCAGGCAAGGACATTTGATTCCAATCAATTGATTTATTCTTCATTACAGAATGTCTCTCTGGTGCTTCCCTCTCCTCTCCCTTCCCCTTTTCCCAACCATGGTTCCCCTCTCTCTGCCCCCTTCCTACTCTCAGTCCACAATAGAGACCCATATCAGAATTAGGTTTATCATCATCACCTATGTCATGAAATTTGTTTTTTTTTGTGGCAGCAGTACAGGGCAATACATAACTGTGCAAAATTCCTAGCACCCTAGCTCTATCTATCTATCTATATATACCTATGTTTGCGCGTGGCCAAGTGGTTAAGGTGTTCCTCTAGTTACCTGAAGGTCGCTAGTTCGAGCCTTGGCTGAGGCTGCGTGTGTGTCCTTGAGCAAGGCACTTAACCACACATTGCTTTGCGATAACACTGGTGCCAAACTGGTGATAACATCGGTGGCGTGGGCAGCTGCTGGTCTTCCATAAAAAAAAACAACTTTCCAAGGTGCAAATCCATGGTCTATCAAGACTAACGGAGGCCTACACCTACACGTATATAGACTGACAAATAACAAATATGCAGAAGGCAAACTGTGCAAATAAAAATAAATAATACTGAGAACATGAGTCATAGAGTCCTTGAAAGTGAATCAGAAGATTGTAGAATCAAGTCAAAAATGAGGTGAATGAAGTTACCCACACCAGTTCAGAAGCCTGATGGTTGTGGGGTAATAATTGTTCCTGCTCCTGTCTGAGACACTGGAGTTCTAGTTTATGAGCTGTAGTCTGTTGGACTCTGGATCTGTGTTCCACCAGCATTTTGTGTGTGTGTTGCTTAAATTTCCAGCATCTGCAGATTTCGTCGTGTTTGTCAATGGGTACTTTGGTGCTTCTGCTGCAGATGGGGGTGATCAGTGCTACTGGTAGTGTGGGTGGAGGGAGGAATCTTTGGAGCTTCAGTGTTTCTATTGTTGAATGAGTTTCTTTGTTTTGTGAAGGTCTGTGAAGAGGACGAATTCCAGGTTGTATACTATATATATACTCTGATATTAAATGATATACTCTGAGATGATATCTACATATATATACTCTGATTTCCAAACCTTTGAAACGTTGGAGCTTGCTGGTGTGGGGCCTAAGGCTTCTGTACCTCCTGCCCAATGTTAGTAGCAAGAAGAGAGCAATACCTGGATGGTGCTGCTCTCTTGTGGCGTTGTGCCTTGTAAATGTGCTCAGCTGTGGGGGGGAACTTGGCCTGTGATGGACATTTTTGGATTTGGACAGCTACATAGTCGGGAAAGTTTCAGAGGGATATAGTCCAAACATAGGCAAATGGGATTAGTTCAGGTGGGCAATTGATCAGCACAATCTGTTTCCATGCTGTATGCCTCTACGACTTCTGTGTCTAACCTGTTCCTCCATTAACACAGCAGTGTTGCTCAGCCACTTTTATGAGGAAAAGTCGAGTGAATGAAGTCCTTTCTCTTTGGAGCAAAAGAGGATGAGGGGGGCAAGATGGTGGTGTAGAAGATGGTAAGAGTCATAGATCAGCGGTGTGTTGGCCTTCATTAGTTAGGGGACTGAGTTCAAGAGCAGTGAGGAGATGTTGAAGCTCTCTAAAACTCTGCTCAGACCACACTTTGGAAAGTCGAACCTGAAGGCAGCCAACAAGGTTAACAGCAGGATTATTGACAGTGTGGAGGAACAAAGGGTCTTAGGCTCCAAGTCCACAGGTCACTCAGTGTTGCTGTGGAAGTTAACAAGATTGTTAAGAAGGCATATGGTGTGTTGGTCTTTGTTAGTCGGGATTGAGTTCCAGAGCAGCAAGGCAACGTTGCAGTTCTGTAAAACCTTGATTACACCACTCCTGGAGTACCGCGATCAGTTCTGGTCACCTCATTATAGGAAGGATATGGAAGTTTGAGAGAGAGTGCAGAGGGGATTTACCAGGAGGATGCCAGGACTGGAGATGACATCTTAAGAGGATAAGCTGAGCAAGTGAGGGCTTTTCTCTTTTGAGCAAAGGAGGATGAGAAGCATACAAGAGGATAAGAGGCAAGGGTTGAGTGGACAGCTAGAGACTTTATTCCCCAAGTGGAAATGGCTAATATGACAGTTCAAATTTTAAAGTGGTTGGAAGGAAGTATAGGGGAGATGGCAGAGATAAGTTTTCCACACAGTGAGTTGTGGGTGCATGGAATGCTCTGCCAGGTGTGGTGGTGTAGGTTTTCGAAAATAAAACTGCAGAGTTGTTTTATGTTTCGAAAAACCGTAGCAACCCATTTATTGAACACCTAAGATCTGAACTTAAAGTGTGCTAAAGTAATTACATCATCACTTCAGACCAGCCTCTTAGAGTGAAACTAACTCAATGCCAGTGGTTGTGAATTATTTATCTTATAGAGGCTTCCCCAGAATTCACTAAAACCAGCATTGTGAGCTCAGAGAAGCCACCCAGCTTGTGTCCTGTGTTCCAAGGCTGGAGGAAGAGCAGAGGCCTCAGGTTCATCCAGAGGTGTGTTGACACACTCATGGTCATGTTGTGACAGTGGGGGCATGGTAGTGGAATCTTCCAATTTTGGTGGGCCAGTTTGAGATGATCTACCAAAACACATTCGAGTTTACCCCTCTTTTCTGTGATAAAAGTCTTTCCTCCCCATTCCCAACCACAGAACGGGCCACTGTAAGGGGGCCTAAGGGGATGTTGGTGTGCATTACGGCGGACATAAACAAATGAGGCAGAATGTAGGTCAACAGGAACCCATAAATGCAGTACACCATGATGAGAGGTAGGAATAGGTGAAAAGCAATTGAATTTACTAAGGAGGGTGGAACGTTGTTGAGAGATACATGCATGATCGGAAAATGGAGGGCAAGGTAGCAGGGAAGAGTTAGATTGATCTGAGAGTAGGTTATAAAGTTTCCACTATCATATATGTGTGGACTAAGAACAACAACGGATTAGTAAGATTAAACATATTTCCTGAGTCACCTTAGATACAGTACACACTGGGTAATCTACAGGTGTGGGAGCATGAACTGGGGCTACCAGGACAAAAAAAAAATGCTCGTACTCAAAAGCCCATGCATAAAGAGAGGGCCTTCCATGCGTAGGAGGTTCAATTGACCTACCTCACAATTAAACATCTACACGTGCACTTGCCACATTCTTGCAACTGATCTGATACGGTTCAGACACAGTATCATGGGCCAAGGGGCCATGTTCTATATTCTGCATTCTGCAGCCTCTCTATACGTATACCTGTACCCCTGCTCAGTAATGCAAATATCTGATCAGCCAATCATGTGGCAGCAACTCAATGCGTTAAAGCATGCAGACCTGGTCAAGAGGTTCACAATGGGGAGGAGATGTGTTCTGGGTGCCTTTGAGGCTGGAATGATTGTCAGGGTCTGACAGGGTGGTTTGAGTGTCTCAGAAACTGATGATCTCCTCATATATTCTTATACAACAATCTCTAGAGTTTACAGTGAATGGTATGTGTGAAGAACAGAAAATAACATCCGGTGAGCATCAGCTCTGTGGGTGGAAACAACTTGTTAACAAGAGATGTCGGAGGAGAATGGCCAGACTGGTTCAAACTGACAGGAAGGCGACAGTAACTCAAATGACCGCGCGTTACAACAGTGGTGTGCAGAAGAGCAATCCCTGAATGCACAACATGTCAAACCTTGACGTTGATGGTCTGCAAAGGACCACGAATGTACACTTAATGGCCACTTTAGTAGGTACAGGGGGGTAACAGAATGTATGCTCATATGAAGTGGTACTAAGTCAACACTCCCAGACGATTAATGTTACTTTTGCGTTCCCAGTTGGATTTATTACTCACTCCCTTATACTTATGTCTCTGCTGCACTTTAGCCACCCTGCTGCCCCCCTCACTGGACCCCCTGCAGTTTGCGTACCATCCCAACCGCTCAACAGATGACGCCATTGCCACCACCCTCCACCTGTCCCTAACCCACCTGGATAAAAAAGACACATACGTTCGGATGCTGTTCATAGACTTCAGTTCAACATTCAACAAAATCATCCCCCAGAAACTGATTGGAAAGCTGAGCCTACTGGGCCTGAACACCTCCCTCTGCAACTGGATCCTAGACTTCCTGACTGGGAGATCTCAGTCAGTCCGGATCGGGAGCAGCATCTCCAACACCGTCACACTGAGCACGGGGGCTCCCCAGGGCTGTGTGCTCAGTCCACTGCTGTTCACTCTGCTGACCCACAACTGTGCTGCAACACACAGCTCGAACCATATCATCAAGTTCGCTGATGACACCACCGTGGTGGGTCTCATCAGCAGGAACGACGAGTCAGCTTAAAGAGAGGAGGTGCAGCGGCTAACGGACTGGTGCAGAGCCAACAACCTGTTTCTTAATGTGAACAAAACAAAAGAGATGGTTGTTGGCTTCAGGAGGGCACGGAGCGACCACTCCCCGCTGAACATCGACGGCTCCTCGGTAGAGATCGTAAAGAGCACCAAATTTCTTGGTGTTCACCTGACAGAGAATCTCACCTGGTCCCTCAACACCAGCTCCATAGCAAAGAAAGCTCAACAGCGTCTCTACTTTTTGCGAAGGCTGAGGAAAGTCCATCTCCCACCCCCCATCCTCATCACATTCTACAGGGGTTGTATGGAGAGCATCCTGAGCAGCTGCATCACTGCCTGGTTCGGAAATTGCACCATCTCAGATCGCAAGACCCTGCAGCGGATAGTGAGGTCAGCAGAGAAGATCATCGGGGTCTCTCTTCTCGCCATCAGGGACATTTACACTACACACTGCATCCACAAAGGAAACAGCATTATGAAGGATCCCACGCAACCCTCATACAAACTCTTCCCCCTCCTGCCATCTGGGAAAAGGCTCTGAAGCATTCGGGCTCTCACAACCAGACTATATAACAGTTTCTTCCCCCAAACTATCAGACTCCTCAATAACCGAAGCCTGGACTGACACCTTGCACTACTGTCCTGTTTATTATTTATTGTAATGCCTGCACTGTTTTTGTGCACTTTATGCAGTCCAGTGTAGGTCTGTAGTCTAGTATAGCTTTCTCTGTGTTTTTTTTAAATTACGTAGTTTCTATCTAGTTTTTTGTACTTTGTCATGTAAACCATGGTCCTGAAAAACGTTGTCTCATTTTTACTATGCACTGTACCAGCAGTTATGGTCGAAATGACAATAAAAGTTGACTTGACTTGACTTGACTTGAAAAGCATTGTTTTGTTCAAATCCTATCCCACATTGATCAACCTTCTAAAAACTCAAAAGGTACTTCTTCTCCCCAGGACACGGTTTCAAATGAAAGCTCTGACAAACTCACTGTTTTGCCCAGCAACATATTATAACAGTGTTGTTTGTGTTTCTCTGTTGGACTAATTACATTATTTGGTAATATATTAGTACTTGTCATGGCAGGAAGTAGCATTATGACTAGACAGACCAGGGCAACAAGGCACTTGCGTGAACTGTTGTTAATGTGGTATTTGGTTTAATTATAATGTAATAGCAATTGGGAAACATTAGTGGAATATCCTTGGACAAAGTTCAGGTTTACTGCCATGGACAAACATAGAAAGGCTATAAATACCGTGAAAAATAGCTCCTAGTAAAAGCAGCATGGGACTGTACTTCTATTAATCATCTGTCTCTGTGTGTACAGTGGTATGCAAAAGTTTGGGCATCCCTGCTCAAAATTTCTGTTACTGTGAGTACTAAGCATTACTAAGCGAGTAAAAGATGACCTGATTTCCAAAAGGCATAAAGTTAAAGATGATACATTTCTTTAAAATTTAAGCAAGATTACTTTTTTCTTTCCATCTTTTACAGTTTCAAAATAACAAAAAAGGAAAAGGGCCCAAAGCCAAAGTTTGGGCACCCTGCATGGTCAGTACATAGTAACACCCTCTTTGGCAAGTATCACAGCTTGTAAACACTTCCTGTAGCCAGCTAAGAGTCTTTCATTTCCTGTTTGGGGGATTTTTGCCCATTCTTCCTTGAAAAGGCTTCTAGTTCTGTGAGATTCTTGGGCCGTCTTGCATGCACTGCTCCTTTGAGGTCTATCCACAGATTTTCGATGATATTTAGGTCAGGGGACTGTGAGGGCCATGGCAAAATCTTCAGCTTGCGCCTCTTGAGGTAGTCCATTGTGGTTTTTGAGGTGTATTTAGGATCATTATCCTGTTGTAGAAGCCATCCTCTTTTCGTCATCAGCTTTTTTACAGATGGTGTGATGTTTGCTTCCAGAATTTGCTGGTATTTAATTGAATTCATTCTTCCCTCTACAAGTGAAATGTTCCCCGTGCCACAAGCCCAAAGCATGCTCGATCCACCCCCGTGCTTAACAGTTGGAGAGGTGTTCTTTTCATGAAGTTCTGCACCCTTTTTTCTCCAAACATATCTCTGCTCATTGCGGCCAAGAAGTTGTATTTTAACTTCATCAGTCCACAGGACTTATTTCCAAAATGCATTAGGCTTGTTTAGATAGCAAACACGAGGAAATCTGCAGATGCTGGAAATTCAAACAACAACACACACAAAATGCTGGTGGAACACAGCAGGGCAGGCAGCATCTATAGGGAGAAGTGCTGTCGACGTTTTGGGCCGAGACCCTTCGTCAGGACTAACCAAAAGGAAAGATAGTAAGAGATTTGAAAGTAGTGGGGGGAGGGGGAAATGCGAAATGATAGGAGAAGACCGGAGGGGGTGGGATGAAGCTAAGAGCTGGAAAGGTGATTGACGAAAGTGATACAGAGCTGGAGAAGGGAAAGGATCATGGGACGGGAGGCCTCAGGAGAAAGGAGGTGGGGGGAGCACCAGAGGGAGATGGAGAACAGGCAAACAACTAAATATGTCAGGGATGGAGTAAGAAGGGGAGGAGGGGCATTAATGGAAGTTGGAGAAGTCAATGTTCATGCCATCAGGTTGGAGGCTACCCAGCCGGTATATAAGGTGTTGATCCTCCAACCTGAGTTTGGATTCATTTTGACAATAGAGGAGGCCATGGATAGACATATCAGAATGAGAATGGGACATGGAATTAAAATGTGTAGCCACTGGGAGATCCTGCTTTTTCTGGCGGACCAATCGTAGGTGTTCAGCGAAACGGTCTCCCACTCTGTGTCGGGTCTCACCAATATATAAAAGGCCACACCGGGAGCACCGGACGCAGTATACCACACCAGCCGACTCACAGGTGAAGTGTCGCCTCACCTGGAAGGACTGTCTGGGGCCCTGAATGGTGGTGAGGGAGGAAGTGTAAGGGCAGGTGTAGCACTTGTTCCGCTTACAAGGAGAAGTGCCAGGAGGGAGATCGGTGGGAAGGGATGGGAGGAACAAGTGGACAAGGGAGTCGTGTAGGGAGTGATCTCTGCGAAAAGTCGAAAGAGGGGGGGAGGGAAAAATGTGTTTGGTAGTGGGATCCCGTTGGAGGTGGCGGAAGTTACGGAGAATTATACGTTGGACCTGGAGGCTGGTGGGGTGGTAGGTAAGGACAAGGGGAACCCCATCCCGAGTGGGGTGGCAGGTGGATGGGGTGAGGGCAGATGTGCAGGAAATGGGAGAGATGCGTTTGAGAGCAGAGTTGATGGTGGACGAAGGGAAGCCCCTTTGTTTAAAAAAGGAAGACAACTCCTTCGTCCTGGAATGAAAAGCCTCATCCTGAGAGCAGATGCGGCAAAGACGGAGGAACTGTGAGAAGGGGATAGCCTTTTTGCAAGAAACAGGGTGGGAAGAGGAATAGTCCAGGTAGCTGTGAGAGTTTGTAGGTTTATAGTAGATAGATAGATGATAGATAGATACTTTATTCATCCCCATGGGGAAATTCAACATTTTTTCCAATGTCCCATACACTTGTTATAGCAAAACTAATTACATACAATACTTAACTCAGTAAAAATATGTTTACTTAAGTAGTTTACTTAATACATTGAGTCCTAACCCCGGCACTTTAACATATCTTACTCCTGGCGGTTGAATTGTAAAGCCTAATGGCATTGGGGAGTATTGACCTCTTCATCCTGTCTGAGGAGCATTGCATCGATAGCAACCTGTCGCTGAAACTGCTTCTCTGTCTCTGGATGGTGCTATGTAGAGGATGTTCAGGGTTTTCCATAATTGACCGTAGCCTACTCAGTGCCCTTCGCTCTGCTACCGATGTTATACTCTCCAGTACTTTGCCCACGACAGAGCCCGCCTTCCTTACCAGCTTATTAAGACGTGAGGCGTCCCTCTTCTTAATGCTGCCTCCCCAACACACCACCACAAAGAAGATGGCGCTCTCCACAACTGACCTATAGAACATCTTCAGCATCTCACTACAGACATTGAATGACGCCAACCTTCTAAGGAAGTACAGTCGACTCTGTGCCTTCCTGCACAAGGCATCTGTGTTGGCAGTCCAGTCTAGCTTCTCGTCTAACTGTACTCCCAGATACTTGTAGGTTTTAACTTGCTCCACATATTCTCCATTAATGATCACTGGCTCCATATGAGGCCTAGATCTCCTAAAGTCCACCACCATCTCCTTGGTCTTGGTGATATTGAGACGCAGGTAGTTTGAGTTGCACCATATCACAAAGTCCTGTATCAGTTTCCTATACTCTTCCTCCTGTCCATTCCTGACACACCCCACTATGGCCGTGTCATCAGCGAACTTCTGCACATGGCAGGACTCCGAGTTATATTGGAAGTCTGATGTGTACAGGGTGAACAGGACCGGAGAGAGCACGGTCCCCTGCGGCGCTCCTGTGCTGCTGACCACCGTGTCAGACCTACAGTCTCCCAACCGCACATACTGAGGTCTATCTGTCAAGTAGTCCACTATCCAATCCACCATGTGAGAGTCTACTCCCATCTCCGTTAGTTTGTCCCTTAAGATCTTGGGCTGGATGGTGTTAAAGGCACTAGAGAAGTCCAGGAATGTAATCCTCACAGCACCACTGACGCCGTCTAGGTGAGAGAGGGATTTGTGCAGCAAATACGTGATAGCATCCTCCACTCCCACCTTCTCCTTATACGCAAACTGAAGAGGATCCTGGATCCCGGATATCAGTAGATAGGCCGTCTCCAGAGATGGAGACAGAAAGATCAAGAAAGGGGAAGGAGGTGTCGGAAATGGACCAGGTAAATTTGAGGGCAGGGTGAAAGTTGGAGGCAAAGTTAATGAAGTCGACGAGCTCAGCACGCGTGCAAGAGGCAGCGCCAATGCAGTTGTCGATGTAGCGAAGGAAAAGAGGGGGATGGATACCGCACAAAGCCAACAAAAAGGCAGGCATAACTGGGACCCATATGGGTGCCCATGGCTACAACCTTGATTTGGAGGAAGTGTGAGGAGCCAAAGGAGAAATTATTGAGAGTAAGAACTAATTCCGCTAGATGGAAGAGAGTGGTGGTAGAGGGGAATTGGTTAGGTCTGGAATCCAAAAAGAAGCAAAGAGCTTCGAGACCATCTCGGTGGGGGATGGAGGTATATAGGGACTGGACGTCCATGGTGAAAATAAGACTGTGGGGACCAGGAAACTTAAAATCTTTGAAAAAATTCAAAGCATGAGAAGTCTCACAAACATAGGTGGGAAGAGGTTGAACAAGGGGGGATAAAACACTGTCAAGGCATGCAGAAATGAGTTCAGTGGGGCAGGAGCAAGCTGAGACAATAGGTCCACCTGGGCAGGCAGGTTTGTGGATCTTGGGTAGGAGGTAGAAACGGGAAGTGCGGGGTGTGGGAACTATGAGGTTGGTGGCAGTGGATGGGAGATCCCCAGAGCTGATAAGGTTGGTGATGGTATAGGAGACAGTGGCCTGGTGCTCCTTAGTGGGGTCATGATCAAGGGGTAAATAAGAGGAGGTATCAGAGAGTTGTTGCTGTGCCTCGGCCAGGTAAAGGTCAGTACGCCAGACAACAACAGCTCCCCCCTTATCAGCAGGTTTTATAGTGAGGTTGGGATTGGTGCGGAGGGAGCGGACAGCAGAGCGTTTGGAAGGAGTGAGGTTGGAATTGGAACAGGGTGTGGTGAAGTCAAGACGGTTGATGTCCCGTCGGCAATTAGTAATAAAGAGATCCAGAGCAGGCAGAAGACTAGAGCGGGGTGTCCATGAAGAGGAGGAGGGTTGAAGACGGGAGAAGGGGTCATTGGTGGGGGTAGTCCTTGTCAAAGAAGTAAGCTCGGAGACGGAGCCGGCGGAAGAAGAGTTCAGCGTCATGGCGTACATGGAACTCGCTGAGGAGTGGGCGAAGGGGGACAAAGGTGACGCCCTTACTGAGGTCAGAGCGCTCTGCCTCAGAGAGTTGAAGGTCAGAGGGAATGGTAAAGACCCGGCATGGATGAGAGATGGGATCAGAGGGGGGAGGGAGGCTGGTCGTGTCAGTGGAGAGGGAAGGGTTGTGGTCAGAGGATGATGGAGCCTCTGAGGGCCCAGGAGCTGACGATGGGATCTGAGGGAGAGGGGATTGCAGAGTGGTGGTGGGGGAAGGGGAGCCGGGAGTCACAATCGCAGCATGTGAAGACCCGGCCTGGAGGTCAAGGCTGGAGTCGCAGTCGGTGGTTGTGCAATCGCTTTGAAGCTGTCCATGGCCGTAGGAACCTGTGTTGATGGTGCTGGAGTCTGGGTTTTCAATATACCCTGGGTTGCTGGGGCAGCCGAGATCGACAGCCGGGGCGAATCCATGGCCGTTGGAACCTGTGTTGATGGTGCTGGAGTCCGGGTTTTCAATATGCCCTGGGTTGCTGGGGCAGCCGAGATCGACAGCCGGGGCGAATCCATGGCCGTTGGAACCTGTGTTGATGGTGCTGGAGTCCGGGTTTTCAATATGCCCTGGGTTGCTGGGGCAGCCGAGATCGACAGCCGGGGCGAATCCATGGCCGTTGGAACCTGTGTTGATGGTGCTGGAGTCTGGGTTGTGAACATACCCTGGGTTGCTGGGGCAGCCGAGATCAACAGCCGGGGCGAATCCATGGCCATGGGAACACGCGGTGATGGTGCTGGAGTCTGGGTTTTCAATATGTCCTGGGTCGCTGGGGCAGCCGAGATCGACAGCCGGGGCCAATCCATGGTTGTTGAAACCCACGTTGATGGTGCTGGAGTCCGGATTCTGAACATGCCCTGGGTCGCTGGGGCAGCCGAGATCGACGGCCGGGCCCGGGGCCGCGATACGAAGTCCATGCCTGCTAGTGGTGGAGCCAGTAGGCTCTGGGGTCTACAGATGGAAGATCTTGCAATCCTTTCAGGACGTGATAAAGTCAAAGAAACGGCGATTGCACGCGTGGATCCGACGGAGGATGAAACAACGGACAGGTCCATTGCAAACGGAGAAAAAGATGTCCTGGAGGCGTGGAAGGGATTGTGATAGGGACGCCAGGTACCTTCTCATGGCGGAGAGTGTCGCCCTCAGAGCTCGCCGGGAGAAACAATGGGAGGCAGAGTCAATTAAATGTGAGCAAAAAGGCTATCCTTTTCTCACAATTCCTCCGTCTCCGCCACATCTGCTCTCAGGATGAGGCTTTTCATTCCAGGACGAAGGAGATGTCTTCCTTTTTTAAACAAAGGGGCTTCCCTTCGTCCACCATCAACTCTGCTCTCAAACGCATCTCTCCCATTTCCCGCACATCTGCCCTCACCCCATCCACCCGCCACCCCTCTCTGGATAGGGTTCCCCTTGTCCTTACCTACCACCCCACCAGCCTCCAGGTCCAACGTATAATTCTCTGTAACTTCTGCCACCTCCAACGGGATCCCACTACCAAACACATTTTTCCCTCCCCCCCCTTCTGCTTTTCGCAGGGATCACTCCTTATGCGACTCCCTCGTCCACTCGTCCCCCCCCATCCCTTCCCACCGATCTCCCTCCTGGCACTTATCCTTGTAAACGGAACAAGTGCTACACCTGCCCTTACACTTCCTCCCTCACCACCATTCAGGGCCCCAGACAGTCCTTCCAGGTGAGGTGACACTTCACCTGTCAGTCAGCTGGTGTGGTATACTGCGTCCGGTGCTCCCGGTGCGGCCTTTTATATATTGGTGAGACCTGATGCAGACTGGGAGACTGTTTCGCTGAACACCTACGCTTGGTCCACCAGAAAAAGCAGGATCTCCCAGTGGCCACATTTTAATTCCACGTCCCATTCTCATTCTGATATGTCTATCCATGGTCTCCTCTATTGTCAAAATGAATCCAAACTCAGGTTGGAGGAACAACACCTTATATACCGGCTGGGTAGCCTCCAACCTGATGGCATGAACATTGACTTCTCCAACTTCCATTAATGCCCCTCCTCCCCTTCTTACCCCATCCCTGACATATTTAGTTGTTTGCCTGTTCTCCATCTCCCTCTGGTGCTCCCCCCACCTCCTTTCTCCTGAGGCCTCCCGTCCCATGATCCTTTCCCTTCTCCAGCTCTGTATCACTTTCGCCAATCACCTTTCCAGCTCTTTGCTTCATCCCACCCCTTCCGGTCTTCTCCTATCATTTCGCATTTCCCCCTCCCCCCACTACTTTCAAATCTCTTACTATCTTTCCTTTTGGTTAGTCCTGACGAAGGGTCTCGGCCCGATACGTCGACAGCGCTTCTCCCTATAGATGCTGCCTGGCCTGTTGTGTTCCACCAGCATTTTGTGTGTGTTGAGGCTTGTTTAGATGTTCCTTTGCAAACTTCTGATGCTGAATTTTGTGGTGAGGACGCAGGAAAGGTTTTTTTCTGATGACTCTTCCATGAAGGTCATACAAGGCATGATTGATAAGTTCGTGGCCTAAAGTAGGAGTCAATTTTAGAAAACCTAGCACACTTATTTTTCAACATAGTCCCCTCCTACATTTACACACTTAGTCCAGCGGTCATGGAGCATACAGATCTTGGACCTCCAGGAAGTGTCCACAGCAGTGTTGATTGATAAGTATGTGGCCTAAGGTAGAAGGAGATGAGTTATTAACTTCAAACTTTCTGCATAATTGTCAAGGAGTTGATCTGCACGTGCACGTTAGGAGAGTTGTATAACTCATCTCCTTCTATGAATTTATCAATCACCCCTGATGTGTACCACTTCTGGAGGTCCAAGACACCGAATTCTACAAAGGAGGATCCATGTGCTCCACGACCGTTGGACTAAGTGTGTAAATGTAGGAGGGGACTATGTTGAAAAATAAATGTTCTAGGTTGTCTAAAATTGCCGCCTTCTACCTTAGGCTACAAACTTATCAATCACCCCTCATATTTGTGCAGGTGTCGCTTCACAGTAGAACAGTGCACCACCACTCTAGAGTCTGCTAAATCTTCCTGAGGGTCTTTGGCAGTCAAATGGAGTTTTGATTTGCCTCTCTAGCAATCCTATGAACAGTTTTCTCGGAAAGTTTTCTTGGTCTTCCAGACCTCAACTTGACCTCCACCATTCCTGTTAACTTTCATTTCTTAATTGCACTACAAACTGAGGAAATGGCTACCTGAAAATGCTTTGTTATCTTCTTATAGCCTTCTCCTGCTCTGTGGGCATCAATTATTTTAATTTTCAGAGTGCTAGGCAGCTGCTTAGAGGAGCCCATGGCTGCTGATTGTTGGGACAAGGTTTGAGGAGTCAGGGTATTTATAAAGCTTTGAAATTTGCATCACCTGGCCTTTCCTAATGATGACTGTGAACAAGCCATAGCCCTAACAAGCTAATTAAGGTCTGAGACCTTGGTAAAAGTTATCTGAGAGCTCAAATCTCTTGGAGTGGTCAAACTTTTGCATGGTGCTCCTTTTCCTTTTTTCACTCTAAAATTGTACAAAGTAAAAATAATACACTAATCTTGCTTAAAGTGTTGAAAAGAATGTTTCATCTTTAACTTTATGACTTTTGGAGATCAGTTCATCTTCTACTCACTTAACTCTTCACAGTAACAGAAATTTTGACCAGGGGTGCCCAAACTTTTGCATGCCACTGTATGTGTGAAGTTTTCGCTTGTTTGATGTTAATTTAAATACTGTACAACGCTCTGGGATTCTTTGCTGTTTGTTAGTGCAAATAACACATTTCACTCTATGTTTTGATGAACGTGTGGTAAATAAATCTGAATCTCAATCTTAATCTCACACTGTTACATTGTCAAAGTCAAGTTATTTTTATCTGAACAAGTATATACATGTATGCACAGGTGCAATTAAAAAGCTACTTGTAGGACTGCC
Source organism: Hemitrygon akajei (assembly GCF_048418815.1). Lineage (NCBI taxonomy): Eukaryota > Metazoa > Chordata > Chondrichthyes > Myliobatiformes > Dasyatidae > Hemitrygon > Hemitrygon akajei. Next base: position 121,333,597 of record NC_133133.1, read on the forward strand.
ACAGGAACAAAGTGTCTGATAAACAGCATTCACAAGGAAAACATAAAATAAAAATGTTTTTTTGGAAGAAAGAACAAAATTAGAACAAAGTCACAAGAGATTCTGCAGCTGCTAGAAGTCTTGAGCACTGCATACAGAAAGCTGGAGGAACTCAGCAGGTCAGGCAGTGTCTATGGAGGGAAGTGAATGGCCGACGATTCGAGCTGAGGCTGCATCCTGATGAAGGGTCGTGTCCCAGAAGGGCAGCACTCTACTCCCCACCATAGACGCTGCCTGACCTGCTGAGTCCCTCCGGCATTTCGTGGATGTTACGTAACATCCTTTATGGTGCAAAGTGACTCACTGTGTGCAGTTGACCCCCTTCAGGAATCACATCTACACCTCAGGGCCTGTGGTGAACTACATATACCTTTCTGGACACGCTCCTCTGTTGACTGCTCCTGTGGCTCCTCCCACAGACCCCGGTATAAAGGCGATTGGAGGCACTGCTCCTCCCTCAGTCTCCAGGATGTTGTGTGGTGGTCTCTTGCAGCTAATAAAAGCCTATCGTTCGCCTCCCGTCTCCGAGAGTTATTGATGGTGTATCTGGGCCGCACGCTGATGTCAGACGTGAAGCTACAGAAAGGGTTGAGTTCTGCTGGCAAGACCCATCCCACCAAAGTGCAGGCTGCACTTGCAAAAGCTCCAGCGTGAGCTGGACAGAGCAACAAGACTAAGGTTCACCTCTCATTGCCCTGAGAGTCCAAGAGGAAGGTGGCTAGTGGCAAAGAAGGGGTAGGTGGAGGGTAATGGAGGATCCCAGTGGTAACAAGTCCACTACACAAGCCTGTAGCTTCTTACATCCCCATGCCCTCACATTGCCTTACCAGACCATAATGTCCCGAGGAAGGGTCTCGGTCCAAAACATTGACAGGTTATTCATTTCCCAGATGCTGCCTAGCCTGCTGAGTTCCTCCAGTATTTTGTGTGTGTTGCTTTGGATGTCCAGCATCTGCAGAATTTCTCGTGTTCATAGTCAGGATACAGTCAGGATACTTAAACAGTACATCTGTAGAAGCGCGTTAGAGTGATAAGTGACAAGCCAAACCTGTTTAACTGTATGAAATATTTAAGAGGAATATGTGGGGAATTTCTTCACTCAGAGGGCGGCAAGGGTGTGTGTGGTGAACTACATATACCTGTCTGGACACGTCCCCCCGCTGACTGCTCCTGTGGCTCCTCCCACTGACCATGGCTCCTCCCACAGACCCCGGTATAAAGGTGATTGGGGACTCAGCTCCGGCCTCAGTCTCCAGGATGCAGTGTGGTGGTCAATTGTTGCTTGTTCTTTCTTCCAGCCAATAAAAGCCGATATCTCACCTCACGTCTCAGAGAGTTATTGATGGTGCACCAATGTGGAACGAGCTGCCAGTGGAAGTGATGGATGCGGGTTCAATTTCAACATTTAAGAGGAATTATATAACTTTGAAGTGGTTTGGTGGTTTGCGTTCCTCAATGACCCGGAGAGCTATGTTGGCTGGAGTCAGGGCCTTGTGCTTTGGCTCTTGGTAGGGTCACCCATGCCAAACAGGTCAAAGGGTAGAGGACAGACTAAGAGTGGTCCACCTGTCCTCCAGGTTCAGGGCTTCAGCTCAGGGCTAACAACCCCGAATGGCCAAACAAAATTGTTACGGAAACAGGAATCCCACTACAACCAAGTGTCTCCAGCCAGGGCTTGCATGACTGAAACCGAGAGGAAGCTACTGACATGATGAAGGAAGCCC